>NC_134417.1:29157990-29458284 GCF_030867145.1 Opisthocomus hoazin
ACTCCTGGAGCATCGGGTGCCGCTGCAGCGAACCGTAACAGCGCTTCGCAGCACTGCTCCCCCTCCCCACGCGCTACGGCACGGGGAACTGCGGCGGGGGTAAGCAGAGTTAATTAAGGAAAAATGAGAACATTTATCTAAATTTAAAACTCTACATTTGGTAATAATGTGACATAACAGGCAACTTGTTGAAAGCCGGAATCAGTAAGCAGAGAAAAGATACTTAAAGGTCATATTTTGACACTTACAACAAAAGGTCAAGAAATGTTCCAGGCTAGGAATACCTACGTGTTAATGGGCTTTCTTCAGGGGGGAAAAAGGTGTTAGTGAAGAATGCAAATTCCACCCACAAAATGTGGCAAAAAAATGAGCATTTGTCTCCAGTGCTGGGTTTTATACCACAGCTGGAAACAACAGCCATATGGACAAACTTCACTAATCAGTCCACCTGGGATGACTTCCTCATTACTGAAAAAAATCCATTAACTGAAACTAACTTCAAATACCTGAAACCTTTGGGATTTTTTAGAACTCCTCTGGCCCGGGATGAGAAGACAGAGGAAGCGCTGCGCGGCATGGAAGGCGCAGGGTGCGGGGGCCTGGAGGGCAGCCCTGGGGCACCCTGTCGCTGCCAGCCCCTGCACCTCGTGGGTGATGCAGGGCAGGAGGAGGAAGAGGCCACAGCAGGACATGTAACCGACAAGCACAGTAATGCCTGACGTTAACCCTTCGCTCCAACAGCCAGCGTAACAGCCAAGACAGCAAACCAGCCAGTGGAAGCAAACACCCTCCACCGCAGACAGCAGGCACCGTGTACACGGGCTCTCCTGCGTCAGCATCCTGGGCACGCGTACGTCCCCGCCACCCTGCCATCACTGCGTCTACGCACGCGTACCCCGCGCCTCACGGGTGGAAGGGTCCAGAACCCAAACAACACCGCACCAAGTATGTGAGCGAAGCACAGCTGAATCTGTGCTTGCACAAGAAGTAACGCTGGGGGAGTGGTCAGAAGAGCAGAGTGAAAAAAAAAAAAGTAAAGGAATGATTTGAAAAAAAGGAAGTTTAGTGAATACCATTACACACACCAAGCATACTAAACCAAGACATGCAGCTGACTCAGTGAAACCCGGTCATGAGAAATGCTGCAGATGATATCAGCAGGCACTTTCGAAGCACTGCAATATACGTAAGGTAAGTCCCTACATCTGAGCATTTACGAACTGTACTTCATTGTTGCTTCCAATTAACTTAGAGAAATAGCTGGACTTACAGCGTGCCAAAAAGCAGCTGAAAAAGTTGCCATGTACAGCAACTGGGTTTTGTTTCAACTGTAGCAAGGAAACCAAGAGGAAAATGAGCGTAGTATTACCTTATACACAGCTGTTTAAAAAATCTCTACATAAATCTTATCACCGGTTTTCCGAGAATTTCTAACTCCACTTGTCTGAAAAAAGGGGCTTCAAATCAAGTGCTGTATATCACATATTTACTATATGGTTTAATACCCTAAATATCTCTGTATTACTAGATGATGTTATGATTTGCTACTTTTTATTGTGTTACTCAACTTTGGGTTTTAAGCAGAAAAATGAACATACAGCTAGGACGCTTCTGTGGTGCTTCTATATTTCATAGTTCTTTTTCCTAGTGTTTCTCATATTAATTGCTACTGTTCCCATGTCTTTGAAAACCTTTTAAAATATTAAGATCACTACTGAGTTCTCAGTAGTGATCCCTGCTCCCTGCAAAATGAAAACCACAAATCTAAAGCACGCAAACCAAAACCAGGTATATAAACCAAGAGGGGAAACAGTAACTGAAGTGGTTTGTAACTCTCACGAGGTGCATATTTGCATATGAAAGGTTTCCACTCCCCCTTTAGAAAGCAAGAGCCAAAAAACCAGCATATGGGTACCTAAAATATTTTTTTAATTTAAAAATCAAGGAACTGAACATTGGAGCATAAAACTTCACAAACTCTAACATGTTTGTGCCTCTCCCCACATCAAAGCAAATATTTAATGGAATATTACAGCTGTGTCAGCTGAGATTTTGTTATTTTCCATCCAACATTGTATGTACTACAGCCAATTTGCTAATGCACTATAGAAATCAAATCATCACATCACAACCTGCGCAAGCCAAGGTGCGCGGGGAGTGGTCCGATGCTGCTCGGCACAGCTGCCTCGGCAGCCGGCCCGGCGCCGGGTCCCCGCGTCCCCGCTCCCCTTGCTCCTGGGAGCGTGCCGAAGGGACTGGCGAAGCTCAGCGCAGCGCACAGGGAGGGCTCGGCCTGTCCTCCGCGGCAGAGCGTGGACTTCACGGGCTCGGGACCCGACGCTGTGCTGCCAGGCTCGGCACTGGCAGGAGAACTGCATCAGCAAAGGCAAAGCAGCAAAGACAACAGCGTGTTTTGCTTCGAAAGCAAACCGCACCAAAACCACAGCAGCCTGCACCAGTCCACAGGCGAGGCAGTGGTGAGAAGAATCCCAGTACCACCCACCTGAAGAGGTCTCCAAACTTGCTTCTCAGGTGACTACAGGACACGTACAGATCATAGAGGTAAGCTAAAATACACCTTTCTGGGGAGGAACACTCCGAGGGATTAACGACGTGCTTTACCACCCCGCACAACCTGCAAAAATAAAACCATCCTGAGTTCACTCCAGCGCACCCTGGAAACGTGTCTCAGACTGTTACGTGTCACCCACCATCAGCTGGAAAACACGACGACAGGCCTTGTGTCTACAGGCTGGTGGGGCTCGTGCGAAGCTTGGTGCCACCTGCGCCCTTACCGGGTCCCCAGGGAGGACAAGACACAGGGGCACTGGGGGAGCCCAGGGCAGAACGGGGCCACTGGGCAGGAAATGAAGACATGCAGCTCCCCCTTTCCTAGGCTACCAGGCGTGCCGGTCCCACCAGCCCTGGGCAGCGGGAGCCGGCTGCAGAGGTGAGCCGCCCGCCCCCCTCACCCGAGCTCTCACAGCCTTTCCCTGGCACTGCGACAGCTGCCCTCCCTGCCTGAACCCACACCACTGGTTTTTGCTCTAAGAGACAACACCACAAATCGTTTTCGGAAAACCGCAGCGGCCACAGACCCCTCGAAGACTTGCGCGGTCTGCTCTGAGTTGAGGATGAGGCAGGCATGGTAGCGGCGCAGGACGGCGACGATGCAGACGCACAGCCCCGTGGTGTAGCTGCCCGCCAGGCTGGATGACTTCAGCAGCAGCTCTGCCTCCACCACGCTCAGCTCATTCAACAGCTGCGAACGCACACACGGAAACAACGAGCGGGAAGTAACTTCCAAGTTCAACACGTAAGACAGGTGCCAAAAAAAAATACATTATGGAAAAAACTATAAGGCAAACAAAAATGAAATTCCCTGCTTGCTACACAACAAGGGAAAGAGGGAGCAAACCAAACCGTTAAACACCCCTCAGAACTGCTCATCAGAAATACACGGCATTGCTGGCACCAGACGCTTTCCTGTGCAATATGACGGCTCAGTCTGAAACAACGAAGCCTAGAATACTTTGTGTTAAAATAATCCAGAATTTTATTGATTTTGAAAGAAGAAAAATAAAATACATTTACTGCTTCTCCGTAATTGTCAGAGTAAGACAGAAGGGGAAGTATCTGGCACTCTGCTTCAACACAAGCGCGTGGCAGCAAGCCAGGAGAATCCGCAGTCCAGCCCTTGGATTCTTCTGCTTTTACAGGAAACGCACCACAGCTTTGCCCTGACATAACCCCCCAAACATGAACTCTCTTTACCTGTATTGCAAAGTCTAGAAGTCCGTTGATATTCAGCGCTGGCTCCATGAGATCAAAGATGAGCTGTATGTGGTGAGCCAAGGGAAGGTGATAGGATGTTCCGGAGGCAAAACTGGTGATCTGTTCGAGAACGTTACTGGAGATCTGGGAAAACAAATGTTGAAAAGTCGTCTGGTGACTGCCGGCTTCTCAGATACACCAGCGCTCCCAAAGTCCTGTTTTGTAAGTGGTGATAGCCAGTGACAGCATTTTACAGATAAAAGCACTCCCAAAGCATGCATGGGTATACCTATTACTCTACTATCCTGCACGTCAGTCGTCATGCTGTTTTATTTTCAAAACTGACAGCTCAGAAAATGCTGTTCCGCTGCATTACAGCTGAGAGTCAAACTGTTCTTAACATCTACAACACCGATTTTTATTCTCTGGGGTATTTTGCTTTAAAGAGGCAGCAAAATGATTTTTCTTTTCATCTTACTACACTGTGATTTTTTTACTGATGGTTTTCAGATAAATTAGTAACGTGTTATCTAGCAAACAAAATATAATCAATTTGTTCAAAACACCATATCCAAAGATGTCTTACACTTTAAGTATCAAACGAGTACCTCTTTTACTTTACTTATGTTAGCCTCTGGTTATTAAAATATACTTTGAAACAGTACCACCTGACAGAGCGATGCAATCCTATGCTGACACATTTGCATACTCACAAGTCCTAACATAAACCAGGAAAACTAGGCCTGTCATTTAAAACAAATGATTGATGTTCTCCAGTCAGCCACTGATACAGCTTTTTAACAGCAGAGGCTGACTATAAATTCTAACGGCCCGAAAAGAACACACGGTGTTATCCGCTGGCTTCTCAGCGAGCCGTGGTCGGTCTGGCGCACAAACCACAGCAGAGCGCACCGTCCTTCACACACATGGACACAGGGACTTATCTTCTACATACGCAAGAGATCCGTTTAAAAGTATCTGGTTTACCTGCAAGCCCTCAACAATGCTGTTCGTGGAAATTTATGTAAAATCCATTTCAAATTTTTCATTAAAAAATTATGACATCCGTAATAATCCAGAGAGCTTCTTGCAAACAAAGCAAACAAACAAAGCCCCCAGACGAACCAAGCGAACCAAACACCCGCATGGCTGCCGAAGCAGGTGTTTTAGAACACCCGGGCAGCGTTTGCTCTCTTGCCTTTGAAGAAGCAGTGCACTGAAAATTCTTGGTATATACAAAACACTTCAAAAACCTAGATTTGCTTCCTATTTGATATCTCCACAGCACAACGCAAAAGGCCACGATTTCATACAAGCGAGGTACCTGAGACGTCACCTGATGTTGATCAAAATAGGACAGTTGCTGCAGCTTTGTGAACACGGTCTCTAGGGTTGGAAATGTTTCTTGTTTGGTCTTCCTGGCTTTTTGCCCTTCATCCCCAACTTAACAGAAAAAAAAATATTTTGGTCATTTTACATTTCATGGCACCCTAGTAGTTTTGCATTATTACTGATTTAAAAAACAATAAAAATCTTAATAAACTTTACTTATGACTACATAAAACTCTGCTTGCCTCAGTTTTCCATTAGACTTGGGACATACATATGCCACAGCATGTAACAGTATCAAAGCTACTCTGAGGCCATTCCCATGCAAAAAGGCGACAGCCAAGAAAAACCGACAGAGCATCATGCAGCTTTCCCAGGAGGGTAAGCAACACGTGTCCCTCGCCAGCCAGAGTCTCGTGTTCCGGGCTTTAGCCTGACGCGAGCGCTTACAGCCAAGCTGTGCCCATGGCAAACGGGGATTTCTGAGCGCAGCGGCCCTTTGCCGTCCCGGCGCGGCCGTGGAGCTGGCCAGCAGATCGCACTGCGGGCTGCGGCACGCTGGTCAGCACTTCCCCGCTGCTGGGAGGGGATGAAGCCGAACTACGTGATCAGCATGCACGGCTCCAGACAACTCGCTGAGCGCCTCGCAGCTTGTGCAACCCTCGCTACAGGCTACCGTACAGCAGCGTTCAAGCATTTACCACCCATTTCAGTAGTACTCTTCTTATTCAGAATTTTGAGGATGTCTTTGGTAATCTTCTTCAGCTGATGCCTTGCTTCATCACGCTCCTTGCCAACGCCATACAGGAGAATCATGCGCTGGTTACACTCATGACTTGAAGATTCATCCTGAAAAGACCAGATAAGAGTGAAGTCTCTTCTCTTTCCTGTTATCACCTGCAGAAACCCAACCCGAGCAGCCCGGACTGCAACCAATAACTCACTCTTTGTCACAAAAAGCATCTCCTGTGGTGAGGAAACAGTGCCAGATGAAATCACTAAAGACTAGGGTAAAAATACAGAGGGAAAAGATGTAACCCAGTGTTTTGAATTCTGTATGGATCTGTAAGGACAGAGTCAGAGGACGCACACGATGACGCTCCTAACTGTCCCTGGACTGACATGCAGTAGCAGATCAGTAAATAGAAGACAGAAGTCTAGAAACTGTGTGACAGTCCTCTTATCGTGTACAAGTCCCTTGCAAAAAAAAATGTAGCCCAACTCCTAAAATTCTATTTTGCACATCCCAAAGAAATTGAAATATGCATAGTTTATTCCAACTGTAACTGCATACATTTAGTCTTTTAATAAAATATATAGTGTCGATGCACTGCGTATGATTTAAAAACTTGGCACGCTGCTCTGCAAGTCATATAAAGTATAAATATTTTGTTCAGTAATATATCTACCTTCTCCAAACTAACCAATCACTACTTCTTTCAATTACTTTCAAAGTTTTTAAAAAATCAGGCTGCATACAAAAACAATACTAAAGAATCACAAGGCAAAAAGGTAGCAGATGGGAGTGCAGCTCTATGCACAGGCTTACAAAAGACTTGCTTTCTTTTAAAAACAGGGACTCTGCTAGTAGGTCGAAAGCAGGAAGCAACCCTCAAATTAGTTTTAAAATTCTGTTTCTCTCTCTCTTCTAGAAGAAACAAAAGCAGAAGCGCTGAGAGCGTCACCTGGAATCGGCAGCTGTCTCTGGCTGAGGAGCCGGTCCAACGCCCGAGGACGGTCCTGGTCTCGGAGCGGGGATGCGCAGCTGCTCCTCCAGCCTCCCCCTGCTCCGCGGGATTTACACCCGAGTGCTCCTGCCCGCGCACATGGTGAAGGGCTAGAGGAGCCGCGAGCGACCCTCCGCCGGCTGCCCAGCACAGGAAACACCCGGGCGTCCCACCGCTTCTCAGCCGCAGCCACGGTAAGCTGCTCTCTGACTGGGGGGAAGGGGTCCCATCCTGCACGCTCGGGGAATGCTTCTTTCAGTGGGATTAGGCTTGGCAGCTGAATCTATTACGTGCTGCAAAGCATCAGCCAATGTATTTCCATCTTACAGACAGAAATCAAGCTTTGCAGCTCTGTAGGGAAGGTGTCAGGGATGCCTGGGCACCGGCTGGCAAAGCACCAACTCCCCCGAGTGCCTTCTCTTACAAAGGCAGAGATCATACTGAAATACCGCAATTTTTACAACGGCATCACCGCACACCTCGCAGTCACTCCTTCTGAAACGCAACGCTGACTGATCCAGCACCTCTGCCTGGCTTCCCCAGGCAGCCAGTTCAGATCCGACGTGATCCGAGCCAGGCTCCTGGACCGCCAGCACTGGCTGTCGGCGCAGCCCCTCACCACCGCGCGGGTGCCAGCGCTTGGCGTCTGCGGACGACCCGCCGGCCACCGCGCTCACGGCCATGTAAGAGCGGGCTCGGCGCGGTGCAGCACTGCGCAGGGCTCTCCGCAGTGACCCCACGCAGGTGCTCGCTGCAGAGCACGGTCCCATCCAGTCTAATTAAAAGTAGGGTAAAAAGGTCAAAGTCTTACCACGGATGTAACTCACAATTTTGCTTTTTTCTTTTGTTTTTATAGGGACGGGTGAAAAGACGAAGTGCAAATGAAAGCCACAACCAACTTCAGCGACTCCAGAAACAACAGCAACTGCACCAGCGATAACAAAATCAGTCAAGTCATTTTTCCTTTGCTTTATACAGTCCTGTTCCTGGTGGGTATCACCATGAATGGCCTGGCAATGTGGGTCTTTTTTAAAATATCCAGTAAATCAAATTTCATCATTTTCCTCAAGAACACTGTCATTTCCGACTTCCTCATGATATTGACTTTTCCTTTTAAAATCCTTAGCGATGCAAAGTTGGTATCATGGGTGCTGAGAGGATTTGTGTGCCAGGTCACCCAGGTTGTATTTTACTTCACCATGTACATTAGCATTTTGTTTCTGGGTCTAATAACTATCGATCGCTATCAGAAAGCCACTTCGCCATTCAGAACATCAACACCAAGGAGCCTCTTAGGTGCCAAGGTCCTGTCCACAGCAATCTGGATATCAATGTTTGCTCTTTCGTTACCCAACATGATTCTATCGAACAAGAAGAAAACGCCTCAGAACGTAAAAAAGTGCGCTCTCTTGAAATCTGATTTTGGCTTAGTCTGGCACGAAATCGTAAACTATATTTGTCAACTTATCTTCTGGGTTAATTTAGCAGTCATAGTTGTATGCTACATACTCATAAGTAAGGAACTGTACAAATCCTATAAAAGGACCAGATGCCCAGGAAAAGCATCCAAAAAGACTGTAAATCTGAAGGTTTTCATCATTATCGCAGTGTTCTTTATTTGCTTTGTGCCATTCCACTTTACTAGAATCCCCTACACGCTGAGCCAAACAAGAGACGTTTTTGAATGCTCTGCTCAGAACACCTTGTTTTACCTGAAAGAGAGCACGCTGTGGCTGACGTCACTGAACGCCTGCCTAGATCCCTTCATATACTTCTTCCTTTGCAAATCGTTTAGGAAGTCCTTGCTAGACACGCTGTGCAAGCACACAGCATCACCAGAACTCAGAGCACGGATCAAGGAGCAGAACGAAGGAGATGACACAGACGAGACGCCGCTCTAGAGCTAAGAGCCACCCACACCCCTTCTTGGCCGCATACGCTTATCGGTGGGGGGAAGCAGCACAAATCCCGTGGAAGAATATCTAGAATTTCACCGACTTCTTCAGAAATTGTCCTACAGATGAAGCACAAGCACCCTGGAACCAACGTCACTGGTTGCAAAAATGGTGAAACCAGAAAGCCTGAACGAGACACGAGCACCACCTGATCACAGCCTCCATGCTCGTCAGAATTCCCAGGAAGAAGTTTGGACTTATAGGCGGAGCTGTGGAGAAAAAACTAAAACAGACTCATGAAATGCTACAGATGAGATTACGAACTGCAAAGGTTTCACAGAAATAGCTTAACTTGCGCCAGAGTAAAGCCCATCACAACACAAGAGCTGGGAAAAGCAACTAAAGTCCACAGCAAACGTGATTTGTAAACACAGGGAGTTGCCACCTTGTACACAACTGGCAGACAAACAGAAATACAAGACATTTGTAGATAAGCTCTTTACCTATGCAGATTTTTGGCAACAGAATAATATTTTGCTTATCTCTTTATATACTTGCAATTCTTAACCCACTGACCAATAATTAATAGTTGTATGTCAGAGGAAATTATTTCATAATGGGGCTTATCTTGATGTGAGTTAAATCTTCAAGTACTTCACTTTACCATATGAATAAACAAAAATGTACCCTTTTATCGAGAACAATATACTATAGCAGAAAACACACAAAGACTTAATTTACAGAATACGTGGATCTTGGGGAAAGACAGACTCATGGCAAAATCTTTACTGATTGCTTAGGGCAGCTATTCTGCACTACGCAAAAAATTTAGCCACTTCCCCTTTTCACTTGGAAAAGTTGGAAAAACAGGGAAGTATTTTCAGGTACATAACACTTCCACGCATCACAACCACCACGCATGAAGAAGATCCCCGGCTGGCGTACCGAATTAGCGTTCGGTTCTCAGCACTGCAGCACCGCTCCAGCTCAGATGTACATCTCACCATCACGCAAGAGCTCCGTCCTGCGCGAGGCCGTTGCCTGCCTACCCTTCTCCAGCACTTCGCCGGTGCCTGGCAGGGCACCGGGTGTTCTCACGACCGATATTTAATTTCCTAGAAAGTTAACAGATGGCTCACTTGCTTTAGCACTCAGCTTCAGAGTTTATGCGTCTCTGACAACCTGCCTGGATGAATGAAACATTTTACAGCTGTTTCGTGCACTGCTCATGCTGGCACATGCACCAACGCTGACAACAATCAGTGACACCGCAGAAAGCAGGGCACCGTTATTTCCCTGGACCCGGCGCTGCCGGCCACCCCGGCGCACGCTCCCCACAACCTGTCCGCCGGGGCCCAGACTGATCGGCTCCAGCTGGTGCCCGGGAGGGAGGCCCGCGAAGCCCCCCTTCCAGCCAGCCCTCGCTGCCCACACTGCCTGCACCTGCGCGTGGGATGCTGCAGCGCTGCGTCCCCTACGGCAGGTCCGCAGGGCCCTGGGCACCTTCCTCCGGCAGTGGGAACAGCATCAAGAGGGCGGCAGGGAAGAAAATGTGGCAGACGCTGCCTCGGCCATCAGCACCGGGGTACTGCGATGGACTGTCTCAGCTTGGTGTAGTCCCAAACAGAAGTCAGGTTGGCAGCTAGGGACATGTCACGCTGATGACAATGGCGAGGGTGACCTTCATCCTGGCCGTCCTCAAGGCTCTTTGCTTGCTGCCAGCCACGCACCACCAACACGCGCACCTACATTAACCAAAACGTACATGCTCATGCACAAACTTACGGTCCTGCAGCTGCAGCCTGAGAACCTCGAAAAGCAAACCACGTCCGCCCACAAAGGGGCGGCTTGAACACGAGCCATCTCCCACATGGCTGCGAGCACGGAGCCAGAACCCCAAGTCACGCCAGTTGACAGGAAAATACAAGACACGACTCAGTTAAACTTCTACAAAAAGTTCTGTTTACAAAGAAACACACCAGATTTCAACATTATACATAATAAACACATAATACATACAAAGCATACCACGCAGCAGCAGCAGCTCCTTCCAGAACCAGAAGTGGTAACGAGCACACTGTACCACCTGGCTACACTGAGGCCAAAAGAAACCAGAAATCCCATTCTGGAGATCAAAAGTCAAGCTCAGGTTCATGTGTCATTGCTGACAGGCTACAGAGGGAGGGTACATACGTCGGTGCACATGATTTTGTAGCCGAGTTACCCATTGTAAGGGCGGCTCTGAGCAGACTTTCTGGTCACGCGTCTGATGCCGACCAGTGCTGGCCGGAACCGGGGAATTCACACACACAAACAAGAACCCAGAGCTGCGCTGGAGGACTATCCTGGGAAAATGTCAGGAAACACTCTGCTTGTTCATCCCACGTCTCTACAGGAGCCAAATCGTAACGGCGCAGTGCAGCTGCCACCAGGTCTGCCCCACGCAAACAAAAAGCCAGAAAACGTGCCTGCCCTGATGGCTACGGTCAGTTTTCTCTTTCTTAGTACAGGCAGCGTGCTTTCTGACAGAGAGCAAAAGGAAAAGCAGCAGCAAATGTGATTAACTAACTCAGGCAATACGTGAAAATGAGGAAGGAAACAACACACCACACCAACAGAAAAAGTCTCATCTTTCTACACATTTCCCCATTCTTAATACTTTGCTTGAGGCTCCTGCCAGGAAAGGAACGGCGGGTGAACCGGAGGCAGGCAAAGATCCCTCTGCGAAGCAGCGGCTGCCAGCTCTGCTCAGGTACTTGCACTACGGGAGCGGTCACGCGGTGTGATGGGCACGTGGGCGTCTGGCTTTCAGACGGAAGAGGCTGATAAGCAGCAGCATGCAACTTATCAGGAAAATGTTATTTAAAACTGTGCTGAGAAAGGAAAAATCGTGTGCTTGGTCAGAAATACCAGAAGTCGCTTCCCCAGAAGCACCTTGCTTTGGGTCCACAACTGTAAAACTTCTACTCAATGCTAAAACACTTTTCCACGTAAAGACAAATGGTTCTCTGGGCAATCTGCTGTTATACCTTGCTGTTGTATTATCTTAGGCCTCCACAACGAACACATACCATTTTCACTTATCATTCGCTGTTAGTTTGTAAACAGCTTAAACTTCAGCAAAGATTTAGATTTTCTACGAACTGGAAGTCAGTCGGTCTGTTTAATGCATGTTCAGATTCTGTCTTTCTTTGTGTAAACCTGCCAGTCGCTGTCAGGAACACGCCATTCCACACACGTCACACGGTTTCTCTCTCCTTTTCGCCCAAGCCTGCTTTGAACAATGGGAGACTTCACAAACGAGAGCACTGCCAGCAACTCCAGCAGAGCAGCCTCCTCCGCGCCGTGCCACCGGGACACCACAGTCACCCACCTGGTCTTCCCAGCACTGTACACACTCGTCTTCCTCCTGGGACTCGTGCTGAACAGCCTGGCTTTCTGGGCCTTCTTCCACATCCCAAGCACATCAACTTTCATTGTCTACCTGAAAAATATCTTAGTTTCTGATTTTATAATGACCCTGATGCTTCCTCTGAAAATCCTGACAGACTCTGGCCTGGGGCCATGGCAACTCAAAGCCTTTGTCTGTCGCTTCTCAGCCGTAGTATTTTATGACACCATGTATATTAGCATAGTGCTGCTTGGTCTCATCGCTTTCGACAGATTTCTCAAGATCGTGTGACCTTTTGGGAAGTTCTGGGTGCAAAACCTGACCTCAGCAAAGATGTTGGCGGGTCTGGTCTGGCTCTTCTTTTTTGTTCTCTCTCTGCCTAACATGATCTTATCGAACAAGAAAGCAACACCCCAATCCGTGAAGAAGTGTGCCTCGCTGAAGAGTTACTTCGGACTCAAATGGCACGAAGCCGTCAATTACATCTGTCAGTTCATCTTCTGGACTGTTCTCATCCTCATGTTTGTATTCTATATAATCATTGCCAAAAGGGTGTATGAGTCTTATATAAAAACACAGAGGAAGGACAACAAAAGTGAACAAAGGATCAAGGGGAAAGTATTCATCATCTTTACTGTGTTTTTCTTATGCTTTGCACCCTTTCACTTCAGCAGGGTCCCCTACACTCTGAGTCAGACAACCACCCGCATGGACTGCCGCCTGCAGAACCAGCTCTTCGTCGCGAAGGAAAGCACCCTGTGGCTGGCTGCCACAAACGTCTGCATGGACCCCCTGATATACATCTTCTTGTGCAAGCCATTCGTAGAAAAGCTTTTATGCAGGAGAGTAGAGACATTTCGGAAAACAATTCATACAAACCCAAAAACCGAACTGGACACACGAATGTCTGCTACTGAATCTTGATTCTGCAGCTTCACACCCTACAGTCTCCGCGTATTCATAAGGAGTTAGAAAAGTAATTTGTTTTACTTCTGCTGTGTTCAATGAAAGGGCACTTGTACTGTGATATTAATATTCAATAAAAACAGCAAAATGGATTTCTCTATTTATGCTCACTGCTCAGCCCTAATGGGCAAAAAGCTGCGGCTGGGGCCGCCGGCCCTGACCTCACCCCGCTGTTCCGCCCCAGCTGCGCCCTCCTTGCCGCCCCACCGTCAGTCAGAGCCGAGCCTCGGCCGTGCCTGCCCAGCCACAGCGCTGCCCGCTCACTCCACAGAGATCCGCATCGCCCCCGAGTCGCTCGTGCGGCCTCACGGCCATAACCACAGCAGTCTGAACAGAAAACCAGCACCAACGATGCATAAAGCTAACAATGACCAGTTTGTAGTCCGGCGTTGCTCTGCTGGCGCTGCAAAGTGAGCGAGAACAGAGGTCCTTCTGAGTTCGTTACTAAATCCCAGCCACCTCACAGGACACAGACAAACCACAGCCTAGGAATTAAAATACCTTCATATAACTTAAGACAATCTACAGAATAATTCTGTCTGCTTTAAAAAAAAACAACCCTTACTTGCTAACACGTAAGCAGCTTACTGTCTATGGCTGCTTGTAAGGACAATTTAGCTTTATTTGGGATTAAAACCCAGAGCTGCTGGCTGTGCATGTCAGTAATTCTCACTCTGGTGTCAGCTCGGCTGGCACATCGCAGGGCAGGGAAGAGGAGGAGCCGTACTTGGCAGAAGGATGCAGGACACGGTCCCTCCCGCTCCCTGCTCGCCTCTCTCGCACATGCAATTACCTTCCTGCTGCCTACGCTCTTTCACCATCCCTCCTCTCCCCTCCCAGCGGGGGCTTTGGTGGAGGGCGCCGTGGGCAATGCCCCTGTGCCCTCCAGCACGCTCCTCGTCCGGGGCAGCGGAGGACCCAGGACCGCTTCCCCAGCACCCCAGAGCCATGCAGCGTTCACTCCCTCCCTGCCACTCACCGGCGGGAAACACCCCGAAACGTCCCCTTTGGTGGCACGTTCACCCTTCCCAGCCCCAGCGACGGGCGAAGAGAAGGCAGCAAGCAACACTGCGTAACCCCCCATCCAGAAAATCCCTCTGCAGCGCGCTCACCACACCGCCCTCAGCTACCCCACAGGGAAGGCCAAATGGATGGTGCCTACAGAGAAACCGCTGCCTCATCGCAAATCCTGCAATTTATTTCACAGTTTTAAGGCAGGAAAGAGATACCAACCATTTATTGACTCCAACTCTACAAAGTGTATTAAAAAAACACCTGTTAAACTTACCTTAGCCCCCAGCAATGCATCTTTGCTTCTCAGACACCAGGTTCCTGGGGCGCCTCGTCCCCTGACACATCGGCCAGCCCGGAGGAGTGCCTCGGCACCTGGCGCTGCTCCAGGGACACGGCTTGCTCTGCTCCACCAGCCTGTCGTACCCCCGGCCCCGCTCCCCGGCACCCACCCTCTGCCACCCGGGGACGCCGCGGGCTGAAGGGCCCCGGCACCACGCTGAGGACACAGCCACCTCCCTTACCACCAAACCCCACCTCGCCTCCAGCTCTGCTGCCAGCCTTCTGCCTGCTCATGTGTGCCGGACGCTTTGATCGCCACTTGATTGCTGTTTTTAGAAATTAAATATTTACAGCAGCCTCACACAATCACGCAGGTTGCTCCACACAGCCTGATTTGTTCAAAGCTGGTTTTAGATTACCATGCATTAATTACATCTGCCTTTGGGATTCCCCAGCCTCTGCCACACAGGTAGATTTAGGTCTTTTTTAGCAGTTTCAACTCACCGTATCTCCTCCACTAGGCACCTTACGTACTTTCTGTAAGGGTAACACCCTTTTGCTGAACTAATGCCCAGTCAGCTTCCAGCTGGTTCCAAACTTCCCTGTAAATCAATGTTTTCTCAAACAGTGTCTTCCTCTCAGGATTAAATGCTATCCAGGAATTCACTCCTCTCTCCCCACACACATACTGTGTTTAATACAATTACCTTAGCTACTTTAGTAAAAAGTAAATATATTAAATTCTTAGCTGCTGAAATTGTCGCCACTTCAGCAGCTGCTTAAACAAACCTACGAGGAGTCTGAAAGCATTTCTCAGCCTGTTGATGTAGCACAGCAATTAATGCAGTGACCAGAGCCTCACACCATGGAGGGTTTGTAAACCAGCTGCGACCTCCCCCCAGGCAGGTGCCCATGGAAATCTGTGTTCCTGAGCCTCGGGTGTATTAGGGAAGCATCCAGCACGGAGCCGTTCCCCCCCATTCCAAATGAATCACACCAGCACAGCCAGCACGGAGGTCCCCAGGACTCTCGGCACAGACCTACATCCAGCTCTGGATTTAAAAGTGGAACTCTGGCCCATTTTCATGGCTACTACAAAGAAAGACGGTAACATAAAATACACAATACAGCAGTGATAAAAATGAGCAATACAGCAGTGATAAGCTGTGAAAATGCTGAAGAACAGAAAACTTACTCCACTGTGGAAGTTTCTTTTTATTTTGTCATTTCTACTGCTGGCAACGCAAGGCTCACTGAGCGCTGCGCACAAAGGCACGCTGGCAGCACGCACAGGTACGTACGGCGAGCCTGCACCCAAGGGTGGGTGTAACCACAACATGGGCTGAGCTGCTCCTTAAATACGGGCTGTGCCAAAGGCTTCGGAGGAGTCTTAATCATCTGTTTTTCAGCTGCTGCTTCTCAGGTAGGTAAAAGGGAGCCAGGGTTACCACACTCTGTAGCAGAGCAACGCAAGGTGACTGCAAGCATAGGACATCTGGTTGATTCACTTACACAGAAAAAGTCCCCTAAATTCTAACAGTTGGGATTTTGCGCTTGTTTCTGCGAGTTTTTAGATCCCTGCTTCCAGACAGAAAAATCGTAACAGTTAAAATGCCTCAAAATTTAGGTCTCTGCTCTTTATGGCTCAAAAAGATAGCCAAAACAGTATTTTGTATTTCACACCTGACCAAAACGGAGACGCGTTTCAAGGACAGACTTCCCTCAGAGACAAGGAAGCCATCGGCTAGACCACCGGCAGCGAGTACCAGCACCACCAGCAGCAAGTGCCAGCACCACCGGCAGGGAGTGCCAGCACCACCGGCAGTGAGTGCCAGCAAGCCGCTCTCCCGGGCTCTCCGGATTTCTTTGGTGCAGCCAGGGAGTTCACGTAGTTCAGTGACGTCTACCAGCGTATCCAATACAACAGCCACCACTTTTCCAAATCTGATTCTTCTCCTAACTCCACTTGCAAAGGCTGGTACTGACACTCAGGAGCTGCCGAGGGAACCTTTGCTCTTCCCAGGCTCAGCAGCTGTACGAGCTGGAGCGAACGCTGGTGACATTCCCACCTCACGCGTGCTTACTCCAGCCCATCACCACCATGAGCAGCAGCAGGACTTTCCCTTTCCACGTCCAAACACTCACTCGCTCGGCTTGTCTACACTCCAGACTAGAAGCAACAGACAACCTAGAAACCGGAAAACTGGCACCAGGCCTTAAACTTGTTCAGACAAATGAACCTTATTCCAGACTCCTGTGGTCCAGGATTCACAGAGAAACTATTGACACTTACTCCAAACATTTTTACAGGTTGTTGGGTTCCCAAAAGGGGAACTACAGGGCACTAGGCAGTCAGGTTTTATAGGAAATCAATCTTCTTTGGGTACACAAAGGCTTACATATATTTCCCTGTAGTTTTCAATTTACCTGTGTTTCAGAAAAAGGAACTGTATTATACCTTTGCCTAACACGCGCACCATCAAGCCTTCCAGATTTTGTATCAGCCTCTCCTCAGAGGGACAGCAAGGCAATTCCTGAACGCCTAAAGACAAATCCTGCACCTCATCGATGTCCCGGCTCTCCGGCACAGTGACACACATCCCTCCATCAAGGCTCCTACAACGCCGCATACTGAGAAAACTCTCATAACATACAGCAGTACTTCAGTTAATTAGAGATGCAAAACAACAATTTGCATAACAAATAAGAGCTGGGAAGCCAAGTCGAGCAACCAAGCTTTTACCCTTACAACACCACGCACACAGACAGAGCCAGCAGGCTGCATGTGCAGACTAAAGGCACTGGAACACACCTCAGCCTACAGACAGGATCGGCCAGCCAAGGTGTGTAACGTCAGGTTACCTCTCAACGTAACGTGAGGAACCCGAGGACAGAGCAAAAAATGAAATGAGCTTTTTAAAAGTCAGTTCTTCATGAGCTCCTTTCTGCTCTGGTTCCCTTTTAGTGGCAGCCACCAGAACAGGGATCGAAGCAAACCACCTGAGGAACAGGGAAGCGTCAGGCTCTTCCAGGACACTTCCACTGAGCAAAGCACCTCCATCTTGCCCATCTGAAGGTGTAACGCTGCAGAATCGTCCCAGTGGTGCAAGCTCTGATCCTGCCAGCACTTCTTTTAAAACAAAGAAAAAAGCCAGTCTCATATATTATCCAGGTGGCTAATCTGCTTTAAAAATAACACTGTCGTTTGCATTGCTAAATATGATAGTAAAGGAGTTTTAGAATGAAGCAACACAATAATTGTTGTAATAACGATGTTCAGGCTCTTATGAAATCCGAGAATTGCTCTCTAATCACCAGAATACAAAAAGGGACATCCATCCTTTAAATAATATGAACAATAGTAAAGTTATAGGTTAGCTTTCAGCTTTTCTTTACATCAGAGCTCCACACTTCTTTCGTGCTGTTTTTACGACAAGCTCCGCGGCATTTCCTTTTCATGTGCTGGCTAGTCCTGACTTGCTCCAGCCTGAGAACAGCCCAACAACACGTCCGAATTAACAGCTTGCTAGGGGATGCTATGACAGTGGTTTCTAACTCATTAAGTTTACCAATTCAGCAAAACACAGAGATTTTTAACAAAAGTTGATGTGCCACTGCACCACATTGAAAAAACAAACAAAAAAAACCCCATTCTCATGTAGATTTTATGAACCTATTTATTATTTGACCTCTGTTAAAACACAAACTTTGGTGTGTGTACTCCACAGAGTACCAACCATTAAACACTTGGGTCTCTCCAAGAAATTAAATTATATTTTCTAAACATTTCCATTCTCACTTCTAATTTATTCCTTTCTTCCCCACGACACGTCCTGCAGCACTGTTTCTTCGACCCCAGCATTAGAAGTGCTGAAGAGCATCAGCACAAATCCAGCCACGAGGCATGTCGTGCCATGTCTCCACTGCAGCCCGCAGGACTGAGACCAGAGGGGCAGACACATCTGCCAGACCACCCCGGGCCAGAATCGTGCCCCGCACCAGGGACACAGCGCAGCACCCAGCTTAGGAGCATGTGGTCTTGTGCAGAACACAAATCAAGTGTGCAACCTTCAGATTCAGGTGTTAAAACTGGTGTCTATAACCTATCTGCAAACCTGCTTCCAGCCCTCCACCACGGCACCCAGCCTTCCAGGCTCCCAGGCCGCTGGTCCCAGGGGTCTGCTGCTCCTTGGAGCAGAGCTGGGAGCTGGTCGCTCCCCCGGCCGAGGGCATGCTGCCAGGCAGTCTGTGCACCGAAACACGGGAGGCAAGACCAGCACAGCAGGAAGGCTTTGTTCAGTGTCCAAGCTGCAAAGTCTCTTCCTCCTCTAAGGAGCTCTGACACTGGAATTTGGGGCTGTCCAAACATCCCAGAGAAGGACCATCTACAATGACTTATCTGGATGGAAGAGAGAGGTTGACTTCTCCTGCAACTTCTGCAGTGTTGCCCCAGAAAACTCAAACAGAGGGTTTCTCTTCAGGAAACACAAAGGACTACCTACGTGGCCCTCAACAAGCAGGTGTCCACCATGGCATCCAGATGAGTGTTCAGACACAGCTCTTGAGAGACAGGTTTCTGAAAGACAGGAAGCTGGAAGAGTCTAATCCCAGCTAATTTTTGAGATGCCAGCCTGAGAGGCCCCCTTCATACAACTCTCCCTTGAGCAGATACATCCAGAGACACGACGCAGAGTGACAGCTCCAGGACCGTGAGCCCTGGTCACACTGCTCATCTCCAGGCCCATGCGCCTGCCAGCAGCGAGTCACTCACAAGCTGGCCTGATCTCCAAGCGGCTCCACGAAAGGAGGCAGTATCCGAGAGGTGAACTGAAGGGCATCAAATGGGAAATTGGCCTGAGAGGTGTAGTGCAGATAACCCATGTGCAGAACAGCAGTCACAGACCATGCCACCACGCAGCGGGTACAGGAGCCCTTTGCACCATCGGGCCCCAAAAGACACAGACAGAAAATCACCACTGGCAATACCCGTGGGGAAAGACCACGAAGAAGTCACCTTGTCAGAGCTGAAACTCACAGAGCTCTACCACAAGTACCGACGGCTCTGCGTTGCAACAAAGGCAAAGAACAGACCCTTCGGACAACGGTTGTTTTACCAGGGATAACTGGAGAGCAGACCACAGCAGTGAAGAAGTGGTGCTAAGGTAAGATGCAAAGCTGAGTACAGACAGGTCTGACTCCAGCACCAAACATCTGGTATTCGGGAAGAGATCTGAGAAATCCCCAAAAGGGCAAAGAAGCAAAGAGATTTAAATTAAATCCCCCAATATCACAAAAGGAAGGAGATGAGGCTAACCCCAAAATCAGCACAGAATTTGCACAGCGCCCTGTCCTCAGGTAAACCAGACCACGCACAAAGTGAACCAAAGAGCTCAAAGGAGGAGGCCTATCCGGAGTGTGATGAACAGAGGCAGACACTCTCACGGCTACCACAAAGCCACAGGAGAAAGTGCAAGACAAACAGCCTTGTACGCTCCCCAGAGGAAGAACGATGCCTCCACGTAACGGAGAGCAGACAGTGACTTACAGAGATAGGAGGGCAACGCCTCAACAGACACAGTGCTGTGGAATTACGCTGTTCGCGTGGCTCTGCAGCGAGCTGCGCCGTGCCGTACCTGAGCTGCGCTAACCGACGACAGCACTCACCACCGTACCCCGGGGCGGCTCTTGCTGACCTCTCCACGGGTAACTCCTCTGCTCAGAGGAGAAGCCTAAGAGGCCGCCAGCCAGGCACGTAGCCCTGTCTTACGCAGGCTCCACTCAGAACAGAGACGGACCACCACAAGCAACGTTAGGGTGGAAAATGACTGAAAGCCACGGAGGAGGTAAATCGAAGATTGGAAGGAAAACCAGAAGGGATCCTTGGGGTAGAAACAGGACAAGTGGTTGAGGGGAACAAAACACAAGCAGCTGCTAAACACTGGACCACAAGGGACAGCTGCAGGAAGGTGAAACGGTGGCTGGCACACGCTGTCCTGCGTAGCCATGTGCAAGGTCTGAGAGGCAGAGACTTCGACAGGTCTCCTCTCCTGAACGGCAGAAACAGCTTTCTCCATCCTCGGGTGACACAGTACGGGTACTCCAGCACGTGCATGCAACGGGGACCATCACTTCACGGCAGGGTAGCCAGCTCCTGAGCTCAGTTTGGCAGCTTGTACTAACACAGCCGAAAACATACGGCAGGAGTAGAACACGTGTTCCTGCTGGCTTCGTTTGCATTGTCTGTTTTGCCTTGCAAAAGCTGGTCTGCAAAGATGAGCCGTGTCAGAAGTCTCCTACGACCAGGGGCTGTACCCGACTGAAGGGAGAGGTCCCGAGGCAAGCGGGGACCTTACAGCCTGCCCACCAGCAGAAATGTGGAAATGGGCAGAGGGCCCCCGGACACGCGGCCAGAGGGAGCTGCTCACCACGGCGGGGAAGCAGCTGGTGGGACCCGCTCGGCCAGCTGCCAAGGACACCCACGCAGAAGGCCATCCAGTCTCCCAAGAGGGGGGCTGGGGATTCCTCCGATCTTTTAGGAAAAAAGAAAAAAATGTGTATGAAGAAGTCCAGGCAGAACAGACAGCCCAGTCCGAGTGAAGTGACACAGCAGCATTAAGATCATTTTTTCTTTTTGCTGAAGATTTAAGGAGGGAGATACATACTTGCTTTCTTTTTAACAAGGTGGCAGAAATGGGAAATAAACCACTTCATCCTCTACTGACACAAAGCAAAATTTTGTCCTCATATAACCACTGCCACGATTATTTCAATGCTCTGAAGGCACTAAATTACCTTACTGTAAGCGTGTGTCCACCCAGGACCACTGCCAGCAGGACTGCAGGAGCCAGTGGGCTGACAGTTCGAGCTTAGCGAACACCCGACAGCAAACAGCACGCACTAAACAGACGGTCTGGCCATTGTAGCTGAAATATTTAGTGACAGACTTCACATTTTGCTTTCATCCTACACACTAATTAGAAGAGAGGATCTGTTCAAAGTACAACATTAAAGATGCCTAAATACAGCCACATTAATAATTGACATGATAATCTCAATTTGCAGGTATTTGCATCTATCCGGCACAAGATTTTTCAGCAACGCGTTAAATTCGCATTCGCCCTGCAGACAAATGTTAACCGAAAGGCACAGGCACGGGCTGCACAGGTTGCTGCAGAGCTCGACTCCAGCCTGCTCGCGACGTCTCCGTGCATGAAGGCTGCTGCCTCTGGCAGGCACCGACCCACCTCTCGGGTGAATCACCGTCTGCATCCCGGGCACCCGCGCTGCTCCGGAGCCAGGAAGTGAGCGGGAGCGCGCCGCTCACCTACCGTGGCATGTGAGTCATTCCCAGGAATGAGAAAGCCAGTTGCTCCAGTTGCTCCTGGCCAGGGGAATTTTGACTCTCTGATCAGGTATCGCAAAAAAATCTATCGGAAGCAAAAAAGCTTACTTCTAGATATGGTTTATTTAACTACCTTATCACAAGCAATACTCTCACGCCTACTGTAGTGTGAAGATGCGTTTTGGAGGAGTCTAAGGCACTTTCGAGATGCAGCTGAGAGACAAGCGGAAGGCGACCATGGTGACAGGTAAGTGACCTTTGAACATCTAAAAAATGTTCCATAAGTTGTTCTGTGAATCTTCTTGCTCTTAATCACCCTCAAGTGAAAAGAAAACTGGAATTAAGACACAGCTGCTGAAAACCGGACTTGGAAGCATAAACTGAGTATCAGGTGAATTGAAAGTGTGAAAATATCTCAAAATAGCAAGACTTTACTAACCTTTTAGTCATTCAGCATTAAACATTACTTGTTATATTTTTCCCAATGGCAAAAAAAATTGTTTTCTACTAATCATTCCTTCTAAGATATGAATCAAAGTGCAGGAGGGTTCATGGTTTCGGTAACTTACTCTTGACAGAGCCTAATTCATACCAAATAGGATTCAGTAACTATAACCTCTACGTTTGGTGTAAAAGGTTTGTACCTGTATTCCTTTTCACCCCTTTCAGTAAAGGAAAGCAGACTTGAGTTCTCTTCATTATATCATACAGAATAAAGTTCTCTTCCTTCATACTTCGCTCAGATCATGTTAAAACTTGTCAGGTTCACTGGAAAAACCACATAGCTCCGAACAAGCAACCTACAAACCGTACGGCTGGCTCGCCTCAAAGTCTGGGGAATGCACAAGGCACTTCCAAAAACCTGTGTCACCGAAGGAGCGTTTTCGATTCGAAGGGTTATTCTTAGTTACAAAGAACTGACAGCAGCAATGCAACCAAAGTTATTGTATGTTAACAAATGACTTGCTATTTGTGCACTGTTGGGCGCCTAGACTTCTGCCTTCTCGTTACGTGTGGTCGGGACGCTACGGTAGCGTTTCAGGCTTGTTCCCATGTTTGTGAAGAAGATTCTGCCATCTTCTTTCAAAGAGGGAAACCAGGAAGCTGGGGCGAGCGCGCAGCCAGGCCCGGGTCGCCCGGCAGCCGCCCGCGTCCCCCGGGGCTCCACGCTCGGCCGGCGGGCAGCCGGCCCCAGGCTCCCTGCCCCGGGGGGAGCGGGGCGCAGAGGGGCCAACGGGCGTGCGGGGACCACAGAAACCACGCGTCGGTTTGCAGCGGGGCCATGCGGGAGAGCAGCATGCAGCTCTGGGCAGCACCAGCTGCCGGTCCTCTTCCCTTGCCTTCCATTGCCTTCCCCTCCCCTCTCCGCGTTGCTGTCTCACCCCTGGCTCCCCTCCCGAGCTGCCGGGCCCCCCAGGGCAGGGCGGGAGCGGGGAGACCAGCTCACCCACACCCGCACCCCGCAGCCCAGCCTGCGCTGGCAGGCAGTGGGGCCGGGGCTCCGGGAAGACGCCCGCGCAGGGCGGCCAGGCAGGGACGAGGGGCAGGAGGGAGGCAGCCAGCGCAGGCTGGGGTCTGCCCGATGCTGGGGCAGCCCTTGGGAGGGGAGGAACGCCATCTCCACCGGGAAGCCGGCTCCACGACACGCAGCCCCGCACAAGACACTTCCAGGAACAACCGACGGCGGAAGGAACCTCACCCTCCTCTTCATGACGAGTCCCTTGCTCACCTCCGCGCCACAAAGTTCAGAGAGGGCTCCTCTTTGGCCAGGCGAGCACTGGGAAAAGCCAGACAAGGCACCTGCAGTAAGACTGTAGCATCAAACACGAAGTGTGCGATATTTATTAAACATTTGGAACTAACTGACAACGGACCTGACATGAAGCAAGAGCTCCAGATCCACCACACTGCTGTCAGCTATCGATGGAAACCAGGCTGCAAGAGACACGAACCCCAGGGCTGCCGAGAGAGCGCTGGAGGAAGTCAGCAGTACTAATTCCTACGCTTCAGCAGTTTTAACCCTTCCCAACATAAAAAATTACAGTACCTTCCTAAAAAAAACCCCACCAGAGAGAACCCCTCACACCCTTGACGATCCAAAGCAGGTTTCCACATCTGAACCTCACATGAGATACTCAGACAACCACTACTTCTTGTTTTCCTTTGGGAAAATGTCAGTGACATATCAAAGGGACAACTGACGACGAGCAGTGTCAATCACGCTTGTACCACCTTCACTGCACCGCAGCAGGAACAGCCACGAGCTGGCAGAGCAGCCAGGCCTGGGGACGAGCAGCAGCTCTCCGCAGCCAGCACCCCAAAACCCCGCCCACGATTGGCAGTGTGGCCGCTTCCGAGCAGGGCCGACGGAGTGGGAACTCTCCAGGCTGCTATGAGCACCCCAAAACCCCGCCCGGGATCGGCAGTGCGGCCGCTTCCGAGCAGGGCAGACGGAGTGGGAACTCTCCAGGCTGCTCATGAACAACAGGGGTTGCACCAGGCTGAACTTCTCCCAGCCATACCCCAAAACCCCCGTGCCCTGTTCCTTCCTCTTTGGAGCAGCGGTGCTGGTGCAAGCAGCCAACACGGCCAACTGCGCGGCAGCAGTACACACCGAAGCGCAAAAAACCCCAGCTGACAGCAGATTTTTTTGTCCTTCTGCAATGTGAATTAGAACTGCATATAAAAAAATCAACAGAAATTGTTTCAATGAAAAGTAAAACACCTAAAAGTGAGATTGGAATTACTTCAAACAGTAACTGACACTGTCTACATGCGTGTACCAATAAAAATTTAATTTTTTCCCCACGAGATACTTTTTCACAGCATCCCCTGTAGCATTTGAGACGTGACAGATGCGCAACAGCCAGAGCTACAGTGGAAGAAGGTGTACTGTGATCAATCTCACTTTTTTCCTTTGTGACCCAGACAACACCTTGACTGTTTTTACAGCTTCATTAGGAGTTTTTTACCCTAACGCTTTGCCCTGCATAACACCAATGCTCAACCCTAAAAGCGAGCACTTTCAGGAACCGGCTCTGACTGAGCTCGTCCGACAGCCCGGCGAGGCGCGGCTGCAGGCGCTGTCTCCGGGGCAGAGCACCGCGGGAGCAGCTGCACGCACCGGGCGCTGCCGCAGCGCCCAGCAGCGCAGCCGCCCGCCTGCCTGCCTGCACCGACGCCAGCTCCTCTGCAAGGAGCTGAAGACCACCCAAGCACCAAACGCTGGAGCTTAATAACCAGTTTCTGCCTTTTGCCCCAACTACTGTGTGTGTAAAACTTTTTAAATTTAAACGACTATGACTTCAGGATAATAAAGCACACTGGGTAAGCAAGGAACAACCTATGCAGTTAAAGGGTGAATATATGAAAAAGATTTCCATGCTGCCCATTTTGCCAAGAACAGAGCCCACGAAAACACAGGCAGAACAGCAATGGAAAGAAGCTTGGGAACAGATTAAAAGCGGGAAAAGTTGAAGTTATTCTGGAGAAATACATGTGAATGTGCACCTGCTTCTGGCCACCCCCCCCCCGAAGGGAAGACTGGAAGTGTGATCTGGTGAGAGATTAAAACTGTGTCTTCCAAGCAGCAAAAGAACTGTAATCCAGTGGGACGGGAAGGGGAAAAAGCTGGAACAGGACACCAAACTGGGAGGAGCGGCTGATACCCCCGAGGGTCGTGCAGCCGCCCAGAGGGACCCAGACAGGCTGGAGAAATGGGCCAGCAGGAAGCTCATGCAGGAGAAGAGCAAAGTCCTGGCCCTGGGGAGGAAGAGCCCCCTGCACCAGGACACGCCAAAAGCTGCTCCTCCGGGAAAGACCTGGCGGACAAGCCGAGCTGAGCCAGCAGCCTGCCCTCGCAGCAAAGCCAGCAGCCTCCCAGGCCACACGAGGCAAAACGGTGCCGGCCGGCCGAGGGAGGTGAGCCTTCCTCCCGGCTCAGGGCTGCGGGGCCACACGGCAGTGCTGCGCCCAGCTCTGCGCTCCCAGCACAGGGGAGGCACGGACATACTGGAGCCCAGCACAGGGCCGCAGACGACTAACGTACCGGAGCATCTGACGTACTGGGGGGGCTGCTCGGCCCGGAGAAGAGGCAGCTCAGGAGGATGTCACCCACGTGTACCAATATCTGCAGGGAGGGTGCAAAGAGGACGGAGCCAGGCTCCTGCCCGCGGTGCCCAGTGCCAGGACAGGAGGCAGTGGGCACAAAATGACATGCAGAAGGCTCCACCTGAACATAGGCTTTTTTGGTGGTGGTGGTAGTTTGGTTGGGTTTTTGCCTTTTTTTTTTTATTACTGTGAGGCTGGTCAAGCCCTGGAACAGGTTTCCCAGAGATGCTGTGGAGTCTCCAGGCCTGGAGATACTCAATGCCTGACCAGACAAGGTCCTGGCCGGCCAGGAGCAGCCGATGCTGCTCTGAGCAGGGAACTGGAGCTGAGTAGCAGCTCCCAAAGACAGTGTCAGGAAGGAGCTGCAGGACTGCAGACGGAGGCTAACCGGGCAGCAGTGAGCAGGCAGTGGTGTGGAGGGAGAGGCCAGGACCGCATGGCTCAGAACTTCAGGACAGCCACCTACCCCTAACCCCCGAGAGCACCGCGCATGGGAGATGGATCTTGCATGGCATGTTCTTCACGGGGGTTCAAAGAAAGCAACTCCATCAGCTTACAATACAGCTTCCACTATCAGCAGGTTTTGTGCAACCAGAAAAAACCATCAGCAGCATCTTCTAGAAAGAAGCAAAGGAAGCATTCCAGGGTTAATCCTTTCCTCTAATTAGAGGCTGCCATACTGACAAAACACTAATTATCCCAACTCTGCCAACCATTGCATTGTGCTCTCTTCTCTTAGCTTTTTCCTTTTTTTTTTTTTCTTAAAAAAAAGCAAGCAATTGTAACACTTGGCTCCTCTGCCACCATTTACGGCCATTTACCTGCTGCCCAACGAGACAAACCTTTCTGTTGGCAGTTCTCTCCTAACTCTTCGTGTAGAAAAACAACTGCAGCCTAAAGGGGATGTACTTTAGCACTACACTTCATACCACACTGCTTTAGAAATGGCAGTCATAGAATCATAGAATAATTAAGCTTAGAAGAGACCTCTAAGCTCATAAAATCCAACTGCCACCCCAACCCCACCATGCCTGCTAAACCATGTCCCGAAGTGCCACGTCTACATGGTTTCTGAACCCCTCCAGGGATGGTGACTCCACCACATCCCTGGGCAGCCTGGTCCAGTGCCTGACCAGTCTTTCGGTGAAGAAGTTTTTCCTAATATCCAATCTGAACCTCCCTGACGCAACTCGAGGCCATCGCCTCTCGTCCTGTCGCTAGCTCCTTTTGTCCTGTGGCTAGCTGGCAGTCGAAGCGCTGGCCGCCTCTGTGCGAAGGCCAGCCTGCGTACAGCCCGCTGCTGCAGCCAGCCCGCAGACAGCAAAGCACAGCACACAAGGGCAGGACACGATAAACACGTGACCGTTGTTTCTGCTTTTTGGTCGTGAAAATCGCACACGCTTGTCATTAATGCAAAGGACTGGAAAGCATTTCCTCAGCATCACTTAGGAACTACGATGCATACTCAAGACGAAAGAGAACTGATGCATCTTTATGTTTTGCAATTAAGTTTAAAAAATAGTCTTACAGTAATGATTAACAACGTTTACTAGATTTTGTAACCTCTGCATAGAAAAATCCGATTCAAAGTAAGTAATATTAATCCATGAACTTCTAACGAGGAACAGTTCAAATGACAGAATTTGATAGTTCAGGCAGCATCCCAAAAAATGTCTCATGTCAGAGCTATCCCACTTAGGGGAAAACAAGGGTTCATAATCATTCACTTGAAATGAGAAAAAAATTAATGGTTAAGTTTGGACAAACTATTCCAAAAGTGACTTTGAGAAAATGAGACACGTCCAAATAATTTTGGGAGTTTCTTAAGTGAGGAAATCATGTTATCTGAAGGGCATATTCCCCCAAAATTGACTATTTTGCATATTAAACAGTACTATTTAATGCTTACTGCAGCATCCCGCTAAACCCAGTTCAGGCTCTCCCGCAGCTGTAAAACAGCTGAGCTGGAGGTGCAAACTGAGTGTCTGACTTCAGGCAATACCGACAGTGAAGCCCGGGTAGAGGCTGGTGCCGAAGGCGTCAATGAGCACACACAGCTGGTGACTCGGGTGAATCCAGCACAGGCACTGGCAACAGGCGTGGTACTTTAGGCGTCATATACGAAGGACCAAGAGCAGACCCCAGACTTCAGCGAGCGTCTGCATGCGGGAAGCTCTGTAGGTTACAGGAATGGCGTACAGATAATTCTTCTCGGAGACACCTCTCGGGCAAAGCGACCGCGGGGAAGGAAGTCTCCGTTAGCGGCATGTCTCAATGCGGATGTGGAGGGACTGCGGCTCCCACATGTGTACCGACACAGATGCCAGCTCGGCATTCGGCAGAGGCTTCCACAGGGAAGTATGCTCCCCAGCCACTGGCATCACGTGTCTCCTACTGACCACACATGGATAGGGTAGGGCAGGGAGAGGAGAGGGTGCTGGAGACGAAAGCAGCTGCTCCACCACCTGAAGGCAGATGGAAGCAAGGCTCACCACAGCTTGCCCGGGGCCAGGATGCCGTGCTGTTCAGAGACGCGTGAGAGAAAAGTCAGGCTGGAATTGAGGGGGAAGTTCAAGGAGGAACATGAAAACCAAGAAGGGGGTTTTGTACTAGATACTGAAGCAGACGAGAAGCTTTCTGGGCAGAGGCAGTGGTTCCTGTTTCTGGATATGACTAAGCAGACAAGGACCGTAAGCCACAGCTGAAGACAGTTATACCCTAGTTCTTATTTTCAGCCTCCCCACAGTTCAGCCCGCTCCACATGGCAGCATCACCGCGCTCCAGGGAACCAGCACACGCTGTCTGCACACCCGTACGGCACTGCGCTCCCAGGAAGGCGGGTGCCGGGACCCCAGGGCACAGAGCCGTGCCAAGGGCTATTTCCACCCTCTCCCCAGCCATTCCCCGTTCAAAGCAGCCAATGCATGCCAGCCGGCTGAGTGAGACCCGCGGGTGGGGGACACCACCGCCCCGCTCAGCCAGCTGCGGGGCCGTGCCCCGTCGGGAGGTATCTCCCGGCATGGAGACCCATGGCCTCCACGGGCAACCCTCACCCATGTCTGACCGCCCGTGCAGTAACAGAAGCGTTTCCTCGTGCTCAGATGTAATTACCTGAGTCTCAGCCTGTGCCCGCTGCCTCCTGCCCGGTCACCGAGCAGAAAGAGCTGGGCTCCCTCTCTCGCGGGCTGCGGGAGCCCCGGAGCCCTCCCTGGCCTCCGCTGAACCACGGCAGCTCTCCCAGCCCCTCCGCAGACGAAAGATGCTGTGCTTGGTACATGATCACATCCAAGCGCAGACGGCTGCTGTCCCGCTGTGCACCCGAGTCTCTGACTAACACAAACCCTGGCACCGCTGCCAGCAACACAGCACCTCTTGGCACAGCACCATTCCAAAGACAGGGATGCAACAGCTAGAAAAATGCAAAAAATAAGCAAGCGTGCAAAGCACAAGAGAGTAAGAGGCGCATACTCACTCACAGTAGGTACAAATTCCAACAGGAATAGCGAGTTATTCCACTCTGCAGTAACAGTACATTAACATACACTTTTAGCAAAAGGGAGATGGACAGTTTTTACCAGAGGCCTCCGAGGAAGGCAAAGGTGGCAGTGGCCTAGTTATTGGGATGGGGCTCTCTTTTAGGGCACAAGGACAAGCACTAAGTAAGATAAACAGATGCAGGCAGGCAAGAACTGAAGATGCCGGCTTGCTCAGGTGGTGCAGTCCAGGAGCAGTCCGAAACAGAGAACGGGGCGCAGGCTCCACTTGTCTGCTTGCAGAAGCTTTGTGCACGCACACACCTACCCTGCAGCCTACGCAGATAATTTTTTCCCCTAAATCCTTACAATTAACTCAGTGTTTTGGTTCTGATGGGCAACAGAAAACATAATTGTAACCGGCCAATATCAAATTTAATAAACTGCCTCCCATTTCTGTTGTTTACACTAACTCTGTCATTTACCAAACTTCATGGGGATGAATGCAGACTGACTGGCAAGAAGCCACACATCAAAAAGTTACGTGCTCAAATAAAAAAAAAAAAAAACAAACATTTAAAACTCTGCAGCCCCATGACCTAGAATATCTAGTCTGGTTCACAAAGAGAGTTTTCTAATTTTTAGAAAGGTGTAAATAAGAGAACAAAGAGCAATCAGATTTGGGGATATAGAATTTCTTTAAACAGTGAGGCAACTTAAAGCCTTAGTCATTAGAAAAACTCTACAGTCATTCCCTACCCATCTGACACTGAAGTCTGCCATGCAGCCTATTATTTAATTTCTCATCTGAGGCTGTATCATTCATACATACAAACCAGTCTATCAACATTAGCAGTAAAAGATTACCTCATCCGTGAAACAGTACGTACTTAACATATTTAATGCAGTTGACAGCCTTTAGGGGAATGATAGAAAAAAACCAACAACCAACCAAGTGTATAAACTACAAAAAGTAAGAAGTATTCTGATTTTAAAAGTTACCTGAATAAAGGAGCAGCTTCAAGCGCATTTTCAAAACCATCCAAGCAGGACATATTTATATGGAATAGTGAGACAGCTGGTTAGGATTAAATTCGTCAGAAGAAAAATGTCCAGAGGACTGGACAAGGAGCTGAAAGCCAACCCTGCCCAGCACAGAAATACCATATTCAAACAAGTAAAAAAGCCGCTATCAGAGTGCATAGTCAGGGAATAATTATAAAATATCTTAAAATACTCTTTAAAGTGAAGGCAGTCTTTGTCTCCCATTCCAAGAGAACATATGGAAAAGGGTGAATTCTCCACACGAGGTAACTTTCTTCCCCCTTGCAGAGTCTGCAATACCGTGGTCTTTATCAGAAACAACGAGGCTTCTGGAGCACAGGGTTGGAACCAGATGATCTTCAAGGTCCCTTCCAACCCTGACCATTCTATGATTCTATGACACACCAGAGTTGACTCAGATGAGCCTTGCTCACCCACGCTAGCATGTAAATAATGCCGCCACACTACTCCAAGTGCTCTGCCTGCCACAGTCCCCCTTAGTCTGACAGCCTTGCTGGGAAGCTATGGGAACACCTTTGGACCGGCGAGCCTAAACAGGATCACCTCCGTGTACCCCAAAACTCTGTCACACGGCCAGCTCTGTGCAGCAGCCGCCATCCTGCCTGCGCTGCCCTGCTGCTCCACACAAACCTGCTTGTTTAAGACTCTAAAGCTTCCAACTACAGCAGCAGAAGGGCGTCTTTAGCGCCTAATTAGGGCAGCTGTCAGTAGGTGTTGTCTCTAACCTCCGCCCCATGCACACATCTAAGCCTCTCTGCTGAGCTCAGCTGTGCCAGCAAGGCAGGCTGCAGAACGCTGCTCATGGAGTCTAGCTGTCACACTTTACATTTGTGAAGAGTTTGCTGCTTTCTTTTTCCAACCCAATACTTTGTTGGGATATTTTTGGAACATGTTTTGACATTAAAACCATAAGGAACAAGACGACCCAGAGATACCTGGGAGTATCAGAGGCTTGATCCTAATTGGTCTGCAGGAGCAACAAGCAAGCTCGCAGTATGGCTTCCAGGGGATCTGGATGTCCCTGGGCAATTAGTGTGGTCACATCTTCACCGGCCAGGAAGCTGCACGTGGCAGGGATCGCCCACGGTCAGTACTCTCTGCAGGAATCAGCAAGCCTATATGGGATTCACTAAAAGTAAGCAGTGCTGACCTGAAAAGCTCTTACAGATGGGCTGCTGCTGCTCCCGTCAGCCATGTAGCATCTTCCTGGGCTGCATCTGGAAGGGACCACAGAGCCCAGGCTGCTTCAGCAAGCCCGGGTTTTGGATAGACTGGGAGATCAGCAGAGAGTTGCAAGTCAGGCGCAGGAGCAGTGCTGATGCTAGCGAACCCCAGGAGCCACAGGCGAGCCCCCGGGGACGGCAACACATTCCCTGGGGTGGTAAGAAACAGGCCTGTCCAGGGACAGCCGCCTTCCGTGACAGCGATTCAGCCATTTCTGGTCCAAGTGACTGCAGCCCATCCTCTGCAGTACCTCTCAGCTACAGAACGACGGGCTAAATCCCAAGACTCAGACCAATAGCCCCGTGGATTCAAGTAACGGTACCCCAGAAACAAAACACTGCCCACAAGGAGGAAGAAAGCTGGATTTTGATCCCCACTGAACTGGGGCTCGAGAGTCTGAAGGATGCTGCGGGCGGCCCGTCTCTGCTGGCAGTGCAGCACAGGATGCAGACGGGAATGCAAACAGTGGAAGCAAGAGGGAGAGGCCAGAGGACAGCGAGGCAAAGATCCCTGGCAGCAACGGGGGTTCTCAGCCGCACCAGAGAACATCCTTCCGTTTTCTGATGTAAAACAAGAGACAGAACCTTTGGAGGCTGTAGGGGCTGTCTGTACATGAAGAGGCATTCACAGATGCTATCCGGTGCTAGGTTTTTGTGGTCTCTCAGTGACAACATCCACCTAAAAGGACGGATGCAGAGGTGGAAAAAGGCAGAAGCCTTTTCTGACAGGTTTTAAAGCAAATCCCTTCAGGACCTGGAGTAACTGACAGCACACAAGCAGTCCGTTCAGCACAGATCTGACCCCCAGCTCCATCAAATCCTGCAGCATTCCCCAGGTCACAGCACGGGAACATGGCTGTCAGCAGTCGCACTGCCTCAAATCGCAGGCAACACAACCCACGCTTCACCAGCTCTCTGGACTGCGGGTCTGGGAGGGCACTTGCCTGCAGAGCCTGAGAGCAGGGAGCTTTCCAGGGACCAGGACCAGGACTTACACAGACTTCAAAGGAGCTCTGAAAAGCAGGGAAATAAGGATCTTATTTGCGTGAGAGAGATACGTATCTTTTCATAAAATCACATATTCCTTTGATCTCGATGCCTGCTGGGCAAGAAAGGATAGCTGCAAGTTATAAACAACAGCAAAAAAGCAGTAGGTTACTGCTTCTCACACCAAGAGAAAACAAAATATCTAAAATATCCCTAACAATCTCATTATGGACCCCAATTATTATCAGAGCAAACAACGCCAGACAAGAAGTCAAACTGACAAAAAGCTGAAAATACCAGAACTAAAATTTTTACTGACCCTTTAGAACGTCAGGATTTCCTTTACTGCCATCTCCCGACAATTCAGTGCAGTTCCCAACATGGTGACGACGCCTAAAACAAGCTCGGAGCCGCAAAACGCTTCCGTACGTTCCTTGACTACTCGGTCCCTAGGAGAGGCAGTCAGGTCCAGTGTCATTGCTGACGTCTGAACTATTTTGCTAGTTTTCCTACCAAAACTTGTAAACAGAAAGTGAGGCGTGCAGTATTTGCATACTGCAAGAGTAAAGCAATCATCTAGAATGAGGTCTTACAAATTGGTATTGTCAAAATTTCTTTGCACAATGTCAAAACATTATAATGCCATCATAACATGAATTAGATCTGCAGTTTTTCAGTATTCCCTGTAGTCTGGCTTCATAAAACTCTGAAGCACGTCATTCAAAACCATGAGAAAGGAGCAGGAACTTACAATTTCCACCCCCATTTGCCGGATATATTATGAAGTTACAAACACATATCTCAATTACATATGAAATTTTTTACTTCAAGAAGTGAGAGATGATGAACTTCAAAAAAAAATTCACTCTCAGGCATCTGTCACTGAAATGCCCAAGATCGCACCTGAACAAGCAGGCCATCCAAGCAAGAGATGTCAGGAGGAAAGTCAAGGGCCTTTACCAAGGAGTAAGAAACCAGCTGTGGTGGCACATCATAGCAAAGGCATAAAGCCACTCAACAGCGTGTTCTGGGAGTTAGGAGACAAATTTTACCTACAGGCTGGATCGATGGGGAGAGGTCAATCGTATGAGGTTCAACAAAGCCAAGTGCCGGGTCCTACACTTCGGTCACAATGGCCTCAAGTTGCATCAGGGGAGGTTTAGGCTGGATATTGGGAAAAAATTCTTTACTGAAAGAGTGGTCAGGCATTGGACCAGGCTGCCCAGGGACATGGTGGAGTCCCCCTCCCTGGAGGGGTTCAAAAACCATGTAGATGTGGCACTTCAGGACATGGTTTAGCAGCCATGGGGGTGTTGGGTTGGAGGTTAGACTTGATGAGCTTGGAGGTCTTTTCCAACCTTAACGATTCTGTGATTCTATGACACTTCAGTACCTGGGATGGAATGTTTGCAAACACTTGTATGCTAACCTATTTTTAAAGCTGAGAAGGGTGGTGGAGAAATACCTGCCTGGAGACTATCAAATCCAGTACCAATGTAGGAAAACAACATTCTTGGCCAGGCTGTTAGACCCACTAGTCACAGTCCAGGTTTCTGCAAAGGTTTAGTCCAAACTTTTGAAAGAAATCAAAATTAGGAAAACAGGTTTCAAAAAGTTAAAATCCAGCATATTTTTACAGAAGTTAACAAACTTGAGATGAAGTTTGCTGGGACAAAAAATGCAATATCATGCAGCTAAGGATAATGAAACAGCCTGCTACGCACTAGCACAGATCCCTGTGATGCACCAAGGGGACAGAAAGCGTGTCAGAGCCGATCCCAGCCCAGCCATTTGCCACCTGTCTGGCACACACTTAAGGAGAAACGGAGGAACTGAGATGCCAGAAAATGTTAGCTGAGGTGTTTCAGTGGTGGTAAGGAACTCGGCCATGGGGCAAAAAGCTTTTCTTCAACCTCATTTGTAAAACAGTGCCCAGTATTTGTCAGTGGGATTCAAGGAAGATTGTCTTAACTGGATCAGATACACAGAAGGGCTGGTACCTTCGAGTCTTGCAGAAACACATGAAGGCTTGCTTAATCACAGTAAATGAAGCCTCAGTACAGAGAAATGTCCCCTATATGCAGAGACGGAGATGGGTTCTCTGAATGAAAAGCACTGGTACAAGTTATACGAGACAGAAAGCGGCCATGGAGACATTCAGGCTGGAAATCAGAATAATGTTGCTGAATGTTATAGCAGCAAAGCTCCAGCACAGCTTTCTTAGTGAGGTGGAGACAGGGCAACAGTTTTAACAGTGGAACTGATAGGCTTACAAAAACTCGTGGCAGGGTGACCTGCAACGATACAGCCGATGCCCCACTGTAAATGGGGATGTGGCGATGAAGACCTCGACAGCAGAACAGCTGTGCAGCCTCCAGAGATCAGCGCTCAGCATGCCTCAGCCCCTTCCTTGGGAATTCTGGAGGATGCTCATTTCCCAAAGCTCCTCTCCATGATGCGGAGAGAAAGCTGGGGTCTTCTGTTTTGCTTTGGTTTTAATTCCAATTTGTTTTCACCAGAATGTAAAGCTGGCACAGCCCATGCCGCATCCTGGATCTACAGCTGCCAGTGGGACTCCTGAGAAGCAGTTCAGCTGAAAACCTACAGCAACGCAAAGGATGGGGTACAACTTGTCTTATGGACAACTGCCAGGTAAAACAATGCCAGAAATGTAAGCGGCTGAGAAGTGTTTATTGCATTACTATCAGTTCATACTAACGTTGTAAAGAACTAATTATTTGAGAAAAGGCTGTCTAAAACCAGCCAAGCGCTGCCCCTGTGGGTGTCAGTCCTGGTTCACCACACCAGCCTACTTCAGAGTATAAACAGTATGAAATAAAACGTGCTATAGTTTTATAAGGCTGAAGTTTTTTCACAAACATTTACATATGAAATCTTAACGTCCCCAGAGACTGCAGTTTTCAAATGTATTTAAGTCAGCTAAGTTTTAAATCAGCATTTTAATAGGCCCAAAGAGTCTCTCCAGAGTCCCGTCTCTCGATAAGCAGACCACCTCGGCTCCCAGGCTGCATTCTGTCAGCATTCAGACAGCCAGGAGCTGACACCCTGTAATCCTGATGAACGACGTTCGTTCCCTGCATGCTGGCACGCAGCGGTGTTTGCCCGCACCCCTGCACGAGAGCAGCGAGGGGCACCGCCGACCTCGGCCTGCGAGGCGCCGATGGCGGCAGACGGGGAACTCGACCCTTCTCCACGTTCCACCCGCAGCATTCGCCGTCTCTCGCTACAGAGAGTTCCCAGGCTGCTCATCTTCTTCCGACTCTGCAGAGACAAGTCCACGCGCAGCCTCCCGCCCTGTAAGAGCTGCCCTGGCTCCCCACCGCCCCGCAGCCAGTGCCCACCGAGCCCCGGCAACTGGGGGTCCCGGCGGTGCGGCCCCGTGCTGCGGGAGGGAACACCGCTGGTGCGGCCGCCAGCCCGGGGCCAGCGCATGAGCCGGGCGTCCCAACAGGTCCGTCCGGCAGCCCCAGCTCAGCACGTCCGCAGCGACACGGGGCTGCGCCCCGCAGCGACCACCCCACCGGGCTCCCACCGCAGGGCGGCAGCGGGGGCGGGCAGGGGCGCGAGAGCCGTGCCGAACCTCAGGAATACACACGTGCTCACAGCCATGTTTGTTCCTGTCCATCTGCGTGCAGAAGCACCTCTACACTTCAGCAGGAGGCACAGGCGCCGTGCTCTGGGGCTAGCAGGCCACAGGCACAGCTCTTCTGACACACGCAGTACTTAGGGGCACAGTTGTAAACTCGGGTTTTGCAGGCTGGTTTATCCGAGCAGCCCCTGTTACTGCCCAGAGACAGGACATTTGCTAGAGGACAGTTCTAAAATGGCCCCATTTGTAAAGCACTAGAAACATTCTTCAAACCTGCTGTTTTCCCTCGTTCCCACAGATGACGGTCTGAGCCAAGACAACAGCACCTCACCCAACTCCACAGCAGGCTTACTCGGGAACTCCACGCACAACGAGTTCACCACCATCGTCCTGCCTGTGCTTTACCTCATCATCTTCCTGGCAAGCATCTTGCTGAATGGCCTAGCAGTGTGGATTTTTTTCCACATCAGAAATAAGACGAGTTTTATATTTTACCTCAAAAACATCGTGGTTGCAGACCTTCTCATGACACTGACGTTCCCGTTCAAGATCATCCAGGACTCGCAGCTGGGGCCGTGGCACTTCAACTCCTTCCTGTGCCGATACACCACGGTTCTGTTTTACGCAAACATGTACACCACGATTGTGTTCCTCGGACTCATCAGCATCGATCGCTACCTGAAAGTAGTGAAGCCCTTTGGAGACTCCAGGATGTACAGCATCACCTTCACCAAGATCCTGTCTGCCTGTGTCTGGGTTGTGATGGCTTTCCTCGCTTTACCAAACCTGATTCTTACCAACGGCTACCCGACCAAGAAGAACATCAACGACTGCCTAAAGCTGAAGTCCCCCCTGGGAGTCAAGTGGCACACGGCTGTCGTCTACATCAACACCTGCATGTTTGTAGTGGTGCTGATAGTACTGATAGGATGTTACATTGCGATATCCAGGTACATTTATAAATCGAGCAAACAATTCATTAGCTCCTCAAGCAGAAAGCGAAAGCATAATCAAAGTATAAGGGTTGTTGTGGCTGTATTTTTCACTTGCTTTCTGCCATATCATTTGTGCAGAATACCCTTTACTTTCAGCCACCTAGATAAAATTTTAGACGACTCGGCACATAAAATCTTGTATTACTGCAAGGAAATGACACTGTTCCTATCTGCATGCAATGTTTGTCTGGATCCAATAATTTACTTTTTCATGTGTAGATCGTTCTCACGAAGGCTGTTCAGAAAATCAAATATGCGAACGAGGAGTGAGAGTATTCGATCACTTCAGAGCGTGAGAAGATCCGAAGTGCGCATATACCATGAATACACCGATGTCTGAAGTCACACGCACAGAGACTTTTGCTAATTTGTAAGAATATTTGTATATCATGTAAATAAAATGTACCTTTGAGTATCTGACCATGGAAGTTCACTAAGGAATAGGCAGACATGTACAGCTCTTCCATTTCAGCTTACTAACACCCATCTCAAAATTCCAAAGCTTAAATCCCCACAGAGATCAGGTTCACTTCAGAGGGGTTTTGGAGGTTGGTTGGTTGGGTTTTTTAAAGGCCAACAGAGGCTGAGGATGCCTCAGCTCAGAAAGCAACCTGGAGCTCCAGTCAAGATGGACGAGCCCCCGCCTCGGAGTGGGATCCGACGGGACGAGTCAACGTCCCGGGGCCCGGCGGGTGGCCGCTGATGGGCTCGTGGCAGGCGAAGGAGAGGGGAGGAGGTAGCACACACTCCCACTGAGACCCCTCGGTGTGCCCGCCAGCAGTGCAGCCACGGGGCTCGGTCTGTGGAACGGCGCTTCGCTGACGGCCGACAGCGCCCCGGCTTTGTCCTCTTGGGTGTTTGTGGTGCTGGCAGCACCGTCGCGCCCACAGATCAAACCTACCAAAGCGCTTCTCACCCATCTCAAAATACCAAACACAAAAACCTAAAACACAATCTTAGTTTAGGTCTCTTCTCAAAAAAAAAAAGAAGAAAAAAAGAGATAGAAACAAAGAAAAAGACTATTAAAACTGCTTTTAATTCCCAGTAATCTCATTCTAAGTGAGGACACAATGAAAAATGCCATCCCTTGACAGACTCACATACGACAAGACTGAGCAATCAACATCAAGCTGAAAATTCCATTTCCTAGCACTTTCTATGCCTGCTGAATGTTACAGGAATAAGACTTAAAGCATTAGAAAATTTTTGTTCAAAATTATTTATAACTTTGGCTGCTTTCCACTCCTGGAAACCATAACTGTGTGCAGTAAGCAAGTGAAATTCACTTTTGGAGAGCAGTTTAGGCAACATCTTCACGGTATTATTTTACACCGCGGTACACACAACCAGAGCAGGGGAAATATTAAAGAAGAGCATCCAAAATCAAGGCAGGAAGAAAGGAATAAGAGGCAACACAGCAGCTGCTGCACGAGAAAGTGTTGACTAACAGCTACGTTCTTCAAAAGCAGAAGCCAAGTCCTGGAGAGTACCCACCAGAGCCAATACTGACTGGGACACCAAGTCGGTTCCTGGAGATGCTGGCAGGCTTTGCAGCGTGCCAGCAGCTGACAGCACTCCAGATTTGTTTTTGACAAGGGCAGGAGAAACCAAGGCTGCTTTTCACAACCCGCCCAGGCAGCCGATCCCGTTGTAGCAGCCGAGGCGGCCGGGGCACGCAGGCCAACGGGGCAGCGAGAGCCCCACCGGGGTGCGAGGCGGCTCCGCCACCCTGGGACATGGCGCAGGAGCTCTCGGGGCACGGCAGGAGGACAGGTTCCCCCTCCCTCGATGGCTGCGCCATACAGAACAGGTCATCTCCCACCACACAGCGCGGGTGCTCCCCAGGCTGCTTGGAGCAGCTTCGGCCAGGGGCCCCAGCCGAGAAGGCAGGGACAAGCGAGCGTGGGCTCCCCAGGGACAGGGTTCCCAGGGACAGGGTTCCCAGGGACAGGGTTCCCAGGGACAGGGTTCCCAGGGGCCAGGAGAAGGCTCTGCAAGGGGCAGGGGAGTGAGGAACCATCACCTGGGATCGCAGATGCAGTCGCCTGCAGCCAGCAGAGATCACCCTGACGTGTTTGTATTTAATCCTGTAAACGGAACAACGTCTATGTGAATCATCTTGTCCTGTACTCCACCGAAGATTAAATCAGCTTTGTTTAGAGTAAAAGCTGCTCGTACAAAAAATAAACAGCCAACTTTGACAACACAGATTGTAAGGAGCTGATGCGTGTTTTGAGCAATTAATTTTTATACGTATCTTATGCAGTGTAGTGCAACTGAACAAACAGAAGATGGCAATAGTCCATCATCAAGCACCTTACTCATATAAGAACTTTCCATTTAATATAGAAAAAAATGGTTTGACAAGAAAATCCTGAAAATGCAGCATTCAAATAACAAGATAACATACCGCATGAGAACACCTTTGATGAAGTTTTCTACTGGGATTAACGCAAGTATTATAGAACTACTTACACTGTTTAGGGGAGATCATTTCTGGAAAGGAAGACTGGATATTTTGGCTATTTAACCTACATTGAATAAAAATTATTTAAATGGCTAAAATACCAAGAATAAACCCTGTTTTTCAACTAGCTTTGTAGAAAACTATGTTCACACACAACCTTCAAGACTAGTCCTGGATCAAATTTGCCATTTTGTACTCCCAGGAGTCTATGCACATACAAAACCATATTAAGATAACCATTTTTGCGGCTGGGTTGCATAGTTTAAATTCTCGGAAGCATCAAATTAAATGGAACAGCATACTGGGTTGCTTTTGTGAAGCGGTAACATTTACTACCAGAGGATCAGTTATGTACACACAGACATTAATAACCAAAGACTCTCTTATTAGGTCTTATATGGTTAAAGAAAACCAAGACCGAGTGCTTCTGCTCTCCCTTTTATGATGCCAGTAATAGTAAATCAGGGAAGGGTTTACGGCTTGTTAAATTGTGCTCGACAATTACTGTGTTGAATTCACACACACCCCCAGAGCCCCCAGCACCCCTGGTCTCTGCTCTGCAGCGGTGCCTCTGTAAGCCCTTTGCAGGTACGCACAGCCTGTCTTTCCCACTGCTGGAGACTGCTACCCAAAAACCTCCAATAACAGGATCATTTACTTGTGAGGCTGCAGCTTCTCCCCACCCGGCTTTGTGCCCTCCCCTCCACGCACACATCCCCCTGCCGCAAGGCTGAGGCGGGTGGCTCACGTTCCTGCACCTTCCCCGATGTGCTCCATGGGCTCAGTGCACAAGATAGATGGCTACCATCATATTTCCACTTTCTTAGAACCTTCTCCAGTATCAATCTTTTGAGGTGAATTTTTCTCTGTATACTAAAGCCTGTCTTGATTTACCCAAAAACATCTCTTGCCTTCCTACAAGGCGTGCAGATCCGTGACAACAGGTTTTACGGCTGCTTGGAGAGAGATGCCAGACTCTGCAGTCAATCTGTGAACAACACCATCCCGTAACCAGCCTGAACTACAGCCAGGCCCGTTACTAGTGGATGGGCTATCTGCAGAGTAACCGTGCTGCAGAGGAAGATGGCTCTTCCCATCCTCATAGCCCACTACTGCTCAGAAACCATCACCATTTGCACCGTGGGATCTGATGCTCATGCGCCTGCTAGGCTTAGGCTGCTCGACCACAGCCAGGCTACGCGTCTTCACCAGGCTCCCCAACACCCGGGTTCCTCCAGGTTCTTCCATGCCCAGCAGTGCTCCAGCTCCCCCTCACCATAACAGCAGACAGCTGACTCGGTGTCCCACACGCTTCTCTAAGCTAAGTCCCATCAGAGTCACAGAACAAGCACGCATCTCCTAAGATTAAATTAAAATATCCTGACTACTAGACAATATTTTAAATATACAGTATAGCAGAGTATTTCTATACATAATGAATGTACACGCACACACTCTACAGGATTCATCACATAATCAGAGTAAGAAAGCTTAAACCCCTCTCAGAACCGTAACCTTTTTCCAGGTGGATGGTGGGCTTCCTACCCAATGCCAGCAAAGGCCAAAGAGCTGCTTCGGTGGAAACACTGCTGTTTGCCCCTCACCAGGGACACAAAGGACAGGCGAGGAGACCGCAGACCAGGTGTACAGGATTCAGGATTCTCCCTCGCACACCGAATGGTGCAGCTCACTGATGGCTGAAAACATGACCAGACGGCCACACACATCTCTCCTGCTATGCTGTGTTCTCTCCTTAAAGGACGCGCATGCACACGTACTACACCTTCTCACTACCTGCTTAGTTTTTAACCAAAGGCTGCGTTTACCTAGGATTTCCTCCTAGGAGAAACAGTACCGCTGTTCCCTAGTAAGAATTATATACCAAAAACATCAATTACCCAAAGCAACTGCACCCGGGGTGATGTCCTTCAAAGAATGGCCTAAAGATACCCTTTCCAGAGGACCACAGAGATAAAGCAACCAGTGGTTTCTAGAAAGGGTGGTCCCACAAGGGAGCAGCGGGGCATCCACCTGAAATCCCGCACAGAGAAGGGCAGACGCAGCCCTGCTCGCCCGGCACAAAGACCAGCCAGCACGAGTCTCTGCTCTGAAGCCTGGCGACTTGGATGCATACAACACTTCACTGTAAAATCACCCCCAAAGTGAGTTTACTTTATCTTGACAGGATGTATCTGTGATAGTCCTTTATCACTGGTTTATACACGCACTTACATATACAACAGTTCTTTGAAGATGCTGCTTGTGAAATATTTTCCCAGGGATAAAAATGAATTATCAAAGAATATCCTAGTTCCCAAATACCACATAACTATATTTAATTTGTCTGGATTTGACATGGAATTTTGGTCCTTCAAAGCTCTTCTGGAAGCAAAAAAGTACAAGAAAGTTCATAGGAAAAGTCTCAGGCCCTGATCCCTCGCTGCCATTTCAGAGAACCACCTCAGGACAGAAGCACATGTAAATCTGGGTTGTGCAGTATGAGACTCCATTTTTATAGGACGCTGTATGTGAAAGATGGCTTTCCAGGTGGAGGCACGACAGCAGATCAGACCCAGAACGCAAGGAGCACACAATTTGTGAACATCTGTGATTTTTTTCGTTTAGGAAGCTTTGCATTACATTGTAACTGAGCAGCCCAGCCAGAACTCTCCATGCCATGGGGTTATTGTGGAAGAAATGTTCTCTGAACATCTATTTAGAGACGCCTCCAGACCGCTGCTACCTGTACAAGACTTTTGCCGCTACATATATTATGCCCTTTACTTTCAAGGTTTCTCTTTACCGTGGATTTCCACCAGCGCAGCATCCTAGGCATCTTAAAAAAGGAAAATAAAACCCCAAAACTTCTAAAAATGTATTTTTGTATTGACACGCATGAGAATCTCCTGAATTAAGCAACCGTAATTGCACAACTGGCACAACCATGGCTGGGCGTATTCGTATGTGCGTCAGCCCCATCCCTTGGCTCTCCCCACCGGAGCCGGTGCCACCCTGGAAGGCAGAACGTCTGCACTGGGAGCGACAGCAGCGCCATCTGAATGCGGCCAGAGACCTGATGACCGAGCTTCAGACAGATCCTTGTAAGGCCTCAGAAGGCTATTCTCCCCGTCAGCAAAACAAAACTAGGCAGAAAGTGTTTTCTGGCAGCTTTGATAGGGTAAAAACAAAATCCAGAAGTCCTGTAATGCTTTTGTAATTAGCATGCCTTCCAGTGGGATTACTCTGTTAAAAAATATTTATCTTGTTTGTCCTGCTTTTATCAATTCACAGAGCCTGGCCACAGATATAATACAATCAATGTGTTTTCACATGCAGTAGGGTTGGAAGCACTGACTATTTCATTAGAAGGTTTTGATAACAGGGTACAGACCTATAAGAAGATCAGTAGCCAGAGATATCACTTATAGATCCTTCATTCAAAAATAAAACAAAAAACAAACAAACAAGCCTGAGCCCATGAGCAGCATTCCTGTTACCAAAGGCTTCAGAGCTGCCACCCCAGCTTCCACTTCTGTCACCAGACACTTGAAGAACCAAATGACCACCACCAGCAGCCCCTCCAGTCACCAGACACGCTCTGACACACTGTCAGTTGGTCTTCTCCCATCTCTTTCTACAAATCTGTATTCTCTGGTTCTGATACAGAAGTCCAGCAGCAGGACCATACAACAGGTTTCCTTTCATAGGCACTGAGCTCAGACAAAAAGCTAAATTACTTTCTTCATAAAATGACAGCTAGGCCAGCCAAAGTGAATTTTGGATTTTGGAGGAAGAAAAAGACTTGTGTGGCTCAAAGTAAAATACATCATCCGTTTGTTCTTAAGCCACCAAAATTATATGATATACAGCAAGGGTCTTGTGGCAACCATGCTCACTGCTTGCCTCCTAACCTTCGGAAACAGCAGCCATATCTTTAGATCTTTAAATACTAAATTTGGCTGGCATTCTGGAAAAATATCCATGTTTGCATAACAAGGCGACCCTTCAGTTTGCCCTGCTGTCTGGAGTCATTCCAGCAGGGTGAAACCGTACACAGAGCTGAGACATCCTACCCGCCCTTTAAGCTCTTAATCCTCCACCCTGGACAACTGCTTACTCCTCTCTGAGGCATGCAAAAAATTATCTGTGCTGCAACATTCAGACCATCACAGAACAGCAGCCTACACTTGAAAACACTGCATTTCTCCTTCTTTGGGGACTTCACATAGAATCAGAGAATGGTTTGGGTCAGAAGGGACCTTTAAAGGTCACCTAGTCCAGCCCCCCTGCAGTAAGCAGGGACATCTTCATCCAGATCAGGTTGCTCAGAGCCCCGTCCAGCCTGGCCTTGAATGTTTCCAGGGATGGGGCATCGACCACCTCTCCGGGCAACCTGTGCCAGGGTTTCACCACTCTCAGTGTAAAAAATTTCTTCTTTATATCCAAGTCTAAATCTCCCCTCTTTTAGTTTAAAACCAAACCAAACTGAGGGGGAAAGCCAACAAGGCAGACATCCTGCTGGGGGTCTGTTACAGACCACCCAACCAGGATGAAGAGGCAGATGAAGTTTTCTACAAGAGGCTGGCAGAAGTCTCACAATCTCTAGTCCTTGTTCTCGTGGGGGACTTTAAGTTACCAGACATCTGCTGAAAATACAACACAGCAGAGAGGAAACAGTCTAGGAGGTTCCTGGAGTGTGGAAGATAACTGCCTGACGCAGCTGGTGAGTGAGCTTACCAGGGGAGGTGCCTCACTAGACCTGCTGTTTACTGACAGAGAAAGACTGGTGGGAGATGTGGTAGTCGGAGGCTGTCTTGCGCTTAGCGACCATGAAATGACAGAGTTATCGGTTCGAGGTCAAGTTAAGAGGGGGTCAGCAAAACCACTACCATGGGCTTTCAGAGGGCAGACTTTGGCCTGTTCAGGTCACTGGTTGAGAGGGTCCCTTAGCGGAGAGTGTTGAAGGGCAAAGGGGTCCAGGCAGGCTGGACATTCTTCAAGGAGGAAGTCTTAAAGGCACAGGAGCAGGCTGTCCCCATGTGCCACAAGACGAACCGGTGTGGAAGGGGATCAGGCCCAGCCAGCATGGGTTCATGAAAGGCAGGTCCTGCTTGACCAACCTAATCTCCTTCTACGACCAGGTGACTCGCCTAGTGGATGAAGGAAAGGCTGTGGATGTCATCTACCTGGACTTTAGTAAGGCCTTTGACACTGTTCCCCACAGCATCCTCCTGGAGAAACTGGCTGCCCACGGTTTGTATGGGTGTACTCTTCACTGGATGGCTGAGCACAGAGTTATGGTGAATGGAGTTAAATCCAGCTGGTGGCTGGTCACGAGCGGTGTTCCCCAGGGCTCAGTTTTGGGTCCAGTCTTGTTTAATATCTTTATCAATGGTCTGGATGAGGCAATTGAGTGCTCCCTCAGCAAGTTTGCAGATGACACCAAGCTGGGCGGGAGTGTTGATCTGCTTGAGGGTAGGAAGGCTCTGCAGGGGGATCTGGACAGACTGCAACACTACAGGCTTGGGGAGGAGTGGCTGGAAAGCTGCTCGGCGGAAAAAGACCTTGGGATGTTGGAGGACAGCCAGCTGAACTGTGGCCAGCAGGAGCAGGGAGGGGATCATGCCCCTGTGCTCGGCACCGGTGAGGCCGTACCTCGAGTGCTATGCTCAGCTTTGGGCCCCTCACTACGAGAAGGACATTGAGTTGCTGGAGCGTGTCCAGAGAAGGGCAGCGAGGCTGGGGAGGGGGCTGGAGAACAAGTCTTACAAGGAGCAACTGGAGGAACTGGGGCTGTTTAGTTTGGAGAAGAGGAGGCTGAGGGGGAACCTTCTTGCTCTCTACAACTCCCAGAACTCCATTATGCAAGGTTAAAAACTGGCAGGCAGCAGCCATTTGCAATGCACGCGTTGTTCAGTGTGTCTTTACCCTCAGCTGAGCAGGAACAGCTAGGCCTGCCATACGCACGTTACACAAGACAGCTTTCTTTTAATGTTATCAGGGTTGACGAGAACAAGGTGCTTAACTTTCTGTTTCAAAGCATTCTCTGTTTTTTTCCTGGGGGAGGGATGGGAAAGGATATCCAAACAGCTATGATCCAAACGAAGTAATATATCTCCTTTACAACATCAAAGCCCCATTTCCAGGCTGCAGGACAGCAACTCAACGATTTGATACAAAACCCCAGGAAAGGAACTGAGTGCTAGAAAGCACTGAGAACCCCTTTTAAGCAAGCTGGAATTTCTGAAGTCAGACTATCAATTCAAATCCAGCCTTTCAAATAGTGAATAATAAACATGCAATCAAAACCCAAGCATGCAGTCAAAGCTGCCCTACAATTTGCCTCATGCTGGAGATAACTCCAGGTCTCTGCTCCAGCTCTGCCTGCCCTGGCATCAGTGTGTGCTGTGGTCATACTTTGTCCACGTGCTTTCATTAAGAGCCAAAAGTATTTAAAACACAAGTTCTGTCCCACTTGCAGATGAGCGCCTCGTGACAGATGACAACACTCCTAACTGGAGATGACAACTGCGTAAGACTTGCTGCTTTAGGACACTCAGAATTGGCAAATCTTCTAAGCAGTTCCCATTTACAGCCTCGCAGCCCCAGAGCCTGCTCCTGATACGACTGCAGGGATTTCACAGGTACCTATGCTCCTACCTGCTGCAAAGCCAGAGACTAACGGTCTACCGTGCACAAAAATCAGGATATTTCTCCATGAAGAAACCCCATTCTTGAAGAGCAAGATGCACCCCCACAGCAGTGGTCATTTCACTTCTGTGCAGACTCAGAGGCTCACAGATCAGTTAATCAGTGTTAGGGCAGATGGCGGGGAAGATGACACTCCACTGCTGAGATGATTTCCAGATGTGACATTTCCAGGAAAGCTCTAGTTAGTAAAGAAAATTAAAGTGTAAACCTAACAAGCAAATCCCCTGATGGCGCAAGATATTTAATGTGCAACAACTCTGAGTGCCAACAGATAATTTCACGTACTTTCCAATTAAGATGCTGCAGAGCACAGAGCCTGGGTCTGTGTATTTTATTACTCTAAAAAAGGAAATATGCAGGCAAAGCATAGAGAAGCTGCCTGTTCTTATTTATAATAAAAGGACAACAGAATCCCATGACTGAAAGTTTCCATAGCTGTTTCCATCAAAACGGAAAGACAATACAGAACTACGCAGAGAACTCCAATGTGTCCATTTCCTAATGGTCACTTGGTCAGTACCCTGAGGAGTGCTGACTTGTCAGCGGCATCCCAGAGAAAACCAAGATCTTCCCTCTTCCGTGCTTAGATCAAGACATAAGCGTGCTGCATCTCTCCCTCCAACCAGAGCAGTGAGCCTGCACAGCAAACCACTCCCGGGACGGGAGCACGCAGAGGAAGCGGGCAGCTCCTGCCCTGCAGAACCAGGGAGCTCGCTGGCAGCGGGACAGGGTGGTCCACTCTGAGCCCTGCCTCCCCCCAGGCAGGAGCACTGCACGGTCCACGCAGGCACTCAGGATCACTTGCCTGTGCTCACATCCACCAGAGTCAGCTAGGAGAGGTCTACTTTATACATCTAAAAATAACAAATTACTGACCCAGTCAGGGATGGAGGCCTACAGCTGGACTGTCAACCAGCTAACCAGCCCAGGAAGGAACATTATGCTTCAGAAAAACACAAAAGAAAAACTGCTCTGCACTGCAGAGAAGAGCTAGAACTAGCCCCAGCTTTCTATGCCCAGGAGCAGGGCCCGGGTCTGTGTATCCACATCTCCCGGCACGGCCTGAGCACAGCTGCAGCACGCCTGACACGCTTGAACACTGGCAGTGCAGATGTTGCAGAAGAAACTTCTGCTCTCACACACATACAGGTAACGTTAACGAGCCCTGGATGGCTGACGGGGAAGAGCCGTCTCCAGAAAGCCAAGCAGTCCTCGTGGCAGGAGCCCCGCTTCCACACCACGCCATTGCCTGCAGGTCCGACACGGTGCGCAGTCACCCCTGCTGCCGACAGAAGGCACACAGCTGGTTGGTGGCCACTGCGGGGAAACTGCAGAATAAGAATTTTAGGAGTGGAAATAACCTACTGAGCAACAGCGCTCCCTCCCCGCTTCGCCTACAAAACACACGGCCCCTGCAGCGTAGTGGCAGCAGCAGGGCGGGCCGCAGTGTAACACCCTTGACTCCTTTGCAACAAGTCTGTTGCATTAACAGACTCGCAAGTAGCCCTTGGAAATCCTGCTGTCTTCTTAGATCTGCTTCAGAACCACCTCCTTGGCTTTTTCCGGAGCCAATAGAGGGCAAAAGCCCTGCTTCTGTTACCGCAGTTCACAGGAGATGGGGGAACGCTGCCTGCATGCTGGTGCCTTTGGAAAACTGCTGGGCAGGAGGTGGGGGAGAAGAAAACAGAAAAGAGCTTCCCATTCTGCATCGGCAATTAAAGCTGAAAGAAGCCTGGAGAAGCTGGCTACCAGCCTGGGCTACGCTCTCGACTTCACTGCCAGTTTGCTTCAAGGAGCTCTGTCTTCTAACAAGAATCTTCGTGTTGTTGCGTGGCATTTTACGCTACCAGAGCCCAGTCCTTCAGTGACAAGTTTGCTCTATTAGCCCACAGGAAAGACTATTTCTGTCAAGTCCTGCTTTTCTGATGAATCAGCAAAAAAGGTAATTCAGCTGTTTGCTAAATACTCAATTGCTCAAAACAATGGGAATAACTTCTGAATGTTTAAGCTATTTTCTCACTGCTCAAACTCTCCCTTTTGCTAGGTCTTTGAATTACAGCCTCCTTCAGCAGAAAGTTTGGGGTGCTGCACATAAAGCGAGCACTGCCCTTGGGAGGGAGAGATTTAACTGAGGTTGGTGGACAATTCCGCTTTGCCAAGAAGTTCCTCTTATCCTTTATCTCGTGTTTCTCTTTCACGCTCAATTGTCTTGGCAGACTGCACTTCCCTTCCTCTTCTGCAAGGATTTCAGCTGGACACAAACAGAACATTGCTTATTTTAATTTTAGGCTTAGATGAGGAAACTATTGGAAAGAGTTTGTTGTGGGTCACACTCTGAAAGATGACCTTGGTCCCAAAAGGGATACTGAGGCTTCTGCTGCTGTTTCTGAGGAGAGGAAAAACAAAAATAAAACCAGAAAAAGGTTTTTTTTTAGAATGAATTACAAACTCTATCTCAGAGGGCCAGAGGTTTTTAAAGCCCCTGTGACCAGCCAAAGCTTTATCTGACCCACTCCTCTCATCCTTGCTTCAAAAAATGACAACAGGGTGGATGGAAAGAGATAAAAAGTTTGTCTGAGTGGGTGCCTCGTGAGGAGCATCAAAAGTCCATGGGATGTGAATCCCAAAGCTACAGCCCACGAGGCAGACGCAGTGCACCGGTGCCCACGGAAGCGGTGCCAGCGAAGCAGGCTGTCCGGTACCCGAGCAGGCTGCCAGCAGCAGGATCCCCGCCGGAGCTGCCGCAGCTGAAGCAGACTGCCCAAAGAGGAAGGAGGCAGCTCAGCGGGGGCCAGAGCGTGCCCCTGCCTCTGACCCCCCAGTAAGCAACTGAAACCCAAAGCTGGCATCACAGCACCTGCCCAGCCGACCGAAGAGCTCGCATTCCGATTCTCAGAACGGCTGAATGCTCACACTGCTGCAGAGACGGAATATAAGGCAGGGTATAAACTGTCAGTGAAACAAACACCCAAACTCACCACCCAAACGCAACGAATAATCGACCATTATGGCTTTGATCTCGGAGTCCCATAAACAAGAGAGGGGCAAGAGCACTCACAATAATGTAAAGACAATTTTGTCTCTGACGATACCCCCTTATTTCACTGAGAAAGGTTCAGTGAAATGTGGAGGAAGGAAGGGACTACAGGTTCAGGTTAACACGTGCCGGGTCTGAATAAAGGATGCGGACACGGCAGCAATGCATTAGCAGAAGGTACGTTCATCTGCCCACGCCTTTGGGCCCCTTCTTGTAAGGTAATAAACACCCATAAAAGGAAAGCCCATGAGGAGATTGTGTATTTAAGGGAGGGTTTGGGTTACGCACTGTAAAGCAGAGCTCAAGTCATGTACTAAATGTTTACTAACACTAATGTATGCAACTTACAGATTTCACTTTTTTAAATATAAATACATAAACCTCAGTTTCTCTCTCCAAACTTCCAGTCTCTCTCAGAATATACTGCTTTCCCAGATTCACAGAAAAGATATTAGCTTTTCTGTTACCACACATTTCCACTGCTTTTGTGCTTGATATCAAAGCCTCCCAGTAAACATTCAGGAAGAACAGGAAGGGAGGAAGACAGACAGGTGCTTAAGGTTAAAAGAAAAGAAAAAAAGAAGAAAAAGAAAAAACCCATACACTAAAGATTCATCGCTTATCCCAAGAACACATGTCCCAGCCTTTGAGCATGCCCTGAGCAACCCCGACGTAACTCCACGCGCTCCAGCCCAGAACACTCCCACTGACAACAGCAGAAGCGATCACAGTAGCAAGGTTTACAGAAAAGGTCGCAGCGAGGCCTGGGAACAGTTTAAGAAAAGACAACACCAGCCCTTAAGATCACTTACTGCTTTGCCAGCTGCACAAATGTGTCTTTCCTGAAACCAGTTCAACGCTGATCTTCATGGAAGTACGTGTAAGTACACGAAAATAGCACTGACCATCTGCAGCACCCGAGATCTCGACTGCATCTGGCCAAGCGGCAAGGCACGACTCGCCAGCTCCTCGACCTGCTGCCTGCAGAGGTGCAGCGCACCCCGAGCCACCCCACCGGCGAAGCAGCCACCGCGGAGAACACTGCACAGCGTCTGCCTGGAGACCCACAGCCCACCCAGCTGCCGGGGAGCCGATGGCTGATGCAGAGCCGGCAGCAGACTGCGCTCCAGCCAGTAAGTACAGAATCCGCTGCAGCTCACGCAGTTTTTATGGTGTTTTATGTTATGAGGCAGCTGGAAAGGGCTTATTCTGTAAATCTGTTTCATAGCTGAAGAGGGACCACACATGCAATTTCACGCTTCTTTCCAGGTGAAGACTGCTTTTTCATTACATGTTTCTGTACATCACCAATGCTCTCAAACATTCTCTTTTAATTTTAAATAACTGCCACTATAGGGTGTGTTTTTGTTTTTAATTTACAAATAAGATGAACAGGAAATCATCCACACGCTATACAAACCACGAACAAATTACTTAGAACAGAAATGAGCAGTCATAACCACAAATAAATGCAGAAAACCAAGGCAGACAAACCCCCGCACCTATCAGTCTGAGACATGAACAGCCTCAAGCTACGCCACCAAAGACAGATCTACAGGTAAGGATTGCTCTGCATCGTATATCTTAACTAAAGACAGTTTTCTTAAACAACTACTTCGTTCTAATTTATGACTGAGGAAACGTAACTATATAAAACTCAGTTTAAAACATCAGCAAACGGAATTATAAATCAAATATTTAAATGACAAATGTTACTATTACAATAGACTATTAAAGTGAACAATTTCTTTATCTGAGCCACAATTCTTTTAAATACTCGGTTTTAGGACAATAAAACTACTAATAATTAAAATGTTTTATTGACATACTCATACTAGAATAATTCCAAATTTAATAGGACAGCTGCTTCTGAAAGCTGGTCTGTTTAATCCTCTAAGATCAAATCATAAATTGACCATTCCTAATATTCTGGTCCTAACTTTTCCTCTCACGTCCACTACTCCCTAATTCAGATACTACAACTGATAGGAAATAGGAAGGATCTTGGTGGGGTTTTATGAGGCTTAATTAAAAGAAACAGAATATTTGGAATATTTGGGTTAGATCTGAAAATAATTCTACATGCACACAGCTCAAAGCACTGCCCAAGTTTCAGTGTGAATATCAGGGTTTGCACAGATACTTCATAGGCTCTAATCTTTTAATGCTAAAAGGCTGTGGGTTTAGAATAATTCAGACCCTTGTCTAAAAATCAGAAATGAAAATAGAACGAAAAATTTATCTTATCAAGAATACTAAGCTGTTAAATTTCAGATTTCAAAAGCAGCGTAGGGACTTCTGGACTATAAGAAGAAATGAAACAATTACTGGTGGCTTTTCTAACACAGAAATAAAACTCTGCCCTTGAGGTGCCCTCACGCTGCAACCAAACGAGCTCGCGCTGCCCTTCAAAGAGCCTGCTGTTCAAACAAGAAATAAGCCGCTCCTCATGCCTGCGCGCTCTCCTCGCTCACTCTGTCCTCCCAAGCACCAGAAATTCATCATGCACGCCAAGAGAACACCACGTATGGTCTAACTACCCGCGACGCCTTCGGTCAGGGGGACGTGCCCGTGCCGAGCGCTCTCTGCACTCACGCGGCAGCAGCCAGCCTTCCGCCGCAGCAACGTCCGCCACCGTGGCACGGCCAGCCGCGGGGCATGGTGTGGGGCCCAGGGCTCGGCAGCCCTGCCCGGCACGGCAGCACGCTGCGTCGCTTCGATCTAACCCGGGGATAAAAATATTTATTTTCCTCATCACTGGATTACCTGAAAACGCCAGCTTGCAACGCCTTTTTCTTTTTTAAAAGTGTGAGCATGGATACAATCGCAAGCATTTACAAATATTGGCTGTGTTACACAAAGCAGCTGAGACCTTCACACACATCCCCCCAAAGAATTACACACTCGGCCAAAAGCATGCAGGCAGACAGGGGCAAATACAGCCCCAACAGAGACGTCACAAAAGATGTCACGGCTTTATTCCACGTTTTTTGTTAAAATAACATTTTAAAGGTTAGATGATATAGCCCATTTTTTCCAAACTGAGGGAGTCAACTGCTCCCTTCAGTTAAGGGATGAGGAACAAAAGACAGTCCAGGCTGGGGCTGCCGCTGCCCAGCGCAGAGCAAAGGGCTGCGGACGGACGCAGCGATGGCCGGGGTGCTGCCACCCGGCTAGGGGACACGGGGTCCCTGCCTACCAGGCCACACGAGGGGCCGCGGTCCCTGCACAGGCATTGGTGGTGCCAAGTGGGGACACTGGCAGGAGGGGCAGCTGTGCAGGGCGTGGGGATGAGGCACAGAGGGGGAAGGAGGCAGTCGGTACGCAAGGCAGACAGCTCCCAAGGCCCGGCAGCACCATCGGGACTGGCCCGCAGTCTGAAGAAAGCCCCAAAGGACGGTGTTATAACTTGGAAGCGGTCTCAGTCCAGCTTTTTGTTGGATTCATCCCACGTTCAGGAAGTCAGGAGTTTGTCATAGCATGAAAAAATACCTCCTTACATCACCGATTGCTGTCTCCTCACGAGAATATCCTGCATTCTGCCTTTTTGGATCAGAAGTGAGAAGTGCTGTTGAGATGCAAAGAGCTGTCTACACTTCTGCTCTTTCCCCTCACTAACCGTAGCTGCAGACAGGCCAACCCTGCAGTGTCACCAAGGCTCGCCCGGGTCGCCAGGACCTGCTGCTACTTGTGGGGACGCAGCAGCAGCGACCTTCACAGGACACACCGCCCTCTTGGCCACTCTCCCAGCGGACGCTGCTCTCGCCAGCACCGCGACGAGCAGCCTGAGCAGAAACACGGCTCACGCAGTCCTCCGTCCTCTCACACCAGACAGGAGCGGTCCTGACAGCAAGAGCTGGAAGGCGCCGCAGCAAGGAACTGACACCCTCTGGAAGTTACTGCCATGCTTACAAACCCCCTTTTCCCCGAGCCATGCCAGCAGAAGCGTGTGCTGAGCACCAGCACACACCACGCCACCTCACAGCTACCTGCCTACTACCTCCTGTGACAGGAACTGGCTTATTTTTTCTGTCATCCTGATTTGACTGTTCATCCTGTTTTCCTCCACTACATTCTATGCGCCTACGACAAACGAGAACAACCACCACCCAGAGCGTCATTCTGCAGGGCTGAAATAGTACAGTGTGTTTTTCATACTTTTATTCTCTTAAGTATTAAAATCCAGACATTGCCTTATGACAAATGTTATAAGAAGAACAGAAAAATAATGAAACCTTAGCCTCTTGGCAAACTTGCAAGAAGTCAAATGTACCCACATATCTCCAAAGTCACTGCAAAAAATGCCCGTCTCCCCGTGCCGGCCCTGCCAGCTGCGACCCCCAGCACGCCCAGCTGCGCGCCCGGGGAGCGTGGAGACAGCACCCCACCGCCCGCGGTCACAGCCAGCAGCCCTGCTGGCCTCCTCTCGCCGGTCCAGCTCCGATGCCCACCCCTCGGGGCCGCGCGGGGAGCCCCGCAGCAGCGGGCCCGATGGCCGCCGGCCACGGCCGCCCACGCACCCCGCTCTGCGCGGGAGCTCCGGGAGAGGGCAGACAGCTCGCACAGCGGCAGCAGGGACTCACGTCCAGACTGGAGCTGCTTCGCGACGGGGTGACACCAGCATGGCTGGGACTGCAAGTTCAGACCACTAACAACATTCCTACCGCACTAGAAAGAAAATCTTAAAAAAAGATTCTTCTTTTCGCACAACTCAACACAATCCACAACTGCTGTGTTTTGAGTATTGCGCTTCCTCTTTCTCTTGATTTCTCATAACACCAGAGAGAACATTTGCCGAGATCTTCTTCCCTGATAAACTCCATTTTGCATTTCAGAAGGGGAGAGTGATCCCTGTCAACAATTCCTGACCCAGTAATTGCAGTGCATATTAATTTATCAAGCAGCTGCATTAATTTCCATATATAGCTAAAATGCACATTCAGTACTAGAGAACCTTCATTATATTCAGGTTTAAAAAAAAAAAACCTTGTACATATTATTCTTATGTTCAGTAAAGCAGTCATGAACTTTGAAATTTGACAGCCAAGTTACAGAAGTCAAGAAAAAGCGCCTTAATGATACTGGAAGGGTTACAAATGATAGCATAAGAGCTTGAATCCAGAAGGAACCAAGTATTTTTAACGGTTTATGCAACTTCCCTTTTGTGTATTTTGCCAAAACAACATGATTTGCACACTGAGAAAGTTCAAAACTTATATACTTTACCAAATCAATCTTGTTAATCAGGTGAATCAAGTTTGCTGGTTTTGCACAACTAGTTGACATTATTTACTTCAAATAAATACCCTTTATGCTGGACCTAGCATTTGAACATGAAATGGTGCTCAAGTATGAAAGGCTGCTGGCTATTCTCATGTACAAATCACAATCTGCTGGGTGCTAATCCATACCCTCCAGCACACGCCAGCAAATAGCAGCGGTTACGCAGCAGCAAAAAGAAACAGTAATGTTTTAAGAATTGAGGAAAAGGAGATAAAAAAAGAATCCTTAAACTTGGTCAGCACCTCAAGCAACACTTAGAAAAAAAGGTTCTAAGCTGGCCCACCAATGAGCACCAAATGAGGAGTATTCACAGTTTCCAGATGAACCCCACCACGGAATGAGGGGTGAACATCTATGCTCATTTCAAGCCGCGTATCACTTGGTGGAGCCACCGCAAGCTCTCACCTTCTCACAAGAGAAGAGGATGTTCACACTGTGAAAGTTTCACAGCAGCCTGAACAAGAATGCAACAGGAGCAAGCATGCAAGGGCAGCTCCTCTATAAGGTGGGCAGCTCCTCTATCCAGTGGAAGCATCCCTTCTGCCAACGACACGCAACCCTTCTGTGCAGTCCCTGAAGCAGCAAAGGAGCACAGCCACCTTATGTGGATCCAGAAGCACCATGCAGCTGCTTGAAGGCCACTCTGCCAGACCGACTCCTTACCAGAGCAGCAGAGTTAGACCTCATGGTACCACACTGCCACAGCTCCTACAGCATCCGCACTGCGGCCCACGACCGATGGAGGGAACAGGCTAGCCAGGTGACAGTGTTCGCTGCCAACAAATTGTTCAGAGCAGCAGGGACAAGGCCTTTCAGAAAGAGCTGAGCGTGTGACTAGGGGACAAAAAGAGCAGATAAAATTCATCATGAAGACAAATGATGTGAGGCACGGCAGGGGGAACACAAAAGCCTCTAGCCTTACCCACGCAGCGATGGGCTCTAGGTTGAACATGACTGCTCTATGACTCTGTCCCTAACCAGTTTTGAAGTCCTGATGGAAGATCTGAAGACTTATCTGCAGTACTGACCATCAGACAGTCTAAACAGGCATTGCACCATGGGAACCCTCAGCACCGCAGAATTACACTGTCCTAGATTATGATACACAACTCTAGTATTTTCCTGTCTCTCACATAGGTCTCCCAGCAAGAGAAGAGGCCCTGTGCCTGAGAATGGAAGGCACTCTAGACCCTTAACAAAAAGGACCACAGCAGTCAAATCAAGAAAGGTAAGGACAAGCCATTGATACTGACAGATTTACAGAGTCTAGCTTGGACTTTGGCAGGGGGGAAGAGAGCGGTTTTCAAATACAGAGTATTACCATCTTCAATAAAAATGCCAATTGTTAACGGTGCTTTCCAGCTGTCTGAGTGGATGGCTGTAGGATACAGAGGAAGAGTGGAGATCCTCTTAGTTTTAGCAATATCACCTCAAGCCTTCCCATTATCACCTCCTAATCCTAACTCACCTATTTACACTGCAGTTATACTATAACACTCACCACACCATCTTTTACTTTAAAAACACAACCAAACAAAACCAAATGCCTTGATGACTAGAGCTTAACTGCAAAGCTGGGATGGTAGGACTTCTTACGGGAGAGCTACCAGGAAGCCATTAACTGCCGGCTTTGGGTGTGAACACAGTAACGCCTGCTCCATTGCTGCACTTACCCATGCGAGTTCCAGAGCAGCACCTAAGCTGCTCAGCCTTTACAGTGTCTGTGAAAGAGATACAGAAAACAATACACCAAAGGAAACGGTTTTACCTATTTAAAAGAAAGTTTCCTTTTCTAGTTATTGCAAGGTTGCATTCAGATTCCAATCTGCTACATGGAGGCATCAGCTACCAACTCTGAATTGCGGCAATAAGGGGCTTCTTTATTTTCTAAAAGACGGGTGGGGTTTTTTCCCAGCTCCATGGCATGTGTTTTCCATTTGTCTAGGTTTTCATTTGCCAGCTACAGCAGCATTGTAGATACATCTGTTCTGCCCTCCCCACGGAGGGTAATCCACCCCCGTAAACAAAGAAAAGCAGACAGCAGATGCAATTTCTTCCTGGAGATCCTCTAAAATATAAATCTGAATGACTTGAGAGGACAGCTCTAGCTCCTATGTTACGCTAACACAAAGACACACTCCTGTATGTTGGGCTACCAAAAGTTTAAAGCAAACTGTGCTAGCTGCACATAAGGCTTTCTTTCAAGTGAACATCAGAAAATAGATATTACCAGGCCTCGCTAACAGAAGAGTGTTTTCTACGCCTGTGTACAAAACGGACCACTTGTACAAGGAGTATTCACATCCCTCATGTGCTTCCTGGGAAACCAGTGCTAAAAACACACACTGGTCCTTAAGGTTAATGAGACGTATTTAGAGTCACAAAATCACTGGGGCTGCGTCCCCCTCCCAGTTCGCAGAGCAGAAAAGGGCCAGCACAGGGCTCGAAGGCAACGGATAAGAGTCAAACAGAGAAGCAAATGGATTCTCTGTTCAAAACAGCAGTATGCCCTCAAACACCATCAAAACGGGAGCTGGCACCACTTGGAAAATACTTACTACACATCCCTGCTGGAAATGACAATGTGGTGATCTCTGAGTATGCCAAGTCTATTCTGAAGTAGGAGCAGAAATCTTTTACTGATTAATGGATAGCACAGCACCATTTTACCTTACTGAGACAATCTTTCTCTGCTTCTAGGAACAAAGATACTGTACGATGTTCAACTCCAGCACAAGCTCCTCGGGAAACAACTGCAGTCACAGCACAGTAATGACAAAGACAGTCATTCCCCTGGTCTACTGTTTAATTTTTGTAGTAGGACTCTCGCTGAACGGTTTGGCAGCATGGATCTTTCTCTACGTTTCTAGCAAAAAGAGTTTTATTGTCTATCTTAAAAACATCGTTGTCGCCGATCTCCTAATGAGCTTGACATTTCCTTTCAAAATTCTTGCCGACTCAGAAATTGCACCTCCACAGCTCACCACATTTGTGTGCAGGTACTCTGCTGTTATTTTTTATACAAACATGTACATCGGGATAACATTTTTTGGCCTCATAGGTTTTGACAGATACTACAAAATTGTAAAGCCTTTATTCACCTCCTTTGTTCACACGGTTAACTACAGCAAGGTGGTCTCTGTAATCATATGGTTATTGTTGATGCTTATATCATTTCCAAATATGATTTTAACTACTGAAATCACTAAAGAAAATTATTCCAGAAAATGTATAGGTCTTAAAAGTGAGCTGGGCAGACAGTGGCATAAGGCGTCAAGTTATATTTGCACAGGGATATTCTGGATTGTTTTTCTTCTGCTAATCATTTGTTACACTTCTATATCAAAAAAAATATATAGCTCTTACAAAAAATTCAGGAGGAACTCAGATGTGACCAAGAGAAAAACCAGCCGTAACATATTCAGTATCATGTTTGTATTTGTCGTTTGCTTTGTACCCTATCACCTCTGCAGAATACCATACACTCTAAGTCAAACTAGCTCACAATTCAGCTGCCAGTCAAAAACAACTCTGTTCTACACAAAGGAGTTTACTCTCTTACTATCTGCTGCAAATGTGTGTCTTGATCCCATTATTTATTTTTTCCTCTGCCTACCCTTTAAAGAGAAGCTGTACCAAAAACTGCATCTCAAGCTGAAAACTCCAAGTGAGGTTGAAATTTCTAAATCCAGAAGAACAAACACGCTTCCAGAAAGTATAAACATAGTGTAGGTTCAGGTCTGTACAATAATGCACGTTTCAGAAAGGTATTCAAGAATTCAAGTCTCAAAGAAACTGAACGGATGAGAACCAGCAATAAAACAGGAAAAAAGTTTCAGCATAAAATACCACGCGGTGTTTCTCTGTATAAAAAGATCATTGCACGTTGCCAACGTATTTACTACGTGCTATTTCAGCTGATGCCATGATTGCACTTCGGTGTGATACGACCTATCTGGATCTCGAAAAAGAGAGGAATAACTGGAACAGCACATTCTGGACCTGCAGGCCATGGCTCCCTGAACAGACAAGCCAACAGACCCCACCACCAAACTGATTCGCTGCTGCTTCTCACAAAGGCTGGCACATGCGTTGAAGGCAACACGCAGCTTCAGGAAGGACTCTATTCCAACAACTGCGGAAAAAATGATTTAAAAAATAGAGCTCAAGTCCTCAAAGATCCGCACAGAACCTGAAAAACCCTTGGTAAAATTTTTATATATATATTATTTTCTAATATATATTTTTTATATATATAGGATTTCTGAAGGGAATCATTCTATAAAATTAAGAATTAAACACGATTATTTCTCACCTTTAGGCATCAAATGTCAGAGTACTTCTATAAAATGTGATGTTCAATATATGCACGTGTTTAAAGAGGATCCTTCTATAAACTAAACAGCACAGTTACACCGCACCATATTCCTCAGGACTTTTCTGAAATAACATGGTGTACACCAAAAATGTTCATACTAAACCGAATGAGATTTTAGTAACCCCCTTTCTGTTGCTGCAGCAGAAGGTAAGAACACTCAAGAAGCTGTCTGAAAACACACACGTACAGCTGTCTAGAAACTCAGGGGTATATTTAAATCCAGAAAGAATGACTTGTTAGCTTTCCTATGCTCTTGGCACGATGATAAAGCATTTCTCTCTGTACAAAGGTAACAGCTGAAAGCCACCAACCTGCTATATATAAATACAACCTCATTTTAACCGTATTTTTCACTGTAGCCTTTTTTTTTTTTTTTGATTGATTTTATCATTGTACAGGGAAAACACACTACTGCATGAAGTACCCACAAAAGCTTTCAGACCATGTCTCTGGAAGCTGAATGCTTTCATTTTACTCAGCAAAGAAGGTACAGGAACAGAAATAACACGTGCTCCACCTTCCTGCCACTCTGCTTCACTTCATTTCTAACAGATAACCTCCCAGGGTGAAAGACTGTTAAACACATGGTCTTTGCACCCTCCCCAAGACTGTGGGTAACTTCTCCTGGTCCGAGACCACCGACCTACGGTAGCAGTACTGCACCACCACACAGATTACATTTAACCTAAAGGACCAGCCAGCTGTTTACCCTGCCTGCTGAGCTCAGACGCGCCTTGGTGGAGCGTGTTCACCTCCGTTTATCTCCCGCTGGCCTGAAGAGCATTCCCACCCGAACCCACACAGCGGCCGGCGCCCGGGGAGCCTGGACGTCCATCTGAGAGCAGGGGCTGGGCGGACCCACAGCCTGAGCCAGCCTTAGGGACTACAGGAGAAGGCTGCGTTCTGGTTGTGGTTTTTAAAGAAAATACATAAAAGATTATTATTTATATGGTTCTTTCAGAGCTCCCTGACTTGTCAGACTGAGACTTTGCAGGCTCTTCCCTCCAAGCAAAGGAAACAGCCTGTGGGGAAGGGAATCTGCTGCTTTGTGGGAGATTTTCTGTCATTTATGGCAAAAACATTTGTTTCCTTACATGGCATAGCTTGGTATTTGCCTACGTAAATCTAAATAACTGCGGCTGTGAAAGCACACTGGCATACAGAGATGAAAACACTTCCATGATACATACTTGTATAACTTCTTAATTACTTTGCAAGCTTTGAAAAATTTATTGATTTTGTAAAATTGTTTCTTCGCCCCACCAGATGACTGATATTAGAACAACAAAAATCTACATACAGGCACCCAGGGGAAACGATGCTGACCAACACACTGCTGCAAAAGTGACACTAAATTTCTAGCTTTTGTTTTGCTTTGAAAAAACCTTCCTCCAATAGCTTCACTTGTCAGAAAATGCTTCTGTGACCCCCAATCCTACTGCAATCTGCCACCCCATGTGCAACAAGTCTCAAATAACCCCATTATTAAACCAAGCTTCTGTTCCATCTCCCCAGCCTTGCTCTTTACCTTGCTATATGAACTGGGATGGAAAGGTAAGGGGCCATTGTTTGTTTTGCACTGGGTTAAGTCAATTCTTTCACATCTTTCCCGGCGCATCACGCCTCAGACACATCTAGCCAGCTCCTCAAACGCCCAGAGGTCCTGTAGTCACACCAAGTACCAGCTCTTGCCTTGTCAACCTACCACCTGGAGGAACTTCCCTAGAATTCTTGCAGTAACTCAGAGCTAAAAAGGTTTCCGTTCGACGGCGACCCAGTCCCCAGCTCCAGCTCATCCTCCTGACTTACTCATGACTCCATTGCTCTCCAGGAACAAGAAGCTGGGTTTGGTCTGTTTATTCTTTGGAGAGTTCAGTTACTCAGATGGATCTGGAACCTCTTGCAAAGGTGTAGTGCCCCTAGGAAGCTCCGGTGTGCTTCGCAGGCTGCCGAGAGACATCAAACACACACATTTGCACAGAAAAGCTGTGCTCATACATTTGAGCCTCGCTCCCCAGAGCCTCCTGGAGTTCCTGGACACCTCTTTGTAAGGAGACATTGTTGTGCTGTTCAAAACCTTGAGACAGCACCCAGGTAGGGTGGCATAAATCTGCTTCAAAAAGCCCATAAACATCTCACATTTTAAACTGTGCATCACCTCATAAACGTGGCCTAGCCTTCAGCGATACCACACAGCCCAGAAGCCAACTCAGCATTACACCGGACAAATGACAGTGCTGCATTCACTGCGCAGTGGCTTATCTACGCTAGTATCATGGTGTAAGGCCTTAAAATGGACCACTTTCTCTACCACTGACAGAGCACAGTAATTTTTCAGGAAAAGAGCTCAACCTAGCAGATACAAATCCTGCCTCCAGACACGACTTCAGGAGACAAAGCTCACTCCACAACTGCCTCAACATATAAAAATCAATCCTGGTTGTGCAGAAATCAGCAATAAGACTCCCACGGAGTTTAACTTTGCAGGATGTCATCTCGAAAAGTCATCTCTGTTGTAAAAAAAGCCAAAAATCAACTCAAAGAGAGGGAAGATGCCAATTTAATCTACCTAACAAGTGCACACAGTCACAACCAGCAGATGTGGTGAGGGCGCACCCCCTGTACTTGCTACCTTCAACATAGAAGGGACAGGAGGGAAGGGCTAGTTTCCTTCTGCCAACACCCTCACAAATATTCTCCCACCTCACCCGAATAAATAAGTCTATTGTTATTTTTACAAGAGCATCTTCATCAGTAACCATCACTTCAGGGCACTGCACACCTGTAAAACACGGTTCAAACAATTAAAACTAAATACTGATAACTGACGGAGGGTTAATCCCGAGCAAGTCCCACAGGACCGCTAACTGAGGAGCCTTAGGTGCACAACCTCCAAGGCAACCTGCTGAAGTGGGGGCAAAGAACAGTCCCTGGCCCCCGCGGGGGGCCCGCGGGCCAGCCTGCGCCCCAGCCCACCCCGAGCGCCGGGGGTGCCACACGCTCGTCACACGGAGCACGCATCCCGAAGGAGCAGACACCTGCCCTCCCGCGCCCCGCACAGCCCCAGCGCAGGATGCTGCGAGGCAGCGTTTCACAGGGACGCCAAGGCACGTCCAGGCTCCCTCCCCAGCCACCCCGGCTGCTCCCATCCCCGTGGGTGACCCAGCCCACGGCCGTCCAGAGCGCGTCCCTGCAGCGACAGAGCTCTGGGCTCTCCCTGCCTCGAGCCAGCGGTGGGTGCTCGCCGGACCTCGCCTGCGCTGGGTGAGGAGGGTGCTCGGAACTGAAAAAAAGGTGAAAGCCTACTAGCAGCGGAGCTCCAGAAAGCCTTGGGAAACGTTCTGGATGGGAAACTTTTCCCCAAATGAGCGTGCACAATGCAGAGAGGTATCAGAAGTGATCCTGCCACAAGGACCATCCACATGAATCTTTGGTGCGTCCAATTCAAAGCACAAGGCTCCCGACGCTCTTTTAAAGGTCATTATTTAGGGTGTTTGTTTGGGTTTTTTTAAGGTGCAGATGTTATTTTTCCTAGCTTTGTTCTCAGAAATGATTTAATCACTTCAACTGAATTCCCACCCACACCAGCACCCCTTCCCTTCCTTGCACCATCCCCAAATCCCAGCCGTCAGCCTAAGCAGACACACATCATGGAAAATTTTAGATCAACAGTCAAAAATTCAGCAAAGTTTAAACCACCAAAAATAGGGTTTTATGATGAGATGTGCTCAGCAACCTTAATTACAGCAAAACTTACCATCTACATCTGTCATTTATGAACTAAAACGGCCTTTCACATCAGCCATACAGACAGGGGAAGAGGATGACTCTGAACCACAATAAAAACAGAGTCACGACTCAGTAGACTCACATTCTTCTCATGTTTCCTCTCCTACCGAAACACTTCTGCAGGAAGTGCAGCCCACTTTTCAGTGAAGGTTTGACCAGCTATCACCTTTCTTTTAGACCTGGAAAAGGTTTCTGGCCTGTAAACTGACTCTACAGGAAAGGGGAGACACAAACACACACATTTCAAGTTTAAAAAAAAAAAAGAGAAATACAAGAATGGAAAGATCAAGTTTGCATTATGAGCAACACCGTAAAACTAGAGCGTGTTTGTTCAAAACCGAACATCGGATCATTCCAGACTATGAAGCTTTGTAAACATTTCGACAAATATGGTCTGAACTTTCAGCTTATGACTAAACTTAAGACATTCTTAATTTGTTTCTTCACAAAGCTCTGGTACGAGATTTGTAGATTCCTGTGGACTCTCAACTGCAACTAAGTGCTACCATTTCAGGGTTTCAGTATCGCTGTCAGTACCTCAGCCCCCTAGCCTGGTGTTAGACATTTTCTCCTGGTTTAAAATAATTTTTTAAAAAAAATAAAAAAATAAAAAAAGGAAAAAGCTTCATTATATTTCCCCCATATTCCTAATGTGTCATTTTTATTTTTAATAGTGTTTGGCAAATGTCCAAGGATTTAGAATTTTCATTGCTCTCAGCAGAATCCCTATGTGCCTTTAAATCTAAAACTCTAGAAAAAACCTAGAATTTCATGCAGGACTATTCTAATGAACGAGGGACAACTACACTGCAAACCCCTGATTCTAGACAGATTTTAAATGTAAGACGGGGGGGGGGGGGGGGGGGGGGGGGTGTGTCAGATTATTAAAAACAAAAGCAAAGAAACAGCCACAGCAACATCTGCAGCCCCTGGCCAAGACTCTGGGCCTAACGTGATGAATTTTCGGAACTACAAGCAAACGTCCCCATGCTGAGGCTGACCAAACCACACATCTCTCGTCACCATTCTATGTGGGGATACAGGATATTAAAATTCAATATTCAGGCCGCTGGCCGCAGCACGGCCGGGGCACAGCGTGCACCAGGGCCCTGCCCACCACCGCCGCTCCTGCAGCAGGAAGGAAAAAGGTCTCGCTGCACTGCTCCGTAACCACTGACATTCTTCTGTCACCTTTTAGGCAACTTCCACGTGGTTTAGCCATTTGAATGCTGCTTTTAAATGCGTCAGTCAGCACATTTAAAAACCACAGACACGTTTTATCAAGCCAGCAGACGCAGCCAGAGGAAAAGATCAGCACGCTGTTGGACTGTGAGAGCAGCCACCGAGAGACATCAGCCCTTTGCAGACCGATGCTCAGAAGACCCTAGAGACCACCCAGACAGGTACGTGCCTCCAGCCTTTGTCTGTCCCAGCCTACCTAGACCTACGTAAATACACAGCCCAAAATACTAACTGAGCCAAGCGCATAGAAGGTCAGGCTCAAGTGTGTAGCAAAGCAGCCTTTGCTTCGCCTGTAACCAGCGTCGCTTGGCCGCACCCTCAGCGGCCCCGGTTCCAGCAGTATTTCAGGGCTCCGGCTGCCCTGCCGCACCCCGAGCGGGGCTGCTCCCTGCCCAGCGTGGGAGACTCCCACCGTCCCGGAGCGAGCCCAGCAGCTCCCATGGCACCGCTGGCTCCTCACCTGAGCTGCACATCACCCACACGTCTTCAGGCCGACAGAGACCACCTGCAGAAAGCCAGCTGCAAGCAACAAACTGCTTCTTCCCCCATTTAAATCACTGGAGTATCTGCCATCACTTCAGTTTACAAATTATGCACATCTGGATACCTATTTTACAGCAGAAAATAAATGTGCAAATGCAGTAGTTCTCTTGTATACTAAAATTAGGAACTATATAATGAAACAAAAAAAAGTGTTGCCGTCTGATGCTATTCAAGACATAAAGAGGTTTATTTTTTCATTCCAAGAAGTTCTAATGAATGTGACTTCTTTCCCACAGACATTCTAGGCAGCAGTCTGACAGCGTAGCAAACAAACAAAAAATGCCCTCGGTCATGGAGTACTATATTTAGTTAAAATAAGACCAAAATTTTCTACTTTTCTTCTCTATAATTTCTAGTGAAGCCTAAAACAGAAGTGAACAAAATTATTTAATAGCTGCTTCTTTCAAAATGTGCTTTTTCTGAAAGGCTTCATAAGATACACGATTAATTTATCCTCTGTTCAACTGGGAAGAGAGAGCAGTTTGCAAAAACTTAGGACTGGTTAGAACTATTTGCTCATCTATCTGACATATCGGCGTATTGGTTTGACAGTCCATTAACTTCAAAACTCCTAATACATTTTTAGAGAACAAGACTGCTACGAATATTACCCTTTTTTAGGCATAGTTTCAACTGCTCAAAAGTTATGAAGGTTTAGTCTGAGCACTATGAACCGGACGCTTCAGCAGATTCAAACCTTTTCCTCTGGTGTTTTGGTAGGCTGGAGGGGTGCTGAACCAAACTCCCACTCAGAGAGGCTGCTCTAGTGGGAAAGTTTCTCAGAAGTCTATACACTTTCAAGAACAAATCCTAATACATTTCCAAACTTTTCCGACATGAGAACAAAGCCCTCTTGAATACCTGCAAAGCAGCATGAAGAGAGAGAAAAACATTTCTTCCCAATTGCATTTTGTCCATGAAATTAATCAAACAAAATTCTCAGAGAATAACTACTGTTGCTCAGGAAAAGCTGATGTCATTGATGTCTTCTTGATTCTTTCTGTAGGTTCTTGAAACCTCCTAGCAGCAAAACCAACTTGCACAAGAAGTTTACAATGTCAAGCAATTTTTCACAATGCTATGTCGCTAAAGAAATGGAACCTTTTCCCTATTTTTACTACTTGATTTTTCTTGTGGGATTTATTGGAAGCTGTTTTGCCCTATGGGCATTCACACAGAAAGACCAGAAACAGAAGTGTATGAGCATCTACTTAATTAACCTCTTAACAGCAGATTTCTTGTTGACTTTGGCATTGCCAGTAAAGATCATTGTTGACTTAGGAGTTGCACCCTGGAAACTGAGAATATTCCACTGTCAAGTTACAGCCTGTTTCATCTACCTGAACATGTATTTATCAATCATATTTCTGGGATTTGTAAGCATGGATCGTTGCCTTCAGCTAACGCACAGTTATAAGATCTACTGCATTCAAGAGCCGGGATTTGCCAAGGTGTTGTCTGCAGTCATCTGGATAATGGTTCTCCTTATAACAGTGCCTAACATGGCTATTCCAATAAAAAGCATTGAAGAAAGACCTGGCGCAGGATGCATCGATTTCAAAACAAAATTTGGCAAAGACTGGCACGTGTTTACTAACTTCGTCTGCACAGCAATATTCCTGAATTTTTCAGCTGTGATACTGATTTCCAATTTCCTTGTTGTAAGGCAACTCTACCAAAACAAATACAGCGAGAGTTACGCAAATGCAAAGAAAGCCCTCGTCAACATACTGCTTGTGACCGCAGGCTACCTGCTGTGTTTTGTTCCATACCACATTGTTCGCATCCCCTACACCTTGAGCCAAAGCGATACCATAACCAGCTGCTCTCTGAAACAAGCTCTCTTCAAAGCTAAAGAATCCACTCTGCTGTTTGCAGTATCAAACCTCTGTTTTGACCCTATTCTGTACTACTATCTTTCCAAGTCATTCAGACTGAAATTTACTGAGACTTTTGCAGCATCCAAAGAGGCAAAGGTTTTCACAGACAATGAGGCGCAACACGGAAATGAACAGCAGATGCAAAAGTACTGATATTGGAATCCATCAGCCGGGTGTGCAAACCCGCAGCGTAAGCAGCTGATGGGCAATCGCAAGCACGGCTACCACAGTCACCAACACTCCTGCTGTATCACAAGCCCAGACAGCAGGAAAAAACTCCAACACCACCAAATATCGCTTTGTTACATGTTCACATAGCAGGTGTGGACAAGCAGAATGTTCGATAACGCCTCTTAGAAACAGCTCAACGTACCAGTGACGACCTACCAGGGATCAGCAACACTTCAGGATAAACATGATCAGACAGACTCAAACATACCTTATAATTATTTACGATAAACACCTGAACTCTCCTTTTCTAAGTTAAATATTGTATACTTACTATAGTAAATGACTTGGTGCAATCAAGTGAAGAGATTATTTAATAGCAGGTCTTCAGCAGCAAAGCTTTCACATATACAATTAACCCAAATGCATTTTAGAGGGCATTATTTACTCCAGAAACTGATTTTTGGCTGCACCGATTAAAAATTATTGTATCTGCTTACATCACGCCTGCATTTTTTATAAATAAACTTCTCATTCTTGCCAAGTTCCACTGCCTTTCCTTACTGCTGCTTCCACGAATATGAAAAAAGCTAACAACATGTTGTTACAGAAAATTCAAGAAAATTTTAAAATTAAGATAAAGTATAAACATCCAGTGTGTCCACCTTCCTTTTTTTAATAAAAATTCATAAAACGGCAACTAAGTTTATTAATATTCTAATTTACAATTACTTTAACAAACAATGCATATGTAGAATAATCAACAATCCAAATTAAAAAAATCAATTTGTATAGGCAAAATCCAGCTACCTGGATTAGCTCCATCTGTAAATCAGAAATATTTCAGAAACAAAACCAAACCAAATTATCTTTTTTCTAATCCTTAAAATGGGCAAAATATGAATCAAACCTTGAGTAAGCATTCGAAACTGTCCTGAACACAAATAGCTCATTCAGTGTTCTCATAACACTTCACCCGCAATAAATTAGAACCCAAACTTTGTGGGGTAAGAAATTTAAAGCAAAGAAAACTGTGGTTATCACATCATACTCCCACATGACACCTCCTGTATTGACAGGATTTAATACAGTTAAAAAGTTATCACTGTTGTTTAAAATAATAATAATTAATAATTCTCAAGTAGATACATTCCAGTTGGAGGCTTGTTCAGTATTTGGGCCCTTTGTCTAGCACAGGAGAAAACATGAGAAGTCCTCTGAAGGAGGGTTTGGGATCTGGAATGTTATTCATGGGGCTCTCTTCAGTTCCCATGAGCCTACAGACAAACACAACAGCAGCAGCCGCCAAAAATCCACACTAGAAACAGCGAGAAGCGGGTGGGAGGAAATAACACCATTCTGTCCCTCACATTTCAGAACTATTTCTTTCAGCTATTTTGGTATTTATCCATCTGTCCAACTGCAATATCAAATTTTCTATTTAGCAAACTTTTATTAGACCCTGGAACGTGGTGGGTTTATTGCGATGCCTGTCTCCTCGCCTGAGTAAGCCACCACACATTGTTATTCCTCTTGCGCACTCTTCCAGCTAACCCCCTTCCGATCAAACACAGCCCAGCTCCCTCCAGGCAGTGAACTCTCTTCCCTCCAAGGCTTTGCTGCCATGTCAGGCGGTCCCGTTACACACACGAGCACAGAGGTCACTCACCAGAGGTATAGGGAAATGCGTGGCGTATTGCAAATGGCGAAGCAGGTCATAATTGGACGGAAAAATCAGTTCTCTCAGTCTTGGCCTCTCGACTGACTTCTCGCTGGTAACTGAAATTCTTCTGTCTAAAGAAGAGCTCACATTCTCACAAGACTCCCCAGGCATCGGAGAAAAAATCTAAGTCATGTAAAACAAACGTTTAAGGTAAGTGTAACCTCTAGCTTTCAAAATCCAGCAATTGCATTCAGAGATACGATTTGATTCTTGCTTACAGTTACGTCTTAAACACCCGAGGTTTTTCAAAGGTAGGCAAAGCAAGGGCAATTGTAATCAAGCCTGAAACTTAAGATCCATATACACATTATATCTCTACGCATATCTCCATCGTTATTACACAAGTTTTAAACTAGTGGTATTCAGACAGGAAAAAAAAGCATTTTGATTCAGAGCAATCTCCACACTTCTTGTGCTGCTGTGACACAGAAACCGCGACGAGACATTTCAGTGATGGAGGGAAAATAATGAACAGGGTGAAGTGGGAGGTGACAAGAGACACGGCAGGCAGGCATGGACGTGCTCGAAACCACCCATATGACAGACGTCTGGCGGAAACAGGGGGCCCAACGTCCTGCAAGTGGATCTGCAGAGACAGCTCTGGGCACAGGAGTCCATGGGGATGCAGCACAAGGACCGGCCCAAAGGAAGAAACTAGGAGATTCAAGAGCAATGCAGAATCAGGCTAACAGTAAGGAAAAAGAGAAGGGAAAGCAGATTCAGAAGACAGAGCCAAAACATACAACAGTCATTTGAAAGCAAATGCCACCAATGGGGTTCCTCAGTGTCAAAGAAGTGGGTAGATCTGCATTAGCTATACCACACAGCACTCTGAATACTCTGGAGGCGAGGGGGGGGAAGGGAAGGAGGCAGGCAGGCGTGTGCATGCCAGGACAACGAGGGGATGCACAGAAGAGCAGAGAGTTGTCATACAGCAGAGATACAGAGACAGGCAGCGATGCACTGACGCAGGAGACGGCAGGGACTGGACGCCAAGGGACATCGGATGTCGATGGAAAAAGCAAGGTGGTGCGAGGGGCACAGAGAGACATTCAGTGGCAACAGCAAGCAGCAGACACAGGCATCAGAGACATGCAGAAAATCGAAACTTAAACCTACTGGAAATTCCGAACCAAAATCTGCCTTAAAGTCACTCTTGTCTACATCATCAAAAATACTACCGGTTCCTGAGTCAATGCCCATATGTTCCATAATACTATGATCCTAGTAATTGCCAGAGAGAAAAACAAATATCAGTCACATTTTATTGAAGACCCATTTAACTGTTCAGTGGTAAACCCAAGCACGTGACTTACTTAAGAATTAAGACAAAAAGTATTGATGGTAAGAAGTTTTCAGATACTGACTTCTAAATCTTTATGATAAGCCTTAATTCACAAAGTCACTCTCAAGCTTAAATCCACAAAAGCATAGAAAAGGGCAGGAGCCAAAGGGGGAAACAACATTTTACAGTATATCCCCGTGAGCAATCCTGCTCCAGGGACGCCTCCAGAACAGGAAGCTGACTCCTGTACCTTCCCAGGATTTATTTCCTACTTTTGTGGTACCACAAGAGGCAACTTGTAGAAACCTCCTATATTTCAGGGAAAATCTGGCCATGAGACTGAGGTAAGAGATATGCAAAAGAAATTAAGCAGAAATGTAAGAGGATGCCTGCCCACAGGCGCCACGTGGAACGTGCAGCAGAACAGTCTACATCTCATCACACGAGTACAAACTTGGTCCGCAGCCCGAGTTTAAAATCGCCTTCCTCTTGCGCTGGTTTTGGAAAAGGTTACGAACTGCTCATCTGATGGAAGACTCGGGGTTGCACCGGGACTGTGCACATCGAGGCACGAGGGCTGGCTTCACAGTCTCCATCGGTGGCTGTGCAGCACACAGCGAGCGCCCGATCGGCTGCGAGCAGGCTACCAGGCTGCGCATCGCTCGTGCCTGCGCTGTGCCAGCACTACACAGAGCACAGGCGGCTTACTCCGGGCTCCCCACTGCCTCCTCCTGCTCAGAGCGCTCCCTTCTCTTTGCTGAAGCACATCTGCAAATGAGTTTTTCCACTGGTACATTTGGAAGTCTACATCGTGCCTTTCTGTTTGTCCCAAGCTATTCAGATCACCAGACAACTGTCGGTTCAGTCTGTTTGCACCAAAAAGGCAGTATTTACAGCTACATACAAGAATGAAGCTAACGGATCACTTTCAGTCTTCTCAAAGTAAGAGAAAGAGACAAGAAGACACAGATTTAAAAACTCATATCTGAAATACGAATGCTTCGGTGAAAATTTACATTTAACAAAAACAGAGCACCAAGCATGGGAGAAAGGGTACGAAGCGTTACCTCCAGTTTGACATCACGATCCTTAGAATAGCGCTCATCCACAGCTTCCCCATTAGGCGAACGTGGTCTGGTAGTTGCAGTGATTGACAAGTCTCCACGTGATATTAAAGTGCACATGTACGCATCATGGGAGAAAACATCATGCCGAGTGAATTCAGAAAAAAGCAGCACCAAATTCACAAACTCTGTCTTCTCATGGTCACTACTTGGGTCAGCTACCCAAAAAATTAAAAACAAACAAACAACACAACCCAAAGTTAGACTGTAGCTTCAACTTAGAAATATCTGCCTTTCAACTATCCAAATTGCAAACCCCAGCAAATTAATTTTAAAGGCCTATTTAAAATATCTCCAGCACCCTGTACAGATTTGTCTTTGTCTGCACAGGACAAACCCTTCCCCACCCAATTCACACGTTTTCACTCTGCTGTCAGCTCCAGACACCGGCCAGACTTCAGAAAGCAGTGGACTCCAGAGCGTCCTACCCCACACACGTCTGCGAGGGGCGAGGGCGGGTGTCAGCAGTCAGGCACAATGTTCAAATACTTCCAAAAATTCAAAAGAGGGAGCAAGAGGGCGAGGACATTCCTTGTGTGAAGAAAAATTAAAGATGAAGCTTTGGATTACAACAGACCACGGCTGTCCCTTCCTCCCAAATTATGTTACTATAGTAAATGTTACTGTCTTCTCTATAGCACTTCTGTATTCATAACAGAAAACCTTTTAAAATATTTTCAAAGAACTCAAGATCTCTGCTTGCCAGGCTTCCGTGATATAAAAGCAATTCTTTATCAAAGCTTGATAGTGTAGTGTATTTTATCTATTAAATGTGCTCATACACGTCAGGAAAACGTTTATTAAAATAAATGCATGTTATTTTGCCAGTGCCAAAGCAAAGCCTAGAGAAATACAACATATAAGATTCTGTTACTAAGTTTTCATTTGTCACAGCTATATTTAATTTGACTTGTTCTGTACCACAGAAAGGTTCGCAACATTGCAGTTAACAGAAAACAGCTTTATACCACACCAACTCTACTGGGCAACAAAACCTTCGGCTACAGAACGACCGAATCCGAAATCATCAACATTTATTTAAAAGCAAATTATACTTTGCAAGTTCAAATCAGTTCAATATATAGCACTATTTCTATTTAGATATCCTCACTACAGTGCAGCACAGAAGCTGTAACGGCAGCCCAGGAGCACACCGGGTCAGGGGCAGAACTCCTCGCCGGTGCCACCCTGAAGGGCCAAGCATGCGGACTGGGTGCTGCGTGGGGAGCACCGCGACACACACCCCCACAGACCAGGCCATCTGCCCTCCATCAACACGCAGCCATTACACGCTTCTCATTTTCGGAGACACAGAAGCTCAACCACCGTAAAAACAATACAATACCACAAAACTTGTCCAATGCTCAAAAATGCCAAAGCATATTTCAAGCAAGGACCACATTCCTCAGCTGCTCTCCCTGCCCTGCCTCGCAGAGCTGCCCGAGTGAAGAAGGACAATACCGCGTTTGGAACAAGCACATCAGAAACACACTTCTAAATAACACAACTAGTTTGGATGGTTTATTAAAAGCAGGGTCACCACTGGCAAGAAAATAGAGCACTGCCAATACTTCAGAGTCTGTAACAAATTTTTAAGAAGTTTTTCCTTTCTCGGATGTTGAGAGTTTTCAGTATCATGTTTCAAACCACTTCAAATTCCCTTTACTTTGGGTGGGGGGGAGCACTAACTAGCAGTACTTAAGAGACCAGAAACACGAGCTACAGTATCCGGCAGTTTTCTTAGACCAAGACATTTCATAGGTGATGAACAAAGATCCTTTTTTCAATCCACCTATTTGTCAGATAACAGCTTTTGACTTCAACACTTGCGTGCAACTTCCACGTCAGTCACTTCAAATGTGGATGTGTCAACGAGAGGCAAGTGTTTGAAGTTAAATATGCATAGAGTGCCAGTAATTTCCCTGAATCTCTTACAGCTTGAACAGCAATAAGTATAGTTTCTGCCAATTTTCCTTTTGTGAAAAGAAACAAAAATCACAGAAAAATCCTATGACAAGGCAGGAGATTTCAAAAAAAAAAAAAAAAGAAGTGCATATGAAAACAGAGCAGGTAATCACGGAAACTGTGAAACACTCGCTACAGCAAAACAGTAACTTCAGGCAGCAGACCAGTTGCTTCTGATCTACTTTGGAATATAAATTAGTTAATACTCACATAATGAAGGAGCTTGTGTGTCTAAAAACCTTAGCAGGACATTCTGAAAAACAGGAAGACTGGAACCTGTCAAGGAGGCTGAAGACAGAGATTCCTTTTCATCCAGGACTTCAGATTCCCCACATCTCTGCACGGTTAAATAAATAAAAAAAGCATCTATCTACACACAGACACATATAATATTCCCACAATTTGCATCTGAGGCAACTACACGTGCGATTGTTTCCTACTTCTTCATAAAATCCACACTTCGTCTAGAACGACAGGTTTTTCCCATCACCTAGTTTGGTTACTTCTAAGGTGTTTTATTTAATTACTTTGGATTACTATTGAAAAGGAATGCCTGAGACGTACCATCATCTGCAGCAACAGTTTCATAGAAAAGCAAAAATTTAAGATACAGAACTTCCAGGACCAATGTGAACACAGAAGGTAACTCCTCTTGTTTGTTAAGTGGCTCTAAATAGAGTAACAGCCAGGGCAAACCACTCTGCTTTCAGAGGACTTCGGTGGGAGTGAGGCAGAAACCATACTGTAAGCTCCCCTCCCCCAATTAATGGTCTGCGGTGAGGGGCCTTCAAAGCAGCACGGCTCTGGAAAGTGAAAGTCGCTGTGCACCTCACACTGTCTGTGCGTCTGTCTGGGCAGACACACTTCTGAGAGTGCTCTCAGCCGTCCGTCCCTGCACCCAGGCTGAACAGACATCTCACGCCGCTTCCTGGAACCCTTTTTTCCAGGGGTGAAAAACCCAGACCTAAACAGAGCACCCATCCTGTGAGAACTGCCCGCCGGTGCTGGCGAACACGCTGCCGCTGCTCAGTCCTCGCTGCAGCGCAGATTCAGCATTACTGAAGCGCCAAGGAGCAGCGTCAGCTTACGCACGCTGGAGTGGGACCACGCGCCACGACAGACAGGCCACAGTTTACCCCAAAGATGTCACTAGCGCGTCCTGCTTCTCCAGTGAAACGTTTCATTTCCCCTAACACAAAGAACCTCTACAGAACGCAAGACTTCAAGTTACACTTGAATTTTGCCTCAAAACGCATTTAGTCTCGGAACCTTCCCGGAGCCCCAGCAGCTCAACAGCCCTGCCCCGCCAGCCAGACCCACACCCCTCTTTTTGAGGGACTCTGGTTACTGGGGGACTCCTTTGTTTGGACTCACAGAAGTAAAACACTTCAAACAAACAGACATAAATCAGCTAATACAGACCATACTCAGTTAGGTTGCAATTTCCCCTTATTTTAAATAGAAGGCTTTTTCATTTTATATCTATCTAGAATTTAAAAACTGTGGATCGATGACAAAAATCCCCAGTGCTCCAAATGCCATCCAACTTGGTTGTTTTGTAATGCGTAGAGATTAAAGTGCTGTTTCCTTAGAAATGTCTTCCTTTCATGCATACTGTTCACACGGTTCTAGCAGTGGAAGTAACTTACTTCTGCTTCAATTTCTGCTTGCCTCTTCTCCAAGAGTTTGGCTACAGCCATGGCCCTGTGCTTACCAGACCTTTTACAGCTCACAGCCCATTCGCAGAGCAGCGTTACCACAGCTTCGTCGTTCGGGGCTACCTGTTGAGTGCGAGAGCAAAGAGAGAAAACCATTTCACCCACACAGCCCACAGGCTCGTTTCCGAGCAAACAGCCCACAGCAGCCAGGGTTCTGGGAGATGAAGACAAAAGCTGCTTTTTGTTCTTCAGTACTGACAGATGCACACATCTGCTTTATCTGTAGTGTTTGCAAATGAAATAGAATCTGGAAGCCAGGAATGGAAATCTCAGTTTTCACACTGCTGATACTCAAATCAAAATTTTCCTTTATCATAAAGCTGCTTCACAAAAACAGAAAAGGGCAATCTGCTTTATAAGCAAGAGAAACAGGAAAAGCATACCACACAGAGCCTCTCAACACAATTAACCACACAGAATTTACGCTTTCCTTACAGTAATTCTTCCAAACCTCCCTCGTCTTTTTCTAGACCATTACTTGCATCCCACTGACACATTAAAAACACCAAACAAAAACCCCTAACCTCTAAAAGTGTATCTAGCAGATAACCAAGCCCCAAAAACTCCCCAAAAGCTCAATTTACCTCTTAGCTAACACAGACAGCTTTAAGAAACAGCACATCTTTAGAACATCTGTATTTACAGAATCACAGTAGGATATGGTACGCTTATATCTACTGAGTGTTCATGCAACTTGTTCCCACTAACCACCCCCATTATGGAAGTACTTCTGTCTCGTGTGCTACCTAACTGGCTCTGCTGAACTCCCCCACTCCTGCCCAAGCTGGCTGCCACCTCTGAGCACTTCAACATAAGGCCAACCTGCAAATTAAGCAGATGTGATTTTTCTTCTTTCCCCAAGATTAGTGCAAACTACGGTTACAAGTAAATATTAGTAGAGCTCGAGTCAAGCACGGCACCCTCAGAAAGCTAATACTTTTTTCAGAGTGATTAGGAATTACAGACCCATAAGCAGGAAAGTTACTGCTTCAAAGCTATCCTAATCGTTTTCCTCAAAAAATACAAAAAAACAGCGGTATGCTGAACAAGGCTGGCGTGTGCGTGCACACACATCACACAGAGAAGTTTCCTGCAAACAGGCTTCAGCGGGCAAGCAAGAGATAGTAAACGGGTAGGGGTGGGGGGAGTGAAGAGGGGAAAATGCTTTTCTGTTACCCAGATGAAGTGACACAGTAACCTCACCACTGCTGTGGTTAGCTGCGGCAGCTAACAACCTAAGTATGGACACTATGTATTTCTGAAGGCAACGCAGAACACCTGGGAGAGTCTGATCCTCACACCGACTTCTTTCTGCTAACAAGCGAAACCACGCCAACAAAAACCCCAAGAGCTTCTGTATCTCAAGGAGGAGGCACCACCTGAGAGCTCAGGCAAAGCATGCCAGGTCACCCATGCCCTGCGCTGCGGCCGCCCTGCGCTGCATCCTGATCCTGCGGCATCCCCGGGACCGCAACGGGACCTCCCTCACCCTCCTCCTTACCAGGAACGGCCCGTCCCACAGAACAGCCGAGCAGCCCGTCTGCTCAAACCAGCGGCAGGTGATGCTCCTGCAGCTGAATCCCTTCAGAAAAGGAAAGGAGGAAAGCCTTGACGAGGTGAGGCAATGGGGCACTGACACCGACAGCCAGAGCCCACTGCGCTGGGGCAAACGCAGAGAGGGAAATCCTGGCAAGAGACATTTAAAGGTAGACTTACACGGGGTAATTCTGAAGGAAAAAGTGGTTATAAAAGTGCTCCTACGTGCCTTTGTTCTGGCCTACAGAAAAGGGCTTAGGTTGTTTTGGGAAATGCCAAATCATAGAAGAAAAAAAGCCAATTTTTTGCCTTTCAATTATTTTCCACTTGAGAGAAACAGGGGTGCTTTTCCTCCAGAGAACATGCACGCTGTACAAACATTGCCAGCACGCAGACGGACACTGAGGTATACATATGCACGTGCACAGGTACAAATATTTCCTCCAGACGCTGCCTGAGATACTAAGCCCAGAATATCAGCCTGTTACTCAGCTGCCCTCAGAGCTACGCCCAGCTACACTTAGCACTGAAAAGCAAAACCACAGCAGCCCGCAGCCAGTGAGCTAACCACTTCCACGGCGGCTGCTCCCGCGCAAGGGGACAGACGTTTAAGCCTTATGACACATGTGAAAACAGCCCAAAGTAAAACTCCGGTCACCATTATAAGAACACACGCAAACAAAAGTCAAATCCAATGTGTGTGCCCGTGTTTGTGGAGTCCTAGGGAGTACGACCTGCAACCTCGTGCCTGTGCCACTTACCTCTGATGGCTACGGACACAAGACTCGGCAGGGTTGTCTTGCCTCCGCCGCTGAGCCCTCCCGTCCCCAACGGCCACCACGCTGTTCGGCGAGACGGCAGCACTGTGCCCCCGGACCGGTCATACGCACCCGACCTACCCGGGGGTGGGCTCCCACCGGCCCCAGGGCCTGGGCACCCCCGGGTTACAAAGCCAGATGCCACAAGGCCATAGGCATTTGTTGTACGACACGCTGTCTGTACTTACGGGTTGTAATTAACAGGATGCCTTATTGGAATTGCACACCAACTGTCTACGGTCGAGGGCTAAGGCTTACTTACCCACGCACGTTTCTTTCAGAGATTCTTTGTTTGGTTGGTGTTTTTCAATCTTTCTTCAAGTTCATTGACAACGAGTGATCAACAGCAAATGGCACATTTAGAGTTTCAGGAACTGACCTACCAACAGCCACTGTCTTTTTTTCTTTTTTTTAACTAAAGATTGAATAAATTACTTATTTGATAGCCCAAAGAAGCAAGCTGAACATCCAGCTTTAACAGAAAAGGATATTTCAGTTATTTCAAGAAATGCTGTCAATTCGTACTTTTGAACAGCTCTTCCATGTGTAGCCCTCTATTAAAATTCTCTTAACAAAAAGGATAAATAAAGGAGGGACGTTTGTGTACTTCACAAGAAAGTAACACAGAATTATCCTGGCCAGGACCTCACTGAGGCCTACATAAATTAACCACAGGTTAATTCCTTGTCTGTTCTACCCAAACTTCAGGAGATTTCACAGAACGAGTGATCTACTTCAAGCAGCTTACTTTCAAGGGACAATCTGTTTTTTTCCGAGTGCGGGGCTGGGATTGTATTAAACTTAAATACTGAGAAAGAGACAGCTCTACAGCTCTGCAGAAAATGCAGATAGTTAATTCTGTTTCTAAATGAGTCATCTGCTAACACTGTGATATTTATTAGTGCAAAACCATAAAAATAACTCCCCAATTCTACGCCTATAAAAGGGAGAATCCAACATCACCACAAACCAAACACCTAGAAGTGATTATGTGCCTTAAAAATCACAATGTTGATTCTGCAGCTTCACACGTATGCTGAATATAACCTCTTTCGAAAGGAATAAAGCTCACCATAAATACCTGAAACACCGAGGTGTTTATCCACCTAAGAATTTCCACCACACCACTTTTAAGTGCCTAAACACAGTGGGTTTGACTTTCAGGAACTGACATGTGCAGCAATTAAAAGTTATCTGAGTGCAGGTAATTATTTGAACCCTCCGATGCAGACTGTTGTTGGGCAAATTGGCATCCTCAGAGCCATTCCCATACACTGGGTTCTTGGAACATGGGGCCCTGCAGCAGCAGGTAAAGTCAAAGCGTCTAACCATCAAATACTTTCCTTTGCTTTTGACTGAAAATAACAAATACATTTGAAAGCTGTATCAAGTCCCTGCAGTATAAAGAATTACCCAAAACCCCTATGCTAAGTACGCCTCTACAGCAGTACATGGGCAGTGGAGGACTACGCTAACCAGCCCACAGCTCGTCTGTAGAGCCACATCAAACTGGAAGATGAGTCAGGCCAACGCTGGCAGCTCCAGCGCTGCGTGCTTGCTGCTGTGCCGAGCGGCAGCAGCCCGCGTGCAGGGAGAGCCGTGGCTGCCGGCTGCGCAGCTGCAGCACCCTACGGCAAAGCTTCCTTCCTCCCGAGGCCGTCTCACCATCGCGGGACCTTGTGGCTTCCTCCCTGCCGACACCGTGCTTATTTAAACATGCTAAGAGTGCAATTAAGTAACACCGCGCAGAGTAATCAGGTTCTGGATTTGTCTCATTTGGGATCCAGTACCTGCAGATAGGCTGGCCTGGAAAAGCGCAGACCACATTTCAGAGGGGCTCAAACTACTACTTTTCAGAGCAGCATGAAGATCACATTTGTACCCTTAAAATTTCAGGGGCAGGAAAACAAAAAGATCAGTTCGTATGTTACTTAATGACTACGTTTTGTAGGGAAGACAAGACATTAGAGGCTTGAGCAGAGAACAGACACGGATAGGCAGGAGCTGCAGCTCCCTCTGGCTGGGGAAGCTCTTCCGTGGACCAGACCCTTCCTTGAGATTCCCAAACCTTCCATGAGTCCTAGTGAAAGAACAGCACTTCAAGGTGGTATCAAATGGGAGAGATCACCTACCCCAGGTAGCACACACCTTTGAAGCGAGATTTCAAGGTTAGACGGCTCACAACATTTGTTACTTAGCTATGACTCAATAGCTATAACCTTCTGAGAGCCACTAGTCAGAGCCTTCCCGAGAAAACCAAAGGCCTCATTTCCACCCAGTTATAAGTGGAGCATAAGGTGGGTTGATGAAAAGAAGAAAAGAGTTGGTTTGTTTTCATAATAAAATAAACTAAACAGCACACCACGGTTAGTAACACAAGAAAGTATTAAACACTGCTGTTCCTGATAGGTTTGGAGACAGGAAGCCAAAGGTACTATTAAACCTCTGCTTTCCGTAACTCTGCGCCCTTCTTGCATTAGTCGTTGCTTTTATTATCTAATTAAATGTTGCTACTAAGGAACTAGCTTGACTTTGTGCTAGCCGAGCCCACTGCCGAGGCCCCTGGACTACAGAAGTTCTCTTGCTGTGGCGGAGGCGGAAAGAGCAGTGCGTAATGCCCCAGAGCTCAAATCGCCACGCAAAAGGAAACCCCAGCCTCCTCTCACCTCACCAAAAGCTCTCCCGAAAGCAGGCAGGCGTGTGACTCAGTACCACCAGGGAACACCCATGCTGCTTGACACCGATGCCGCCCGGGCTGCGGGCACAGCGGGGGCTGCCGTCCGGGCACACCGGGGGCTGCCGGGCCGGGCTGCTGGGCACACCAGAGGACATAAATGCGCCACTTTGTATATACAGAGATACAGACTCTGATATGTAGATGCTGATTCTGCAGGTATTTTAATTTATTTTGTTTTGCTCGTCTTGTCTCTCTTACCCATCACGCATCCCAGCACACTCAGATTCAGGTCCCTTAGGCAGTAAACAAACTGCTAAATTGTAGCTTACTAACTAAAAAGGCATCCTTAGACCTCCTTTCCCACAGACACAGCGGGGTTGTCTTTTTTTGTTGTTGTTTCATTTCCAGCTAAGTGATCTCAGAAAGACAAATATTAACTCTCTGCATTTGTAACAAGCCCTATTTGTGAGAACCAAGTTCAAAACAGGACTTCTTCACTCAAAAAACGAAAAACATCTCTTGGCATCATAAGAATTCAGCTGGACTTCAAAGACAACATGAGAAGTAAGACCTAAATACAAGTTAGAGACCTAAACCTTAAAAGCAATCCGAGTGCACAAATATCCATGGAGTTTCAGGATTCTACATAATGATTTCAAGAAATTCAGTATCACTTCTTAAAAATCAAGCACGCTCTCTTTTCATCCATTTACTATTGCATACTAGCTAGAAAATACTGGTATGAAGTTTCATTTACTAGGTATCCCTCCCACTGCCCAGGTGTATTTCAAGCTATACTTAATCAACACGTGGTTTTCTACACAGGAGACTGATGAGTTGGAAAGTCTCGCCAACCATTCCAAAACAAAACAAACGAAGAGAAAAATAATTCCTCTCTCAGTTCCCTTCCCTACTTGTACCTGTGAAAGACTGTGACAGATAATAAAATACAGGTAGACTAAAAGTTAAGAGAGAGTTGAGTGGTTCTCTGTGATAAGCCACAAGAAAATGACGGGTGACCTCAAAGAAGAGTTTTCATACAGATTACAAAACGGTTGCTATTGCATTCTCTAGCTCACTCTTCCGAGGACTCTATTTTTGCACAAACTGACTTAACCCTTCAGAGGGACTGATCTGTAGAAGGGGGTGGAGAGGAATCAAAGGTATTCCAAATCTGGATGAGTGCAACACAATTTTACTCTGATTTAAAACTGTATTGTAGCAATACAAACTGTTTACTGGATTTATTTATTTAAAGGTACTTCCACAATAACCCCCACAGTAGTAATGATTCTGGAGCTGGGCACAAGAGATGTTTTGAGTGAACGAAATGTCAGATGGAAAATACATGCGACTATAAATAAGTAGTTTCCTCTGCAATGCCATCTCAAATGAAAGTGAATTTACAGCTCTATGCCACGTCATAGATCTCTAGATTTCAAGTCCTCCTGCTCCGCCAAATCTACCGAGAAACTCTACACAAGTCAGTGACGCAGAATTGGAAATGAAAGGTCCTTTGCATTGCTCACTGTACACATGGTCACACTCACAAGGTAGCATCGTTCTTAGCATATTAACTGTGATATTACATTTTTAGTAGGTGTCAGACCTTCACACCAAAAGAATTCAACAAGTGTTATTATCATTTGGAGACTCACCGATAAAAAGTTGAGCACCTGACAGATGTAGTAAGTGCTACTTTTTGGGCTGCACACAGAGCCTGCTGCAAGCCCCGTGCCCGTAAGGAATCCCACCACACAAAAGCACCCAGGCTATGATCCATGGTTAAGGCTCAGACGCCTCTGGGATTACGCAGGGACCATCACTCTTAAGACACCGCGGCAGTGCAACATGATTCTTGTCTCCTATTTAACGTCTGCTTAATAATGCAACATTTAATAACACAGTCAGTGCTCCTCCATGTTAAGTCTTCTCCAAGTCACTGGAGAAGCACTGGATTCTCCTCCCATTTCTGTGGCCTCCCTCGAGGTTAAGGATGAAAGGTTTGTTCTGGGTCTGGTTAAAATGTGGATCACATCTTCTCACACAGCTTCAGTGTGTCACCTTTGTCACATGCAACTTGATGCTCAAACTCTGAGCTCTGTTCAACGTCTGCCACCCGTCTGCCCTATTTGTCCTACTCAAAGTATGGCCAAAGCTCTACCTCTCGCTCCACATTTTCTCTGTTTTGCTCTCTCATGTTCTGTCACCAATGTCACCAGATCCCAGCCTTCAGCATCATTCCTCTGCATCTCCCCATGGGATGAAAAGCAACTCCTCCCCTCCAGGGCCCAGGACACCTGGCCTTACAGCCAACCTGCCTACACCCATCCATCCTCCCTCTTTCCAGCCCCTTCCCTCAAGTCTTACATTTGCTCTGGCACTTGGAAGTCATCAGTTATCTGTTACAATGATTCTGAAGAAATCAACAGTAGTATAAAAGCAGCGTCCTGAGCACGTTTGTCTGTTTTCAGTCCCTCTCAGAACCTAAGGACTTTGTAGCAGAAGCCACCCTCCTTCCCTTCCAGTGCACGCCCGGTGCTTTGGAGCGCCACTCTCATAACTACTCGCACCGGCATCATTTGCAGTCTTCACAACAATGTTTTCCAATCCAGCAGGGAAAATGGACAGGAAATAAGTTCCAAACATGTTCCAGTTGGGCTCACACCAAAACAGGGGTAAGTGGACAGCTGTCCTTCAAAGTATATTTTGCTTTAAATAACTATGTCAGCAGGCAGACATCCTAGTGACATGAGCTGCCAACTGAAAACAAAGCATACGTAATTTCATATCAGCTGCAGACCCAGTAAGGTAAGACTGAAATTTTGACAGTTAAGTTTTCTTCTCTCGGAAAGAAGTCAACATGTTCTTCACTTCTGCTCTCCCTACAGTCTCCTGTGACTCCTGCGCAAACATAGGCACATGGTCACTTACGTACGGTCATGCTTTATTCCTGCCTAGCATTCTTCACCTCAGAGTACAATGTTATGCCATTAGAAGATAGGCAGCCCTGCACATTAACTAGACAGACCTTCATAAAAATGTCTAGTACCCAGAACTGGGGAGCACATCTTTGAAAGAGCTGTTTAAGGGACAAAACAGGCCGGTTTTCAAGGCAACCCAACCTAAAGTCACAAAGCACCATAAAACAAAGTCAACAATAGCAGAAAACCTACAATAAGAACAGAATAATTACCTTACTTTCAGAAGTCTCCCTACCAACACTGCCTTTTGAAACATAAAGAAACAGTTTGATGTGGGAAACTGACAATTAGTTCAATTTTGCTATAGCTTTAGTTTAATTTTGTTATATAATTTTGCATCTATGTTCAAGTAAGAGTTAAACACTGTTATTTAGTTTAGTTCTGTTCTTCGTAACCTTGCTAACAAAGACTGCTGTGGCTCAAATGTAGTTAACAAGGACTGCCTGGGAGACAAACGAAGGAAAACAAGGACTATTGTGGCTCAAATGTAGCTAACAAGGCCTACTTGGAGACCAATGAAGAGAAACAAGGACTGATAACCAGAACTTTGTTGTTTGTTTGTAAGAAGCAACTCTCTAGCCGAAACTGGTCCTATGGTTTGGGCCTCAGCCAACACAGACAACTCAGGAATTTTTGAGCCAAAGGTGAAAGCACACAGCGAGGAAGACTATGAGCCTTCATCCAGAAGACCCCCAGAGACGACCAGACAACACTGCGCAAGTGCTAAAGAGGGGTGGAGTATGATAATGAATTCTTAGAAATAATTACTATAATCCAGCCTACTTAGATAAGCTTTGTAATAAATAGGTGCATGCTTCGTGACTCGGTGTGCATGTTAGGAGGAGCGATCCCCCTTGCACCCGGCGCTGCAATAAACAGACCTGCTTGATAACTCTCCGAGTTGTGAAGTTTGATTCCGCACGTCAAGTTTGTTAGTAAAATTGTAGCTAGTCAGAAAAACTTTTTGAATATAGACAGGGAGAAGGAAAAAAAGATAGAAATACAACTACCGAACAGCACAGAACCACACCATGTGACCCCAAAAACAGATAAAAACAAAAAGGCAGCATTCAAACAATAAAGCATATCATATCACACCCTACCCATTTTACAAATACAAAAATACTTGTGTGTTGAACTCCTGATTTCATCCAAGCGTTAGGGTTAAGAACTTTCAACAACTTCATCTGCCTGCTGTAACAGCTCTCCTTCCTCTGCTTCTCTCTCATTACCACAATAGTGTATTTGAACTACAGACAGCTCTGGCAAGCATTTCGCTCCCACCTACCGGTTCTGAGCTTCACATACAGAGTCTGTTGGCAAGCACATCCCTCTGGAAACACTTCCAGAGATGTTATTTCCCCAACACTATATTTTGCTTGTTTATTGCAAAGTCATTGAAACACTGATTGACAATTATTATGCAGTATTTCTGTGCAAAAGAGCATCTTCAATGATGACCAATCACTTAGAACACAGAGTCATGAACAAAAACCAGGTGTATTCAAGAAACGAGGCATTTTGCATAAAAGTTTTTAAAACATTAACGTGAGCAGCTATGGCAGATTCACTAATATTTTCGACTTTAAAATTTTACTTCAACAGTGTATTATTAAAGCTGGCTATTTAATCTGTTCCCCAGACACTTCCCAGGGAAACTCAAGAGTTTGACATTATACACAGGCCCAGTGACATCATCATCTGCACTGCACCAAAAAATAAAAAGAGAGACAAAAAGTTAAAGATTTCCAATAAAGATTTTCATGATCTCTGAAAATGGTTCTAGAAGCACAGGTAAAAATACGAAAAGACGTAAGAGTATGTAGTTTTAAAATATTTTACTACACTTAACCTATTAATTTACTACTTTCTACAATAAATGTAAAAGCTGTTATCAAGCAATGTGCCAGCACTCAAAAAACAAACGACAAAACCTTGATATATCATTTCTCCTAAATGAGGTTTACAGTACACAACACTGAAGAACTCCACTATAACAGCAAAGAGCTGTTTTCTCGTAATAAACCAAATCTCAAGTAGTAAAGAAAAAATACACCAAGAACACAAAGCTTTTGTATCAAATATACACACATATAGTTCTCGTAAGTAAAAATAAAATCCATTGTCTACAGATTACAAAGTGAGAGGAGAGTGTAGCCATTACCTCTTGGTTATCTTTATTCTGATTTGCCCAGAAAATCTTATGATAAAGTGTCTCCATTGAATTGCTGGAGTCTGATCTGTCAAAGCAATGTCGATCCAACACTTCTAAGGTGTGCAAAACCCGGCTGATGGTGACCCCTACAGATGGAGGTTAGAGAGGAGGAGGGGAAGGAAGAGAAAAAAAAAAGTTTACACAGGAGGACACTGCATTACATCCATCTGTCAAATCAATCACGGTGCAACAGAATTATAACTCAAAGAAGAAGAACAGATGTAAATCCTAAAGCTCCCAACATTTGTTTCATTCCAAGTGGTCTTACCTGCAGTTGATTCTTGGCACTTGTCAAAAGACCACCGCACCTCCACAGCACGACCTCTCTGTTTTATCTGCTGTTCTACTTCATAAATCTTTGCCCGAACCTGTAAAAAAAAAAAGATAGACGCTAATTAGCTCATGGTGGGAAGTCTCAATTTTCATTTCAAGCTTGTGACAGCTTTCTCAGCAGGAGCCAGGTACCCTACGGTGTTCCACAACACCCTCTACATTTGGGAACAACAAACTGCAGTACGTTCTCTTCAAATGTTTTTATCTGTTACAAATCATCTTGTACAATAAAACATCTTTTCCGAAGTCCTTACATTCAACCCAGCAAAAGTTAACTTTCAGCATGTCTGAAAAGTCACATCTTACAGTACGGTACACCAAGCTTCCTCTTCTTTGCCATTTTACACCTTAAAGTAACTTTAGTTTAATAACAGAAAACATCCCAACCTAAATAAAATTCCTGGTACTTTCACAGAATTAGTACCTGAATGAAGTACAAAGTAAGGTCATAAAAAACTAGTACACCTCTAAATCTTGAAACTAGACCTACAGAAATATCTAAACTTGGTTGTAACCCTAATGATCACAAATCATTATTTAGGATAGAATACAGATTTTAATAATCTAATGATGAAAAAAGCTTACCTGCTGATTAAATGCTGAATTTCCACCTGGCATAGGTAAACTAGATGGAGCAACTTGAAGTAAATCCAGAGGTGAGCCTGGATTAACGTTCTTATTTTCATTTGTGGAATAATTCCACACCAAGGCACTTGGGCAACAAAGAGTTACAGTCTGCAAGTGATAGTATAAAACAAAAGTCGTTTCACTTTCTAAACACATGTAATAGACAATACCAACAATAAGAGAGCCCAGGAGACTAGAATCACTTCTGGTCTAACTCCTACAGTGAAAGGAACGAAAGACAGGCATATGCACAATTATTTATAAACATCATATGAGGAAGTTCAAATACTCTATTATTTTTCTTCTTCGTTACTAAAAAATTTACTTAAGTATATACATGTTCAATCCCCATTTGTATTGCTTTCATAGCGCTGTCAAAGAACATCACCAAAGGTTAACTTCAGTCAGATCCCATCTGTGAAACCCGAATGGCTTTAGAAAAAATAAGTCATTTTGGTGTTCAGCTTACAGAAAGAAGATACATGTGAAAAATTAAAATTTAAGAAATTAATTAAAATTAACCTTCTGTCAAGGTTTTAAAGCAAAAAAAGAATCACTGAAATGCACTATGAACTTAAGATTTACTTCAAAAGAAAGATCTTGCATTGACAGGCTTCAAAACAGTCATTTTACAACAGCCTGTCAGCAGGTACTGTTCAGAGCAAAAGCAGAATGCCTTGTGTTTCGGGGTCAGACCTTAAATATCATCTAAAATGATGTACGTCGATTCATCTTATCGATGTTTATTCCTGAGACTGCTGGGTTACGTGTTGGGAAGCTTCCCCAGTCCAGTTCTGGATCACAAAGCAGCACCTTTGCAAAAACACTGCCTAGAGAAACGCTCCTCTGAAAAGACAGAGAGCTTTTCCGAATCCAGGCTGCCCTCTGGACCCGCTCGGTAGCACAAGAAAAAAGGGCAGGAAAAAGAGCAGAGAAAACATCCACACACAAATCCAAATAGTACGGGAAGAGCAGAAAGATTACCAGCTGTGTTGCTAGTAGAGCAGAGCTGTAAAGCTGCCAGAGCACACAAGCATGCCCCAGCAGCCCAGCATGGACACAAACAGTGATGTTCCCATGACAGATCCATGTTCAAGAGGAAGAAAGTCAGAGGAGGCTGAGTGCCAGACAGGATCTAACTTCCTGACCCTCAGCGGAGGGAGGGATGCGGATACTCGCCCACTTGTTTTCCTCTGAGAGCACCGACCGAGCTTCCCCTGCGTGCATCCCGGCCTGCCTCCAGGCTCTGGGCTCCCCGCACTGTGACGACTGTGGGAAAGCAGCAGCCCTCAGAAAGGGAGCTGCGTACCACAAGAAAGTGCTCTTTTACTGTCAGGGTGGTCCAGTACTGGAACAGGCTGCCCAGAGAGGTGGGGGAGATGTTAAAAACCCAGCTGGACATGGTCTTAGGGAAGCTGCTCCAGCTGACCCTGCCTGAGGGGAGGGGGTGGGTGACAGCATCTGAAGAGGTCACTTAGCAGGGACCCGTTCTGTGATTTTGTGGTCTGGTCCTGCAAGCATCAGCATACTCCTGGTGCCACCACCAGGACATCTCTGTGCAACCTCTGGAGACAGACAACCGAGCGGACAACAGGAGGAGGGGCTGAGGAAGTCTCCCCAGGTCAGCACTCAAGAAGGCAAACAACCGCAGCTCATCACACAAGTCTTTTTTTAGAAAATAATTAGTCTCTTGACAATTCTGCTACTGCTGAGCAACAAGCACAAGTGAACAGCCTCTTCTGTTCCACAGTTTTTAAAACTGTGGAAGCTGATAAGGCAATATAAACTGCTTGTCATTCTCATAAAATCAAAACGAAGTGGTCTGCAGTGGCACCAAGCATCAGTGACAAGCTGGAAGAAGCAAGAAGGTGCCCAAAAGTGGGAGCTTGCAGCAGTCGGCACGGTGCTGCCTTCTGTCCAGCCATGCGCAGCAGACAGTCAGGGTCTGGCAGACCCGCGCAGGGTCACTGGTGATGAGAGCGTGCCCAGATGCGCAGAGCATTACTGGAACCAGAAACACTCCGTCGCAGAGCGAAGGCTTGGCCACCCCTGGCAGCAGAGGTGCAGACAGACACACGGGCAGCACAAGATTCTCCAGCTGGTTCCACCACTGAGCCTCAGCTGGTGTGGGGAATCCACGCCCCTGCTCCCCCCAGACCCACTCAGTCCTCACCCTTTAATGGACGCAGGTACATTCCACACCACAACTAGCACACTTTTTCACACCCAAAAAACACTTTGTTTTCCAATAAACAATGGTTATAGCCTTGAAAACAAAGAGCAACAGACCACCAGCCTACCTGCAGCATACAACTAAGTCCATACACCAGCGGACGGTGCTGAGGGCAGCAGAGGAAGTCCGAGCAGGCCAGCTGGACCGGGCTCACCACGGGACCAGGGGCAGTCGGACTGGCAGCTGCCAGAGGAGGGTTACTTGGTCCAATCATCATATGCGGAGAGTGTGCAGCTACAAGGTTAGGACCATCGCTTAGCAATAGAGAGAGGCGTCGGGCACAAAAATAAGCAAGGCGACGGGATAGGTAAGCTGACTGAACAAACTCTTCCGAATACTGAAATTTAAAAAAAAAAAATGTAGTTTACTACACAGTCTATTCCATGTATTTCCTTAACAATCTAACACTGAACATACACAAACTAGAAAGGCTTAACTCCAATATATAAGAGTCCAGAAGTTAAAAAAATAAAAGAGCAGCTCAAACGCAAATCTATACTTCTGTCTCTTAAAAAATTCATTTTCCCTCCAGGACCAGTTACAGTAACAGAATCCTACCAATTCAAGTTAAGGATTACAAAGCATGAACATTTTAAAGGTGTTTATAAATTCCAAACATGCACCATGCAATAGATTTTTCTAAATGTCCTAAGTAAAAATGTTTATATAGATTTTACCACCTCAAATATTAAAATCATTTAACCTGTATGAATCGCATTTATATTGATTTTGGCTTTAAAAGACGCATGTACCTGCAACATCAGCGGCAACAAAAGCTTAAGAAGATCATCGTCAGTGGGTCTGATTTTTTCCAAAACATCCAGTATCCATGTCAAATACTCGTGTCTCTCGAGCATCCCTTCCTTAAAGGATTTAAAATAACACACCACATATTAGCTGAGAGTGCTGAACCAGAAGCTGTGTAATTACAAGTTTTATTTCATTTCTGGTTCAGCTCTCACCACCCAATGTCAGCACAGAGTTCCCGAGACCCTCAATGACCACCACACACGCAGGAATCAGCCATCATCATGGCAGCCCTATGGAGAGGGAAGCATTTGCATACAGCACCAGTGACCCCTGCGGTATGAATTCAGCAGGCTGCCTGATTTACTGCTCCTGACAGACAGACTCACTCCCGGCAACCCTTACGTTATTTCTGTCCTTGGGTAGAACCAACCAGAGAGTTACTCTGGACTAGAACTGTGTGGAACTGAACAGCCAGGCCACCACTCCAACACCCAAGGCTTCATGTGCCACAGCAGCCTCAGCCTGATCCACAATCCTTACAAACACTCTTAAAAGATGGGATAATATAGAGGAAGCAGAATAATTGAATACATTGCTGCAATTGCAATCAAGCATACTAAGCAAATCAAAGCTTTTTCAGCTCGCAAACCTTTAAAATGAATTAACATTTACAATTTATGCAAGTCTTATGACAAAAGCTACCAGCAAGTTCTAAAATTGAACTTTCCAAAAATGGCAACCTTAAAAAAAAAAAAAATCTATCCACTTCTTAAAGTATTACCTGAAACATATAAAATGCCAATTTTTCATTATATTCCCACTGCTTCAGGGCTTGTTCCATCTCTTGAGGCATCACTACAGAGCTGTTGCCTTGGCTGGAAGTCACATGATAAAACTCCGCAACCTTTGCCAGCTGCTCTCGAAGGTATCTGGTTATAATCTGAGTCCATTCTACAAAATAAGTTTACAATTAGAACACCCCAGGTGATAAAAGGTTTCTTTGACAGCGAGAACCGAAACAAACTTTGTCATCAAAAAAGCTTCTCCAAAAACATTAACCCACAGTTGCATAACGCAGCTCCTATTGTGAATTAATGCGCTGCTTCTGCACCTCTCCCGGGCATTGGTCTCAAAGCACAGAGAATGCCAAGTGCACAAGCAACCTGCCAGCTTAGCATGACATAAGTAGCACTGGTACCAGGTATGCCTTTAGGGAATCACCTGGCTCTCTCATCAGATTTCAGCATCCGGCCACAAAGCAGCCTTGAAATAGATAAAATAAATATACTTCATTGCTTCCTTCCATCTGGACCTTTACTCTTCTCATCCTTCCCCCTCCAAATATGGCCAACATAAAACTCAGTGGGACTTTGCACAAGCAATGGGATGTGAAACTGTTCTTTCTGCTACCACCCTGAAACAGACAGCTCCTCCAGATTTTTACTCCAGCGAGAACACAAAAGCTCAGGAGCAGTTTCTTGGGTCAGAGTGACCAGCACAGTGCAGAGGTCTGCCAGTACGACTGATTATCTTTCCTTTGTCCCAGATAGGTCAGTAGGTGCTCTTCAGCGAATACACAAACCTACTAAAAATGACCAGCTTTCCTCTTGGCTTCAGCAGTGATTCTGTATTTAGTGTAAGCTGGAAAAATTAGCAAACAAAAGTGAACTCGCTTGGTCATATACATGCACCTTTGGGAAAAGAGGAATTGTGAGGAAGGCGTTCTCCTAACAGCAGCTGGAACAACCAAGGCTATTTGCTAGTATCTCAGAGACAAACATCCGACAGAGCTCTATTTAATCAGCATGCAGCATGTTTTAGAAGAGCACACTCTTTTATGAATACATAATGCAGTTGCTTTGACAACCTAAGCCTGTTTACTGTCAGTTACAGGAACTACCACTCTCCCACACAACTATTTTTGCAGTTTACTACCCACTTCAGACTTCAGCTAGGGTGTTCATGCTTTTTCCCCTTTGCATTTGTAATTGGCAGTGCTGTCAACATATACAGACCACATGTTGAAGGCTTTTCTACCCAAATTCACTGAAATTTCTGCATGAAGCCAGTGGGTTTTAGGGCTTTCCTAGAGCAGTTTAACCACATATACTTCAAACATTCGCTCACTTTCGGAAAAACAATTCCAGATCCACAACTTCAAACTTATTTCATGTGACAGTATGAAAGAATAATTTTCCCAAAGCAATTACTGATATCTCTGTGCCACTGAGTGAGAAACAATGCAACCGCCTTTCTGTTACCCAAGGCACAGACACAAAACATTCAGGGAACTGTCAAAGGCTGCTCAGTAACATACAGCAAACTACTTCCCAACAAGCTCTCAACAACCTTCGCAAAACAGGGCATTTTGACAGAAGACTTGATCTTCCACGGCACCAGCCCGAAGCAGAGCCAGAGCAGGAGCATCTGCCTACCCACCAACACACACTACCGACTTGCACCTTCCCACTAAGCATGATCTCCTTTTGTTTTAAAGAGCTACTACTCCCAGCCAGAGCAAACAAGGTCTGATCTATTTATTGCAACAGAGTGCACAACTCTAACTGTCTTCCCATCCTCCTCACTCCTCTTTCTCCTCCACTCCCAGACAACCAAGAAAGCAGGTGCTTGTTTTAATGACACCCTAACGAGTACGCTTCCCAACCAAAGGAACAGCCCCAGTCTTGGTGCACGGCATCATCATTTCAGTCCCTCAGGAGAGCCACCAATGTTCTCTTATCACTAGCACAGCTACTCACCACCGGTTAGGAAAGCAATCAGCCTACTCTCACCACCTGCTCAGGTCTGCCCCAAAGGGAAGACAACCTGAGAGGCTGGGGAGAGGGGCTGTTCCAGCACCCCTTGGTGTGAAGGGCAGCAGACGATGCTGAGAAAAGGAAAGACTGAGTCACCCAGCCCCACTCGGTAGTGCCAAAACAGCTCAAAGGAGCCTGAACCCATCCCGTGTCGGAAGAGGAGTGCGGAACTGTGCTCATCTCCCACCAAAACAGCCCTGACCTCACCACAGCAAAGCTAACCACAGCACGGCAGCCTCCCAGAGTTCATATGCCAATGGAGACACCAGCCTGACTCGATGTCTCTTTTCCTTCTTGGCAGCCACACACGTTGCCTCCCCCTTGCTTCTCTGTCTCTAAAAATCAGGCTGATTTTTGAAAATATTTTTAAAACTGTCACCAAAGAACAAACACAGGATGCTTGCTAGAAAATAGAAAGTACACTTTTGGGGCTTTAACTAGGAGCTCAGAGTGAAAACTGGTGTTACAAGCTTACAAATAATTAAAAAAAAAAAAAAACACAGAGCAAAGTTTGAAAGAAACAACAGAATGAGTTGGCAGGAAGAAGCAGACATTTCTCACGTAAGTACAGAGATGCTGCTAAACAGCAGTGAAATTTTCTGTTCTAAGCAGTTATTTTGAGGATGAAGAAGGAAAATGTTCATTCCAGACAGCAGAAGAGCTGTAGGTAGTGTATGTAAATTGTGAGAGTAAAACTGCAAGTTGGACAACGGTTAAAGTATCTTTGAACACCCTAAAGGTGTTCACTGCTTGGCCCACTGGCTTGGTGCCATACAGTGTCATTTAAGGTTAGTACTTACCATAAATATATTGCCACCCATGTTCTAATAAATAAGCTTTGACATTCACGTTTCATTCCAGGCTTTCTAAACTAGCAGTTCTGTTCATTCCCCAGTAGCATTTATGCTAGCACAGCCTTTGCCACTCCTGCCAACCCCACAGAGACCAGTGTCGGTGGTGAAGACGCGGCACAGTCAACTCCTCAGATGCTGCGCATGAAGATTTAGGGAAGAATCAGCTGGGAGAAGAAGTAGCCAAGAGGGCAATATCTATGCTACATGGATCTTTGTACTCTTTGACACACATTTCTAAGTGGAACTGATTTAAAAGAATTTTCATCCCCCTTCCCACTACAAAGACTCCTCTCTGGACACCTAGTAACACCAAAGCCACGAACAAGACGAGCAGGCCCCTTCAGCTATTCTTACGTATTTAGACATCAGAGATGCTTATTTACCAATATTCGGGTCAGTGGCCTGGCGTTTCTTGATTTTAGCTTCAGAAATAGCAGCGTAGTAGGCACATGTCATTTTGATCAGCCATGCTGCTCGCAGCAGTGGCACAGAATATTTTGCTAAGTAAGCAAAAACATCTTCTTTTTTACTGAGAATAGGAACCTGAAATGAAATAGGAAGCAAGTTATAGCATACAGTCCAAACAGCAGTGGGCACCCACAGGGCAGCCCAGGCCTCCTCTGCTCAACTCCACACCACCTGGAGAGCAGCAGACCTCTTCACTGACCTAGGAACCCACTATGCTAACAACACCTAGACACACAGAAACACAGACTTGACAAAAAAGAGATACTGCCCCACACTTCCCCCAGGTTTCACCAGGAGCATCCTTCCCCTGCTCAGAGATGCCTGCAGGGCCACTAGCAAACCTCTCAACACGGCCGCAGACATCCAAAGTGCAGAAAGAGTCCTGCAAGCTGATCCTCAGAACCTCTGGAAAATGGAGACACATGGAGATTTTGGGTAAGGGTTCACTGCCAGTTTCCTGGGTGCCCCTGGCTCAGCGGCATCCATAACCACCACAGCGCACCAGCAAAACGCAGTCTGGACAGCTATCACTGCCTGCGCCGGAAGACACCTCTCCACAGGCCACACACACAACAGGGCTGGGCCCACAAAACTGCCACGTAATGAGTCCCCTTCTCTGGTCACAGCAATCCTTACACCTTTCTGCATAAAGGTAGAATAATTCTAACATGCATTTTTAAAGCAATATATATCAGAACAAGACATTTCATACTCAGTGGAGGAAGAAGCGAGTGGAGGCACAAATGCTACACTCGCTATCCCCTACCAAAAAATCCTCATTACTCCTTCGGGTGTACTCGACCTTTCTAGCAGAGTGCCTGGAAAACAGGGGTGCATCAATGCTGAAGAGAGCAACAACAAAGCACTGATCCCTTCCTGTCACGCTCTTCAGTGGTCAGTCTAGGCACTCTACAGAATTGGCTTCAAAGTGTTCTTAACATGCTTATTTACTGTTATCAGCAGGTTTATAAATCTGGTTATTAAAAAAAAAAAACTGAAATAAGGAAAGAAATCTCTCTAGCACTTCTAGTCACAAAATTAACCTCTCAAAAGTTAGGGGGAAACTTGAGGCAGTGGCATGCCTGCCACAGCAAAACTCTTGCTTTTCTGGCGGCTCTGTTGGTGGCAGAGCAGCACACGTTCTTCACCAGTCACATGGCAACAGACCAAAAACTGCTGAAACTTGTACCTTCTGTTGTTTTGATCCATTTATGCTCAACAGTCTTGGAATAAGAGTTTCCTATTTCGGTTTAATTTATACTCAGAATAACTTCCAGATACGGTAAGATCAGCAGCTTGTACACACAGTTTCAGGGAAAAAAGACACAAATAACAGCACCTTTGTTACTGTGCTCTAGACGCCACCCTGGATGAGTTTTAACGACCACTTCAAATTTATCTTGTGCTGCTGCTCTTAACAGTACGCAGTATCAAAAAAGATAGCTCAACACTGCCTTTTCCAGTTTTCCAGACTGCTACGAAGCAGCAAGAATTCTTCTCCTGAATTGGAAACTTAAAAAAGAATGCAACTAATAAGACTGCTTAACAAAGATTGTTAATACAAATACAAATTAAAATGTGAAGAGCATGCAAAGGGGTTAGAGTTAGCACGCAGGTTCTTTTAAGAATGCGTTGTCTTCCTACCCAATTATTTCCTTGCCAGACACGAGAATTTCTGTAAACTGTTCCTTTGCTTGAGAAAGAGATCCCTGAAGTGAAGAATACAGGCAAACAATCTGGCTGTCAATAAGATAAACATGCCTGAGCTGAAATACAGTCATTCAAAGGAACTTTTTACCAGTTAGATCAGAAGTTCCCCTTTGCCCAGTCACCTCCTTGCTGCCTCCAGCACTGCTCCACATCCACCATGTTCAGAAATATCGCCCTGTTCTTACAGCCCAATTCAGTACGACCCAGTACCCAAGAAACAGAGGAAGGAGTATTTTGTTACCTTTTTTGCTAAAAGAGTCAATGGTTTACTTCCTGCTAAATCTGTGAACCAGTTGTGAATTGCACTCTGAGACCGAGCAGTAACCAGCCAGTAGTTGTCTTTGGCATTTACTTGTGGTTTCTTCTTTCCCGTGTCCTGGAAAGTGTTAAGTTTTAGCTTTTCCGCCAATATGCTACTAAAGTAAGCGCCAATCTGGTGGGGAAAAAAAAGCAAAACATAAACATATATGAGAACCCAGTAAGCAAGCATCTATCGTACATCAGTACACAAAGCACACCCATCTGAAGAGATGCACTCACCGCTCTAGCCCAGGCCATCAAGCTAATAACATTACACTGCAATTCCCTGCAGCGAGGAAATGGGGCTTCACGACACTAAGCACCTGTGCAACACTTCTGCATTATCATTACAGAAGCTGTGGGTCAGCAAAACCAAGCCAAAATAACCAGGGCTCAGAGACACCGGAGATGCAGCTGCCACTTACGCCAGGCCACCGTGAGTGCCCAGAGCTGCAGTCCTCCCACAGATGAGTATCTTGGACGTAGGCCCCGAGGCAGCGTACTCTCAAGAGTCTCTCAGAACACTCCTTCGCTTCTGCACTTTACTATACCATAAAGTGTGTAAATAGATGCTTCACACTTCTATTTAGAACAAACTACACTGTCACAAGAACCACATTCATTGTCTTTCCATCATCAGCTACAGCAGGCAAAACTTCAAAGATTCGCGTAAGCTAGGAAGTGTTCTGACCTCTACTCGAAACACCTCTGCTACCACTCAATACCTCCAGAATGAGAAGCTTTGTAAGACTCTCTTCTGCAGTACTTTCAATCCCAAAATAGCAAAAAAAGCCCAATAGAGCTTTTACTTCCCATAATTTTCAAAATCACTATAACAGAAATTAATCTTTAGGCCTGTCAGTAAGAACAAAATGTTTGTTTTTCTAATAAATTTATTCATATTCAGGTAATTTTAAAACCTACGAAAAGCTTTTAAGAGATACTGAATTTATTTTGGTAATTCTACACTTAAACCTTCCAAATAACTATACACACTTCCTTGTGAATTTCTGGTTTACTTTTCAAACAGTCATGTTCAGCAGTAAAACACAAAGAATTAAAATATAAGACAAAAGGTGCCTGCAGGCAGCAATTCCAGAAAACAAAATCAGAAGAACATAATGGGAAAACTTTTAACACTTCAACAGTAGCAACCTTGTCATTTACTTGTATCTCTTCCGCGGCTAAAATAAAAGAGCACCACTGTAAAAGTAAAATCACATTTTCCAATAAGCTGTAAAAAATTATATATTTTAAAAGTCAAACAGCAGAAAATTACTTCATCTGAAAAGATTTTTATAAGCTTCTTGATAACATTCTTCTTCAAAACCATTTCTTCCTGCTTTACCAACAGAAAAAAAAAGAAGAGAGTATATGAATCTGGACAGATCCCTCAAAGAAATACGGGATGGGTTTCTTCTCTAAACAGCAATTATCTTCAATTTGGAGGACAGTAACTAATATTTTAGTGATTTTTATTGCTCCTTTGTATCTCACACTTCTTTGACTCTCAGAAAAACCCACAGGAGAGCAAGTCAAATTTCACTAAACAATCCAAGAATATATTTCGAAGAGACTTGGAACACAGTGACCAGTTTCTCCTGGCAGAAAACAGCCTGATGAAACAGATACAAGACCAAAGCAAGCTAAATATGTGTAAACACTAAGGACTTCCAGGGAAGGAGTCCCTACTGTCTTTGGAAGTGAAGCAAATAAAAGAATAGGAGTAAAAATTAATGTCTCTTTTACAACGAAGCATGCTAGTTACATTTTGTTCTTGGCATCCATGTTTTCCTCTGAAGACTGGTAACACTACGTAGCAGAAACACAGGTCGGCATTCTCACATTAGTTCTGTAATTAACTTTAATACGAGGACTTCCACCTCAAAAGCAAAGCAGTCAAGAACCAAGTACAACCACTGCCAGCTTCGTTCCAATTTCAGTGAGTATACTCAGACTAAAAAGCCCTGTCTTACCTTCGAGGCATTAATGACAATATTTCTAGCGGATCCATGCTCATCCCCAGAGAAGGCAGGCTGATTACTGAAGCCTTGCTTTACGTTCACTGCAGTAAGTTCATCCTGCAAAGAGTGTTTTAAGGGCAAAAAATGAAATGACAATTTAAGAAGTCACGTCATTCTGAGAAGCATGTTTTTATAAAGAAACTTAATGTATTTGCTAGTGCATCACACTCTGCATTCACCTGAACCCTCCAAGCACTTTGCACGTTCACACGATTTCCGTGTAGGGGAACACAAGGCCAGGCCTGCCCTCCAGTCCCCACGAAGTGTTTGCCTTGCCGCAGACTCCAAGGCCTAACGCGACAAGGACGCCGGCCACTTGTTTTGCTGAAAGAGGACTGCTGATGACAAGGAGGGTGGCAGGAAACGAGACCCATCTTCTCCGGACGGGAACTGTCTGTGGCTTGCCCGGAGGCACTGCCAGTGCTGCACAAGTGCCTCGCTGTCGGGGCAGCCAGCGGGAGGGAGGGCATGAGCACCCGGACAGCTTCCCACTCCTTGCCCCAACGCCTGCAGGACCACAGGAGGCAGCCGGTGGCCCAGGGACGGCACTCCACCCCTCACCCAGGCACCGAGACCAGCTAGCGAGCACGGGGCTGAGCGGGACCGGCTGTAGAACCCAGCCAATGCCGCCTCCTTCTCCTCCTCCCCAGCCCCCCTAGACAGGAGGGACGAGGTGTGTTGCGCTCCCTAATGCTCGCCCAGCAGAGGAGATCACAGCATGCCCCGGCAGCCTTCGTAAAACCTGGAGTGCTCCCCAGCACCCAGCCCTAAATCTTCTGTCGGAAAGCGGTGCCAGTCACCAGCCATCCCGACCAGCCGAGGGAGAGCCACGCATCCTCCTCTCCCCAAGATACGCCGGGACCGCTGGAACCAGCCGCATTGCTCCACAGCGGAACGCTGCTGTACACCCCTCCTTACCACCAGAACCCTACACCTCCCTTCCCCAGCAGGAAAACATTGGTGCATGGTTGTTCTGTTTAAGTTTAAAATGTTTGTGGCCCCACAACCACCATTTGAGAACATCTACTGAAATAAGAAACAGACCACCTCTAGCAGAAGCAATTTCAGGTAAACACCTGTGCCCGTTGCAACAAAACTCACTTCTGGAGTTACTTTCGCAGTGGAAGTATTACTCGTCTCCCACGACACTATCAACACACCTTCGTTTTGCTGCACACGGGTATTTAAGCAGGCTTAGCTGGATCATATTGGCAGCAAGAACGCAGAACATGCAGCAGTGGGCTCAGTAGCATTCAGTGCAAACACATACTCCAGCCTTCACAAATGCAGAACGTAACTTCCTAGGCGAGCCCCATCCTGCCCTGACTTCACTCCGTACTTTCACCAAAGTTAATATTCTTCCACATGTGCAGTTTATTCACTTCAGGATCACATGCCTGTCAGACTGAGGTTTACCTATGCCTGACAAACGGGAACTTGGCTTGTTTTTCTTCATCTCCCTCTGAAGAGCAGGCGCAGATCTGCCCCCGCAAATCGCCTGCCACCAAAGGTGCCCTACACAAGCCCAAGTGATCCACGGACTGCTGGTAGTAGGTAAGATATCACAACAATCCCCAAGACAACTGCGAAATGACCTATGAAAACAAAAAGCAACTGCCATGTAACCAAGCAAATAAAATAGGAGAAAGTAAAGTTAAGAATGTCATAATTTTAATAGATGCTTTTATTACTAGTTTTGGGCAACATCTCTCCCCAAAAACAGCAACCCAGAAGCTTCCATTCAGTTTATTCTCTTATGCTTTGCAACGCGTTTTGCTTTTCAGTATTTTCACAAAGTTTGGGAGCAACACAGAAGACAGTAGTGTATAGAGAAGAAATCTAAGCTCTCTAGGGCTTATGAAGTTAGCAAGCCTCATCTGAATTTTAAATGAAATCAACAAGAAGTGCTGGCACACTCCTCCACCCACACTATCCCCAATACAGACTTGAAAACACAGATAAAGGCAGAGACGAAAGTGATCAAAGAAATTATAAGTAAATAAATAAAAGGTAAATGGCAAACAGATGGAGATGTATGTTACCATTAGTGCCATTTCCACGGATGACCCCAGTTCTGTTATCTTTCAAGTTCTCCTCTTCTGAAAAAAGCTGTCTAGATACCATTATGCTGAAAATATCTAAGAACCGTATGCTGCACTGCTATATCCACCGCTACTGCAGGAACAAGCTGCGGATGGACTGACAACACAAACACACCAGTGTTTTGGTTTTGTCTGGCTCAGATTATTAGCTCAGATTTCTCCCTGCCTTCAGCAGCAGTTCAGAAATTTTAAACACGGAACACAGCACGGTTGCATAACCAAACACCAACTAGCAATGAAAAGACGTCATCTGTGAACACAATGCAGAGAGATACCTTTACAAACAAATTAACAATAAAATGGATGTTCACCGGAGCTCTCATTATGTCTCGCTTACGGCAGCTCCATTAACAGCTCAGGGTCGTGTTCCAAGAGCACGGCTGTCCCCTGGCAAAGGGGAGAGCTTCCTGGACACCAGCACAGCCGAGCTGCCCGATGCCGAGCACAGCAGGGCTAAGCCCGCTCCCCCTCGGCTGGGTTGGCAAGCCCCCTCCTAAGGACAGGCACAGGAGCACCGCACGCTGTCACTAAGCGACACGCTCTGCGCTACAACACGCTGTGTCCTCTGGGCTCCTGCAGGGATGTCAGGCTTCCTCTCAAAATGTCAAGCAGGGCCCCAGGCGAGCCCCATCAAGGCTGAAAACCTTTTCGCAATTTGAAATAGCCAAATGAACACTCAGGCCCAAATTGCGTTAATTCACCTCAGAAAGAATTTTAATCGCTTCGTGTGGGATAGTCAGGACCCAGCAGTGTACCTGCAGCACTCTGTTTGTGACCACAACACGTACAGATGGGTATCTTTACAGAAAGCAAGCCCAACAAGCTCAGGCTGACGGCCACGGGAGCTGAGCACCATCAGCTCTGCGGGAAGTCAGAGCCCGGCCCAAGTCTGCGTGCGTTCCTCCGCTCCATCGCAGCTGCGGCTCCCGCAAAGCAGGCTCAGAGGAGGCCACGTGTAGCACTCACCCAGCCGGCTGCCGTCAGGGCATTCAAATCTAGACCGAGAACAAATGAACCGACTGTTAGTATCAAGCACTGAGGCGCTGATGGGTGTTCTGGACTGTATAATTCCATATTGACTTGCTTTTAATGAATAGGAACGAGCTCTTTCACCTTAAGCATTCTCCTACCTCCTTATTACTGCAGTTACACTTGCTCACTGCAGCACCAAGTCAGTAAGAGAAAAGCAGAAAGCTAATGATGTACAAAGGTTTTGAAAAACCTAGGTCCTGGCCAGTTTGTTCTGACACCTAAGCTGAGCAAAGAGACAACATAGAGCCATACTGGCACTATTTGACAGCCAAAACCAAGGAATTGTTGAAAGGCATTCTTTTGCTCTCTAACGTCAAAAATCTCCTTCAGAAGAGAAATTTAAAAGTTCATATTAAACTCTCAAAAGCAACAAAACAGATCTTTTTGACTTTTAGATCCTCTCCCACGCTCCATCTTCGCTTCCTCTTTTTATTACAACAGGGCACCAGCCTTCAGCAGCTTGGAGCAACCACAGCTTGGAGACCCAAACACCCCGCAGGAAGGTCCAGCATCCCAACCGGGGTGTAGCTGCTGCAGCACGAACCTTCCACTCGCACTCAGCTCACGCTGCCGAATGTTGGGCTTGATCTGAACAGGGAGATCAAAAAACAACTCCCAGCAAGGGACAGTATAAAATACTGTGCCCGTTACAGATTACTAAACAAGCTATATTTCATGATGAGGAGAGGAGTAATGATATTTAGAGGAGCATTAGCCACCCCGAATCAACAGTTTGGAAGTCACAAACAAGGATTAGCCCTACCCAACAGCCAGCCACACGCAGAAGCAAGTTTCACCAGAGCCTAGGAAGATGACATACTGGCCACGACAAAAAGATACTGAGAGCAAGAAGGAAGATTGGTCTCTTAAAGTACTGAAGGGCCCAGAAAAACAGGTCTATTCCCAACTGGCATAACGGGGACGATACTGGAGAGGCCTCCCTGACAGAAATTTCAACTGCTTTACCCATCCTACTGGTGAGAAGGTGGTCTGGGCTACCGGTGATCGTAGACGTTGGAGAATTGAGCCTTGGAAGGGTCAAACCCTGTGCGCTACGTGTGGAGAAGACAACAAAATTCCTTCTGTCTGAAGGCTATTTCTCAGCACAAAGTGATGTCGATTGTGCTTTTTTTGTGCTTTGAAACTGAATTCAACTGAAGTTAAAAGACGAGTAAAATCATGGGGATCTGGCCCTGATGATATGGTACACTCAGTGGTTCTGTATCTTTGGCTTGTAATAAACACAATTTGCATTACATTTTATCCACCTTAGGGAGAACAGTAACAATTTGGAGCCCAGGAAGTGTTAGAAAAACAGCTGATTCTAACACCTGCCTTCACACGCTCCTGCCAGGGCGTGATTTCCAAACCTAGCTTTTGCTCCACCATCAGCAGCAGGGATTGCTGATTATACAGAGAGACTATGTGCAAAGCACTGTCCGAAGTTCATAGAAGGCACATTACAGCAAGACAAGGAAAGCTAATTCCTCATAATCTTTCTCTCTTAGAGCAGCATCGGGTGTTCAAAGCAGCCCCAGCAGGTAACTGCACTTAGGCAGAAGCTCTGTGCTGTGCAGTTTAGGACCTCCCTGCCACCACCCCTTGCTCCTGTAGAGACTCTCCTGCACACAGGGCTCAGGGGCGAAGCCGCCACAGGCTTTTCGGAAGGGACCTTGTGAAGGACGCAGCTTTCACCTGGCGCTCGGGCGAACAGGCTCTGGAGCATGAGAGCCCAGGGTCCCTGCAGGGGCTAGCTCCGAGCCGAGAGGGAATTTGGAAAAGTACAGAGCGACAGCCTGCCGCACCAATGCCACGAGCCAGCCCATTCCCACCTTATCAGGACCTGCAGCTCTGGAGGTGTCTCCTTGTTCAAGTGACAGCCAGGCTTCACCAACCCACAGGCTGGACCAACACAGGACTGTGCCCTGCGAACGCCCCGTGCAACGCTCACTGATGCTGCCCGTACACACGTGGAATGAAGACTTCCCTCAAGCCACATTTCAATCAATTACATTACGGCAAGTAACGGTGAGCTCGTTGCAGTTGTTTTCTACTTACTAATGCACCCATGTAACGTATTTTAAATATTAACCATCTGGGCACTTGCCACTTCCATTCTTGTTGTAGCTGGCTATATATTTATAAACACGTCTGCAGGAATCAATCCACCACCTGACTAAAAATATGCAGCAGTCCAGGGCTAAAAATTCTTCTCCATACATTGTCACAGATGAGTTCAGATGCAGTTCTGCAAGACTGGTCATGATCACACAAAAAAAAAAATACACGTTGGAGAAATATTCCTAGTGACCACAACCATCGGTTTCTAAGTACGATGAGCAGCAGCATAAGGGTCAAAAGACAGAAAGATGCTAGAGCTCAAGAAATGGAGACGTCTCAAAGGATTAGTAACGGACTTGAATACACATCTTTCACTGCGTGCTGTCCAAGCCCCTCTTAACCAGCACTGACCAACAGTCACCCTCTGATGAGCACTTGCCAGCCTAGGTGAACCAGATGATAATGCTCATACTCAGATAACAAATTACCCTTAATTAGCCTCCTTTCTGGAAGCCTCACAAGAAGACAACAGACCAGGAGGAGAGCAAAGCACAAAGAACGCTGCATGGCTGCCTTGCTGTACTCGCTTAGTTTAACTGGAGCTCGTCCTCCAGACGCGTCAGATTGATGGCTTCTACAAGCGCCAAATTCACCAGGACAGAAGACGGCCAGGAACACCAGAAGAAGACACCCCAGACCGACCACACGAGAGGCAGGGGTATCTGGCACACACAGCTTTGTGCGCAAGCCACAACCCATCACACGAGCCAAACCTCAGAGAGACCCGTTGACTTTGCTGGGAGACATCCCTGTCACAAAACCCTACCAGAGGCTTCTTCCACCCACCTCAGGAGTGCCGGAGCGAGCCTACAACCAAGCCCACAGCTTTGCTGGAGGTGCCAGCCATGTCACAGCGCCCGCCCGAACTACACGCTCGTCCCCAGCACCGACCGACAGCGGGTCTCCGTGGGTTTGGCTGTGGTACCCGGGAGTAGGGCAGCCACAGCCTGACACCACAGTACAAGCTACAGCCCTGCACACCTCCACCCTGTGTTTCCAGATACACTTCCCAACCTCCAAAACCCTCCAAGCCCTTTCGTTCCTCCAACCACAGGTCCCTGCTGTCAGGTCAGAAACAGGTGGGGAGCTCAGCAAGCCCACGCTCGCCGTGGCTGGCAGTGCCTCTCACCCTTGGCAGCCTGTGCCTCTCACAGGCCACGGGTGCCCCTCACGGGTCCATGCCCCTCATGGGCCACAGGTGCCCCTCATGGCAGGTGGATGTATCCCTCAGGGGCCCGTGCTCCTGACGGGTCCATGCCCCTCATGCATCCACGCCCCTCACTGGCCATGAGTGCCCCTCAGCCAGGTGGCTGTCCCCCTCATGTGTCTGTGCCCCTCATGGGTCCATGGCCCTCACCAGTCCATGCTCTCCACAGCAGGTGGCTGCGCCCCTCTCATGGGTCCGTGACCCCCATGGCAGGTGGCTGTGTTCCTCACAGGCCATGGGTGCCCCTCATGGCAGATGGCTGTGCCCCTCACAGCTCTGTGCTCCTCACCGGTCCCTGCCCCTCAAGGGCCAGGGATGCCCCTGATGGCAAAATGGCTGTGTCCCTCACGGGTCCATGCCCTCCACGGCAGGTGGCTGTGCCCCTCACAGGTCCATGCCACCCACGGCAGGTTGCTGTGCCCCTCACAGGTCCGTGCCCCCCACGGCAGGTGGCTGTGCCCCTCACAGGCCATGGGTGCCCCTCATGGCATGTGGCTGTGCCCCTCACAGGTCCATGCCCCTCACGGGTCTGTGCCCCCCATGGCAGGTGGCTGTGCCCCTCACAGGCCATGGGTGCCCCTCATGGCACATGGCTGTGTCCCTCGCAGGTCCGTACCCCTCATGGGTCTGTGCTCCTCACGGCACATGGCTGTGCCCATCATGGGTCCATGCCCTCCATGGCAGGTGGCTGTGCCCCTCATGAGTCCATGCCCCTCAGGCAGGTTGCTGTCCCTCTCACGGGTCCGTGCCCCGCACAGTGGGTAGCTGTGCCCCTCATGGGTCCTTGCCCATCATGGGTTCATACCCTCCATGGCACATGGCTGTGCCCCTCACGGGTCCATGCCCCTCATGGCAGGTAGCTGTGCCCTCACAGGCCATGGGTGCCCCTCAGGCAGGTCACTGTGCCCCCTCACAGGTCGTGCCCCTCAGGGCGGGTGGCCGTGCCCCTCACGGGCCCGTGCCCCTCAGGCCGGCGGGCGCCGCTCCGCCCTCTCCGCCGCCCGCAGGGAGCCCGGGCGCTGGCGGGCCGGGCCGGGCCGGGCCGCGGGCAGCACGCCGCCGCCGAGGCCGGGGTGGCGGGGAGCGGGGCCGCCCCCGCCGCGCCGCAGAAAATGCAAGTCAGCGGGCGGCTGCGCTGCCGCCAAAGTTTCGGGGGAGGCGCCGGGCCGGGAGCGGAGGGCGGCGGCCGGCCGCGGGCGGGGGCTGGCGGCGGGGGCGGAGGGCCCGGCGCCGCGGGCTGGGGTGGGCTGGGCTCGGCGCGGCGCGGCGCGGGCGGTCTCACCTCCTTCTGGCGCGGGTCCTGCGGGTAGACGTCGGGCGGCCCCAGGCGCGGGCGCTTGAGCGGTCTGTGCTCATAGCTGAGGAGCCCGAAGGCGGCCATGATCGCTCATGTTCGCCGGCGCGCCGGGCGGGCGGGCGGGCGCTGGAGCGGGCTCCGAGCGCCAGGGAGCAGCACTCGGCGGCCGCCCCCCGCCTCACCCCCGCCGCGCCGGGGGCGGGCTGCGCCGAGGCGGCGGGCGGCGCGGGGGCGGCGCGGCCCGGCCCCCCCCCGGCTCCTTCCCAGCGGGGCGATGGCGGGGTCGGCGCCTCCCGGGCTGCCCCGGGGCGGAGGGGCTGGGTCGCGGGATGGGGGGAGCGGGGCGGCCGGCGCTCTCCCCTCCCCCTGCCCTGCCCGCCGCAGGGACGCAGCGCCCGCGGCCCGCCCCGCCCGCGACATCGCACTGGGGGGGGGGGGGGCAGCCCCCCGGCGCGGGCTGCGGGAGAGCCGCGGCACAGCCCCGCACGCCGCTCCCGGTGCGGCCCCCCCCTCCCCAGCCCCAGCCCTGCCTGCAGCAGCAGCGCGGTCACTCCCCCCCCCCCCGTTATTTTTTGCCAGACGCGCTCGTTGTGCCGCAGCCCGTGAGACGCTCTGGGAGGGTGCGATCAGACGGGCGGGTACGAGCAAGGCTGGGTGAAGCTGCCAGCAGCGCTCTGCAAACGAGCCGGCGTCCGAGTCTGCCGTGGGGAAGGCGGGCAGAGCCCACCTGTGCGGGCAGCTCGCTGATCGCGCCGCAGGGACCCGCACAGCTGAGGCCGATGGAGCGGGACGGCGGTGCCCCGCGCCCTGCGGCTCCCCGGCACGCCTCCTGCTCAAAGCCCCGCCGTGCTGGTGGGCGAGCTGCTGCCCGGCCGTCCAGCTGTGGTGTTCACCGAAGGCAAGGATCAAGTCCGAGTTCTTCGGGCTGTAGGACCTCGCCCTGCGACGCCTGCCTGGACAGGTCTGTCGGACTCTGTGCGTGATCCGAGGGCACGCTCCGAGGACCAGGGTCGGCTCTGCTCCGCGACTCCACCGGCGGAGGAAGATGCTTCAGAGCCTTTCAGATGTTGCGCTGGGACCCAAGATCAGTGCTGTGGTCCCTAGCTTTGGGAAGATTAATATCAGGCGTGCTTTTTGTTCCCAAGACTTTGTCAAACACATCTTCATGTATTTAAACACACAGATCCCAGTCTCAGTGTTTTTATCACCCAGAACGGTCTGACAGTCTCGTAGTGGCACCCACTGCCCTGCGTTGCTTTGCCAGCGTCGTACAGCACCCCTGGGGGGCAGGTGTCCCAGCAGAGACCGGCCCTGTGCAGCCCACAGGATCAGTCACCGGTCCGGCTGTAGGTGTGCGCCGTCCGCTGCTCCGGTCCTCAGCCCAGCCACTGGTGTTGGGAAGGCTGGGTGCAAATCCAGCCTTTTAAGCCTCCGAGTCTGCAAACAATCTGGTCTGCATTTCCGCTTTGTTTTCCTCCAGGAGCACTGCCAGGGCAGCCGAGTTTGGCCGAGCTGTCTCTGTTCAGAGGGTAACAGGTATTTCACGTCACCTTTCGGCAAGTGAGTAGTGCCTTAAGCCACCACTTCAGTACGGGAATTTGAGGAATAAGCTCTGAATAAGGAAGAACGGCAAATACCCATTCATAGTAAGGTTTTTTACCACCACAACTAAATTCTTGTCATTTGCTGGCACTTTGCTGATACTAGTGAAAAATAGAGGGTAACTTCTGAAAATATTAATTACTGTTTATATGCTTTCTTCAAGGACATCTCTCACTTAACACTTGCAGGTCTGTTCAGTTCTCTGGTAGCGAGGGGCAAGTGGCACCGCTTGTCTGGGCTGTGGCTGGCTGCAGCCCATGTGCAGGCTTCCCACAGGTGCTGCTGCTAAAACACACATCGCTGTGGGTCCTCGTCACTCCTGGTGTTCTCGTCTGAACATTTCCACAGCCAAGGATGGCCTTTCTGGTGAATTGGTACCGACTCTACGGCAGTTGTGACGTGGTGGACACAGCAGCACGTAATCAGCGTCATTTCTGCCTGTATCACAAGCTGTTACATGACTGCAGATACACAGAGATTTTCATCCATAAGAGTTACAAAATCCAAATCTCTTACAAAGTTCGGTGGCAGTTTTGGTGGTTCTAAAAATTGTTTTCTACTCTGTCTTTACTGTATGATAAATTTAATCTATAAAGTTAAAAATAAAGTGCCTGTTTGACTGTAATGATTGCCAAAGATCAAGTTAGTGCAGGACATTTCAATCTCTGTAAGACATGGTGTGCTATCAATGCTTTCCAGGTTCATGTATACAAGCCGCTGTTTTTCCTCTATCTACACCTCACGTTACGTATTTACCCCTAAATACCATAAACTGGGATTCAGGCATCTGTGGGATAAAAAAGGAAGTGGTTCTTCTCCCCTCCTCACTCTACAGGCATTTGCTCTCACCAAAAATCCCTAATTTCGTGCATTTTTCGCAGAGGTCGCTCACCTCACGCACTGTCGACCTGCATGCGGTGCCGTACGTAGCGCGGCTCGCACTGGGCGCCAGCTGACCAGAGCCGAGCGGCTGCGGCTGGAGGTCGGCACTGCATACATCAGCACCAGTGCTCGCACAGCTTCGTGCGCTGTGCTTACAAAGGAAAGTGAAATTAATTAATCATCCTGCAACACCCCAGTGACACAGGTGGAGGAGTATTATAGTCTGTTTCCTCAAGTTTAGGTTTTTCTAAAAAAGAAAAAACAAACCCACACCTTTAACACAGTCTGGAAGCAAAGATTACTAAGTTGTTAGTAACTATAGTTTGTACCTCAATTACTGCCATTGCAAATATCTTTGCAGGTCAAAAGGAAAACATTGTTAGCAACAGCACAGATCACGCCGGGATCAGCGAGCGGGGCTGTGTTCTGCCTGTCGTGCCAGTGCGGACAAGGACCCTGGACCAGGAACGGCACCATCAGGGCTGCGCGCAGGGCGGTGCAGAAACCTGCTCACCCTGCCGCAGGGGACTTGGCTCTGCGCCGCTGCGAGCAGCAGAACTTGGTTTTGTCAACTACGGTAGCGACTGAGAGAAATTTGAAGAGAAAGTGCAGCAATGACAATTTCAAATTGGCCACTTTCAGGAGCAGCTACATGGGAACAGATAACACCCTGTCAAATGGGGAAGAGTACCGAGCCCTCTGCAAGGTGATGGCACGGGTGGAACAGCCTCCGAGAGTACGGCACGAGAGACAAGACCGCCGGATAGCTCAGTATCCGACAGTGAGGACTGTCTGACGATATAGCCTCACCCTAAAGATTTTTTTATATAAGCAAAACAAAGACAAGAGTCTTTCCTTTATCTTTTTTTCATTGTACGCAGGCCTGAAGGGGTAAGTGGGTGCTCAGGGGGAGAGGGGCATAGGGGCTGCGGCAGCGATGGGCTGACCAGGGGAGAGGGGCTGCGGCAGCCGTGGGGTGACCAGGGCCCCCAGAGCCCCTGTGGAGAAGGGCAGTTATTCCCAGTACTGCAGGGAAAAACAGCAACAGGTCTAGTACCATCTTGGAGATACGGAGCGCAGAGAGCAGGGGCTAGCGCAAGCTGAGCAGGCTGGAGAGGAAGGCTCTTCTGCAGCGGACGGGATGGGGCTCTCGGGCAAGACCGGACGCTGCGACACGGGCTGTGAAACGGCTCACGGTGCTGCGTGACGCCCTGCTCCGGAAAGGAGCATCCCAGCGCTCAGGCCAGGAATTCGCTCTCGTCCCAGCCACAGCAGCGATCTCACAGTAGGCGATTTCCTGGGTAGCAGGGGTGCTGTCTGTTACCTGTGCCATTGCACTGGGAACAATAATGAAAAAAAAAAAGAGAGAAAAACACTCAAAAAAAAAAAAAAGAACAGAGCAGCTCAGCATTGCTAGCTTTAGAGGAAAACCTGGAAAAATACAGCGCTCTGAAAACTTCCTTTTTGGAGAGCAGATAATCGGACGCAGCAGCCAAGGCTGTCTCTGAACCCCCCGCTCGCCCAGTCGGAGAGGGGCTGGGAAGAGCAGACCGCTCATCAGATTACAGAGAGGCTCCTGCTGTCACCCTAAACCCTCCTTATCGAGTGACACAGAGGATGCTCCGAAACACCCTGCGAACCGCGCTGCTGCCCAGCTGATGTGAGCACACCAGCGTGCAAGCTGGAGCCGTACGGAAGGGGACGGGTAGGATGCGGAGCTTGACAGCATCCTTCGGGAGACGCGTGCCTCGTGGCGGCCGGCTGCCGACGCTCTCCGAGGAGAGGGCTCCTGCAGCGAGCTCGGCTGCGTGCTCTGTGAGGAAGACCGCGTCGCTGCCTCGCTGAGGGCTGCGTCCTTCGGAGGGCTTTGCCTGCCACCATGCCAGCCCAGCAGAAGAAAATCATCTTCTGCACGGCCGGGGTGCTGAGCTTCACCTGCGCGCTGGGGACCGCGGCTGCCGTCGGCACGCAGCTGTGGGTCAAGGGGATGATACTCTGCAAGACGGGAGCCCTGCTCGTCAACGCCACCGGCCAGGAGCTGCAGAAGTTCATTGGCGAGATCCAGTACGGGCTTTTGCATGGCGAGCGCGTGAGACAGTGCGGGCTCGGGGGGAGACCCTTCCAGTTCTCATGTGAGTAACAATGGCGTTTGAATTATTTAAGAGCGTGCTGCTGACGGCTGAGGGAGCCCGGAGAGAGCGGCCCCGGTGTGCACTTGCCCACACACAGAGCCTGACAAGCATGAAATGTTCTAAAGCAAACGCTGCCGTCAGTGTTCTGATGTTCAGGTTCAAATGACTTCTTTTCTAAAACTAGTAAAGCCACGGTAACGTTTTTAGCAACCTATATTTCAATTACATAGATATCTACATTTCAAAAAATGCATACCATCACTTTAAAAAAAAGAGCGCTTTTGTTTTTCGATTAATCTCCGTCATCTTCCTCTTTGTGTGTGTCGATGTTTCGTCCTGTGCTCCGTCGTGAAAGAATGAACTGAACTAGCAGAAATCTCACGAAAGAGCGGGGACACAGGTACACCTGGCTGCTGGTGAGAATCAAAGCAGCCAAAAAACTTCGCAGCCTGCTGCATTAATTGGAAAAAAGGGTGGTTGGTGGTAGCTGGTGCTCAGTCAGTTGATCTGCAAATCAAACCCGGTACCTGACATCCAGAACTTTATCAGAGATTGTTAGCAATGGCTTTGCTTTACATGTAATATTCATAACCTATTTCTCTTCAGGATATGAAGATCAATAAAATGCTGAAGTGAACACACAGTCTGTATACAGCAGCACATTAAAGAGATAGTAACAAACAGTCATTTGTTGTATGTGCAATATGCCACCTGAATTTATTACAAAATACAGTTTAGAAGCATTCTGCTAAAACAGCATTGGTAAATTGCTTACACAAGTCATTTTAAGTAAGGTAAGGTTACCCAATTCGGAATCAGAAATTATTTACTACGTCATATTTTTCCAAAGCAGTAGACCAAATTAATTTAATATAATATTAAGATTTGCCATCGCTAATTAAATTCCATCACTAGTCTACTTGTACAGCTGAAGTTCTCCTCGATTGCTTTGTTTGCTGTCACGGGGTGCAGATATTCCACCCCACCAGCTGTAGGCTGGGCTGAATTTCTAGGGGGTCTGCTAAGTCCCGAGGAGTTCGTTTTCTGCCACAGGCGAGATTGCTGTGGACCAAAGCTGCCAGCAACCAGCAGCTCTGTGACTGCCGTTGGCCTGGGTTCATTGCTGCCCAGAGCTGCGAGGCGCAGCTGATCCGCTGCGGAACGAGGACAAGGTGCAGCGAGAGCCCCAGGCCGGGGCAGTCCCCCACAGCACCCTGCCCCAGGAGCACACCCCAGTCCCCGCAGCTGTCCCCGATGGGCACCTGCCCCAGGAGCACACCCCAGTCCCCGCAGCCGTCCCCAATGGGCACCTGCCCCAGGAGCACACCCCCTCCGCTTCTCTTTCTAGCCCTTTTCTTTCTTTGTTACTTAGATACTTCTAAACCATTTAATTGCTGTGCCTTGCATTCAGGATCCCACCTATACATTTCATCTTGTTGTGGCCGAAATACTTTGATATACTGCTAGTGGGCTTGTAGCAATAGTTTGAAAAGAATTTTAGTTTTGTGGCTGGTAAGAATTAACATTACAGGTACAAGAGAGAATACAACATGTGCAGCTTGTTTGTGATGTTTTAATAATATCAATCATCACATATTTTTAAGTATCTCGCAAATCTATATACAAGTAAGCTCTGGATCTGTGGAAGTACTGCAGAACATTTTCAACCAGAAATACTCCGGAGTTGAAGGAGTTTGCTCTCACTATGGCCACAGACTTCCTATCCATGCTCCCAGGAATCTGACGTAACCAAGCTTTCCTATCCACACGTTTACCAAACTTCAGTTTCTAAGTGTCATTTCAACAGAGCGCAGAAACACGAAGGTAACCGAGGAACAGAGACAGTACCATGTGAAGTTTTCAATTACTCACAGCTAAGCACGGAATAGTCAAAAGACCAAAAACTGAGTGTTCATACAGAGCTGCAGAATCCCACTGCTCAGGACAGTATTAAAAATTAATTTCTTCAACAGGAGTGCCTAACCCACATATTCAAAGAACTGCAAGGCTTTGAGGAACTGCCTGAAGAAGAAAACATTGAAAGAGTGATTCATTAACATCAGCAAACATCCCTGTTCTCATCTTCAGAGAATGAAAGTGAGGTTTGAAGCAAGTGCTTTAATGCCAGTTCCCAGGACCTGAAGTCAAGGTTGGGCTTAACCTCACGCCGAGACTCCTTGGGTCGGGAGTGAAGCTGCTGGGTGCCGGGTCGGGGCAGCATCCCTCCCGCAGGCGGGCAGCCATGGGTCCAGCATCCCGGCCCATCGGGCACCGCTCACAGCAGATTGTCGCCTGCAATGACAGGGCCGAAGCAGCGGGGTCAGACACACGACCCCAGAGCCTTGACCCACCAAAAACTGAACCCAAGTTTGCTTATCAGAGCATGCTTTCACCTTTTATTCTCCTCCCGTACGAGCCAAGGTTTAACAGTGAAATATTGCAGTGGGTCTCACTCACAATGTTACAAGCCCATCTTGTCAGGCTTACTTGCGGGCACTGGCAGCCTTTACACAGCACGCTGGAGAGGTGACGCGATGAGGGGACTTTGGCACCATGCATACCCGAAATGCAGCCCAGTTAGAGCCTGGGTAATTTCACAAGCCCAGCTGCACCTGTCACGGCACCGCGCATGGCAGGCTTTGCCGCCGTGCGCTTGCAGGGGCAGCTGAGGGTGGAAGCATCACTGTCCTCCTCACAAGTTGTTCTCGGATCATCTTTTATTTAGATTAAAAAGCAAACGCAACGCTTACTTTAATAGGATTTATATTTAGAAGCAACGATCGGTGGCTTCGCAAAGTATGCCTCTTCTAGAACTGCTCCCTTCAGAGACCGCTGAACGGAGGGGGCTGGCTCGCGTCCCCCGGGGCCGCGGCAGACCCGTCCCCCCGGGTCGGTGCTCTGGGGCGCTCGCTGGCAGCGTCCCGGGGAGCGGGACAGCGGTACGCAGCGCGCGCGTCCAGAGCTTAATGCGCCGCAGTGCACTTCAAGTCTGAGAAAAGGCATGGAAAATAGGCTAAGTGATTTAGTTCCATGTTTGTTCCCGTTAAATGCTCCCCTCTGACCACTATATCTCTTTTAATTGTGAAATGAATTTGCTCTGCCAGCAAACCCGGTTGGGCTGGGGAAAGCCTTCTGCTCCATTTGCTCCTGCTGATTCTCATCAGTTTCTGGGTCAGCAGTTCATTTTCTGAAGGTCGCCGGCACGCATACCTAACACACAGCTCCATTCATTACCACGAAGGAATGTTTCTTCTTTCCAGACAACATAGCTGCAGGAATTAATTTCTCCTGATATGTCACATATAAAATTTTAATGACAAACCACTATAAATGCAGGTGCCAAGGGAAAGATTCAGTGCAAGGCAGCAGCATGTCTTCTTAAAGTAAGCAATACAAAACTGTATTGTTAAATAGAGTTCTGTGTGTTCTCCCAGAAGATCAGGTGGCATTGCAAGAACTGATGCTACTCCTTGTAGCAGCCCTGCGCAGGCAGGGACTCGGCAGCTTTTTCTTTGACCAACCCAAACGATACAACCGCAAAATCGCCCTTTATGCCACACTGGCAGTACAACTGCTTCTTATGCTTGTAAACACATGAAATATTAAGTCCAGTAAACACAAAGTCTAGCTTCTGAAAATGCTTTGTGTTTCACTGGGATGATAGAAGGAATTTAAACACCAGTGGCACAACTGGGCAGTAAGTAGCCGTCAGCACAAGTAACCTTCTATGTAGGCAATTTCTTCCTTTAGGTGAATGGGTAAATTTTGCAAACAGGTAATTTTGCTGCATGCCAAGACGGCAGCGGTTGTGTTCCTGCCCTCAACCCGGCCGCCATGACTCCCAGGCTGAGGAGCCAGGCTGGCGGGGATGCCCCCGGGAAGGGGTCCGGCAGAGCAGAGCCCAAAGCTGGTGCCATCCCTGGGAGCCGGCGGCTGCTCCATTACCCGCGAGAGCCAGGACCCCTCTGGCAGCGCCGCGGATGGGAGGCACAGGGCTCCGCGTGCCCCCCGTGCCCAGGGAGGGTCCCCAGACCATGTCCTCCGTGGGCACCGGTGCCCCTCTCCGCTCCCAGCCAGCGGCAACGCGGAAGGTGATATTTATTTAGCACAGCTTCAAGAACGGTTTGTAAACACTTGCTTCATTAATTTCCCTTTCATTTAGTCAGGGAGACAGACTGACTTGACACCACATTGCCTGCTTCTCCGCGCTCGCTGCGTGGGGAGACGCAGCCGTGTGTGCTGGCAAGCATTTCGCAAGGCAGAGCGATTTACGTGGGGCTTGTTCACCCCCTGCCCCTTACAGCTGTGGCACCCGGGCGGTGTTAGCCCCCCTTTAATCACGCCCCTGTGGATCTGGAGCAGTTAAACGTGCTTGATGATTCCCTCCAAAATACTCGCTGTTGCCAAACAAACATGAATTATTAAAAATCATTCTCTCGTACCCAGCCCGATGGACTACCCCCTGTGCCCTCGCTGGGCAGGATCACAGTTGGAAACGGTAGCTAAAAAGCTGCGTAAACACCTTTGGAGTCAAGCACTCCTGAGCCTCTGCAGCGGTGGTGACACCGGCCGCCCCGCGCCGGAGCTCAGCCCAGCCCGCAGCCCGCCAGGCAGCAAGAAACAGCTCCACGGCAAACCCCTCATGCGGTCCGGGTGCCGCTTCCCACTGCGCTGGCCATGACCTTCTCCATGGGCTCTCGTGGGGCAGCGGCCAGCAGAAACGTACAGTGGCAACGCAGCTATGCCAAGTTTTCAGCTTTTGGAAACTTGAAATTACGCAGTCTGAGGCAAATTCACAGCATTAACCACGTAACACACAGCGCTCACGCCCACCAAGCCGCAGCCAGGCTCTGCGGCCAGCAGCCAGTATCGCAGCCCCGGCTGGAGAGCCGGCAGGGCATGGGCAGCGCCCGCCCGCGCAGCCGCCCGCGCCTTCTCTGCTTCCGCCATATCTCAGCTCGGCACCCTGCTCTTTTGTTGTAAGGTTTCTCTGCTTCCTCTCACTGATTTATCATCTTCCCCTCTGGCTTTGCGCTGCCAGACACAAAACGTTCCGCGGGTGTTTCACTTGGGGAAATGCAGGGGAGAAAATTTTGATCATCTAAAATTCACTCATTCTTTCAAATTTTCGTTCAGAGGGTTTGTTGCAAATAATTCTTTGATGTGATCTTTATTAATTTCTCCCTCTTTAGTCTCATATTTCATTTTTAAAATTAAGATATTAATGTATGTACAGAAATATATCCCTTTTCTACTTTTAAGTATTTTTTATTAAAATACTACGGTTGTTTTCTATTTTCTAAAAACAGAAAAGTGCCAAAGAATAGCAGGTGAGAAACCCCCACTCCTCTTGGGTGTTTACCCATCTCTTTGGCAGTAGCCGTTGGTGGCTTTTCACAGGGAGCCTCCACACCACAACCAGCTTCACACGTTCTCTTCCCCCGATGCCACGCGCTCCTCGAGCCTGGGATGCCTGCAGCCACCCGCAGCACGTTTCACCGGCCGGCACGCCAGCCCCGCAGCCTCGCTAACGGTTTCCTGCTGCTGCGTAACGAAACGTCACCTTTCAACTTACAGATGTACTGCTGACGGGTCCCACGTATTTTTAGCCAAAGTTCTTTGGGTTTGAGCTTGCGGAACCAGAGCCATACGCTTGCGCTGACCGGAGAGGTGGATCCGCTGCTCTGCAGCGGGACGGCAGCTGGCGTCCCCACCCAGTGCAGCCCTCTGCTCCCCGGCAGACGAGGAGCTCGGGCCCCGACACCCGCGTGCCTCAGCTGCGTCAGACCGGACACACAGCACGCGCTGCCGCAGACCCATCGGCTCGCGCCCGAGGCCCCGGCGCCAGCCATGCCACCTCCTCCCTCCTCCGTGCAGCCGGGACACCGTCCGTCAGGCAGCGCCCGCGACGTGGTGCAGACCAAGCGGCCAGCGCAAGGGAGAGGGACCCCTGGGGACCCCGCGCCCGCAGGGGCTGCCCAGCTGCCCCCGAGCGGCATCCCGTGGGAAGGGGTCTGCCTCGGCCCGACCCGGGTACCGCCGAACACACAACACCCGAGGCATGGACACTGCCACAGAGCCAGCAACTTCTTGTTCTCACCCTACCCTCCCTGCACCTGTATTTTGGAAAATAAATAAATACGAGACTCTACTGATCCGAACAGTCCAGCCCAAGAAGCGTGTTTCGCATGAGCTGCTGGCCGCTCCAGGCAGGGTCGGCTGTGAGAGTGACGCACGCATTAATTGTCACCAAGCCCAGAAGCTGACGAAGGTCCAGGCAGGAAAATAAATACCAACGGCCCCCCGTTCAGCGAACGAGCCAAGCAGGTACAATCTCATCTCCAATCTCACGTCCCTCAGTGGGACCTCGCGAGCATAAATGCAGAGTCTGTTCCTGGATTTACCACCCCCCCTCTCCAAAAGAGAGGAGGCAGCCAAGCCTCCAGCCGCTGGACGTGGGACCGGAGCCCTCCACGGGCGCTGCCAGCAGCCCTTCATGCCACCCTGCAGACCCATGCGAGGCAGACCCGCTTCCCCAGACACAGCTTCCCATTTCTGTCTAAGCACGTGCTGCTGGCATTAAGGACTGAATACCACGGTGGCAGATGGTAGCACATTGCCCTCCGCCTTGCCTCTGCGGGATCTGGCTTCCGAGGAATGAATAACCCCAAAAAACTTGTGCTGCCCCAAGTAGAGGTGGCAAGGAGTTTGCTCTGCCCGTCAACACGCCGGGGTGAGGGAGCAGCCACTGGGGATGCTGATCCAGACTGGGTCCCAGCGCCTAAAGAGCTGGAGGTGCTGGGGGTCGCACCCTGCAGAGCCCGGCACAGCCATCGGGCTGGAACGGCCGTGGGCAGGGTGCCGGGACCAGGGAGGTGCCAGGACCCGGGAGGTGCCAGGACCCGGGAGGTGCCGCTCCACGTCCCGCACGGGTACAACTGGGGGAATCGCGCTCGGGAAGGGGAGGAGAGGTTCCCCTGGAGCTGGCATTGCTCCCCTGGCCAGCGACACTTCTGAGTGCCACAAAACGCTCCCACCTTCAAATGCCCACGAAAACCTGTTTCTAGTGAATAATTTAATTTCCATCTTCGGTTGCATTTGGAAGAGCACAATGTGAAACAATTATCACAAAGCAGCAAGAAATCCCTGCCCTGACTTCTAAACCAACTTTGCCTAGTGTTTCTAGTAATGTTTTGTTTGTTTTGCTTTCAGTTTTTCCAGATTTGCTTAAAATTATCCCCGCAAGTATCCATGTGAGCATCATTCTCTTCTGCGCAGCACTGATCGTCTTCGCTCTGGTGGGAACAGGTTTCTTCCTGCTCAACGCTTTTGGCAGCCCTTACGAAACCCTGCACGGCCCCGTCGGGTTGTACCTCTGGAGCTTCATCGCGTGTAAGTGCCAACGCCTGCCCGCGTTTGCTGCCCGTCGTGTCCCACGTACCGGCGTGGGAGAGCGCGTCGAGGACCCTGGCTGCACTGACTCCAAACTGCGAAAGCAAAGCTAGGCAGAAAGGCAGATGACTTTGCTGTACCAAAACACGTTTTTTTCAAATTGGAGTTAAGAGATAAAACGCCAAAGTCCTCTGCGAGGGCGGGTGATGGGATGGGTACAGTGCAGGCAGCCCTGGCCCTGCTGCGTAAGCTGGCAGGAAAAGGGGAAGGTGCCCACAGGCCCTGGGGACCCGGAGCTGGGGCCACACCATGGACACACAGCACTCGGTCAGAACTGGGGCTCGCATCAGAGGGCGGAAAGGGGGAAAAAAAAGCTAAATTAAAAAAGTCAGTGGTGCAACTGCTCGCATTCACCATGATGGGAGGTTTCCACCAGTGTAATCAAGACCACCGCTTACACCAGCAAGACTTTCTCGAGGAAGGAAGGAGTTGAGAAGCGGAGAGGGAGAGACGGACAGCAGCTCGCTCTAAAAGCGGTCTCTGAAAAACACTGCCAACAGGGATAACGGACCATCCTCATCTCCCTGCCATTCACAGAGGAGGTAAAGCCTGTTCTCTGTGTCACTGGCTTGGCCAACAAGAAGATTTACTGCTACTTTATCAGATATTACATATTACAATCATAATTTAATAAAGGACCTAAGTACATATTTATCTTTAAATATGCAGACATTTGAGTTACATTCAACAGGACAATGCGCTGCTTAAAGCTGAAAAAAAGCACAGATACTTTGCTGGATCAGGGCACTAAATATTATGGGTCCTAAGCCAAATTCAATTTAAAAAGCTTACCAATTTCAGTAGCTGTTTGCTTGGATTCTAAAAATAATCCCTATTAAAGCTAAGTTGCGGTGGCCATAATAACGCTATCAAGGTGGCATTTGGTTGTGACATGCATCCCATGGCCTCGCTGCAGGGACTGCTGAGCTGACGAGCATCTCCCTCCATTTCAGGTTGCTGCGGCTGCCTCATCGTGATTCTCTTCGCTTCAGAAGTGAAAATCCATCACCTTTCGGAGAAAATCGCCAATTTCAAAGAGGGGAGTTTTACATTCAAGACTCACAGTGAACAGTTTGCAGGTTCATTCTGGATCGTCCTGGTTTGCTCCCTGGTGCAATTCCTGAACGCCTTGCTGATACGCTTTGCTGGATTTGAATTTCCCTTTTCAAAATCAAAAGATTCAGGGACAACCACCGGAGCCGCTGACCTCATGTATTAGAATTACATGATTTAAGAACACTTCATGCAAAGAAGTTCATGACTACCACACTCAACAGCCACCAGATGTACTAACTTGTAAGTGATTAGCTCTGAAGAAGTTGAAAAAAAAAAGGAAAGTTTCAAATAATGGCCCATGCAGAAAACAGAAGATGACATGCTGTTTGGTAAAGGCTAGGTCACAATGCCCTCTCTTTCTTGGGGTAAGATCTTATGAAGATATTTGCTTTTATCCCAGCAGGCTACCTGAAAAATAGTTAGAATGAAGAACACTAGGAATATCAACAGCATAGCACAGGATCTAGACGGTGAAAGAAAAGGCTTGCAGTAGAGGCACCCACTGTCACCAGCAGCAGTTTTGCCCTTTCGCCCTTCCGAAGGCTGGGCCTCAGTTGTCCCCGCGTCAGGGCAGTGGAAAACAAGGACACCCAGCAAGTCTACAGACATGTAACAAGGTAAAAGAACGATAAATGATGTACAGGCTTTGCTGGTAACAGACATCGGGTCCCGTCCCCGGAGCACAGTGCTCAGGAGGAACACAGTGCTGCAGCAAGCGCATGCAGGACAAAACCCAAACACCTGAACCCACCACTAACACTTCGAGGTAGCACCACCTGCACGGCAATGTCATTGTTTCTGCCCAGAAAGTTGTTTTTTTTTTTTTAGTATTCCAGTTCTCACAAACCAGACAATAGCTCTTTGACCCTGAAGCCCCTAAAGCCCTCATTTCCCCGTGTGATTACTGTAGCTGGGGGCTTCGTGATCTTGGTTAAAAAGACACACGTGGCAAAGCGGGATGTGATGTAGAAGAGATGCAAGAACCCCCTCCTGCTTGCCCGAGGGAGGCAGCCTGGCTCAGTGCTGCTGAACAACCCACCTGCAACCCCCCAGGGCAAAGAGCACTTCCCCGAGCAAGGTGGCAGGAATGGAGGCCGGGCACCTTCCACGCTGTGCCCTCCCAGAGCCTCACGGCCAGAGGCACGAGGAACACTGCCCAGAAATCAGCCCTAGCAACGCGCTCTCATCAAACACCACCAACAAACAGACCCAGAACCTCTGGCACAGGGCAGAAATGGGGTGATGCTACAGACAGGCTCGCAAGGCTGATGAAGAAATAAATCCGTGAGGTTCCCTGCCCCGAGGCAGGCAGGAAGGCAGCACGGACCAACACACCAGCCCGCGCACCCCCAAACTTCTGCAAGCCCCTTAAAGCCACCGAACCGCCCAGCCCAGGTACAGCTACGCCAGCCCGATGATTTACAGAGACCGAAAGAGCGTTATGGCACAAAACACTACCTCCGGAGGGGCTTGGAGAGGAGCTGCTCCTCGCAGGACGTGGAGAGAGCGACCAGGAGCAGAGCTGCCGGGGAGCAGCCCCTGCCCCAGCCACCCGTTTCTCTGCAGGGGCTGCCGCCGGGTCCCGCACAGCTGCGGGCGAGGGGCAGCCCCAGCCGGCCCCCTCCCAGGCACCTGCGTGGGATCCAGCCCCGCAGACCTGTCGGGGCTCGCCCCCTAGACCCGCGAGTCAGGCCCCAGCGACCCTCGGGCGTCCATCACAGTGTTCGTACTGGTACTCTGGACGGCAAAACATCGCCGTCGGGGTTTTGGGAGAGGTCTGTCAGCCGCAGCCCTGCTCCGCAGACCCCTTCACAGAGCAGCCCGGCCTCCCCCGCTCTGCCGGACCTCCCCAGGTTTGATCACCGGGTAAGGGCGGCTGCGAGTTGTCACGACCCCTAATTTTTTTCCATTGTTTTTATTCTTAATTAATGTGCATGTTCTTCTTAATGTTAATGTATCTTCTAAACACATAATTCGTATTACATCTCACGGTATTGTTAACTATACAGCAAATAATGGGAAATAATCTTTCATCCTTCCTGATGCTTCCTGATGCCGCTCTGCTTCGCAGCTCTGCCGCGGCGTCGGCGGTCGGCGGTGTACAGGATCGGATGCACAGACTGCTCGCGCGCGTGAGTGTCACAAATGAGTCGTTAGGTCACTTAAAGAATCACCGTCACAGGTGTCTAAAGAAAGACTTTACTAAAAATCTGTAAAATGTGAATTGGCAAGACTCACTCTGTTACTTGTCAAGTGAATGGTATACAAAATCGAGGTAGGACTGGGGCAGGATGGTTTATACAGAGACTGAAGCAAGATGCCGGGGGCAAGGGAGACCCTCCCGCTGGGTCACAGGCTCGGAATGGACCCCTCCCTTCCTAAACTGCTCCCCAGAGAGGAGCTGGCTGCGGCTGGACCCAGACCTGGCCTCACACCCCGGGGCAGCATCAGCTCAGCCTCACGTTTTTTCCACTGAAACTCAGACAGACACCCCTGGTCGGCGCGTTCCCACAGACCGAGAGAGAAGAAAAAGTGTGAGATTTCCATGACCCCAGCAGCACGAAACCAGTGGGTTTCCCCCACCCAGCTACACAGCACCAGTGTGCCCGAACGCCGGCCTCGCCGCAGCGAGCGGCAGAGCTCAAGGGAATGCCACCGCAGGGACTCTGCCTGTCCCCGGCACCTCTCCCCTGGGAACTTGCTCGACTTTACAGACATCGCCCAAGTTGGCAATTTTTTTCTTGCTTCCCACTCAGCCTCGCAGCTCAGACTCCGTCCCGCTTATTGTCAGCCGGTGTGGAGGGAGCTGCAGCCCTGCAGCTGGGAAATGGTACCCCCTGCCCCTGCACAATACCCCCCACCCCTGCAAGATCCCCCCTGCCCCTGCATAATACCCCCTGCTCCTACATGATACCCCCCACCCCTGCACGATCCCCCCTGCCCCTGCACTATATCCCCTGCCCCTACACGATCACCCCCAACTCTGCACGATCCCCCCTGCCCCTGCACTATACCCCCCACCCCTGCACGATCCCCCCTGCCCCTACACGATCCCCCCCACCCCTGCACAATCCCCCCTGCCCCTGCACTATATCCGCTGCTCCTACAGGATCCCCCCTGCCCCTGCACAATCCCCCCCACCCCTGCACGATCCCCCCTGCCCCAGCCCGGCGCAGCCCTGGCGGAGCAGACGCGGGGCTGCGGTCAGCTCGGCGCAGCTCTGCGGCTGGCATTAAAGATTGATGCTCCCTGCATAGTGAGCAGAGGGACACCGGCTGTGACGGGCTCTGGTGGAAGTCTGATCTGGAGCTGGCAGCGAGCCGCTGGGGTGACGGGCAGAGGGGATTCGGGTGCCTCGCAGGGGTGAGGGTCCGCACGCAGCCGGTCCCCGAGCAGCCCCACGGCCGCATCCCTCGGCATCGCCCGGGGCACGCGTGGCTGCGGATGGGTGACCGGGAGGCCGAGCCCGCAGTGCCGCGGACAGAGCTGGAGGAGATCGCCAGCAAAATTTCAGATCTAAACAAATGGAGAGAGATTTTTAGTTTCCGTGGGTAAGATTTTTACTCTGCTTCATCATCATGTTTTTAATTCCAGGTGTTTTTTAATATGATTTTTTAAGTTACAGTTTATTACAATGCTTATGTGACTAGAAGAAGGTCTGCATGTGCTCCGTAATGAAAGTACTACAGCTTTCACTCCTCCTTTCCTTTGGGGTTCTCTTCTGGTTGGTTTCCTGCTTCTTCATATGTTAGCGATGCCTCTGTTGCCTTCTTTTAATTTGCATTTCACTTTGCCGTTTCAGTTTGGAAGTCAGCAATACAACTCATCAGGTAACTGTTTGTTTCTCTAAGAGGCAAAATTTTGCATTTGTCGAGTGGGTTTTGCGCCTGTTCCGCCGGGTCAGGGTGTTGAGCAAATCACACATCTCTATCCGCAGCACAGCAGCCCGTGTGGGCGTTCGTTCCTTATGCTCCTCCTTCGAGAAACACGCATTTTCTTCAGATCTTTTAAAGGAATGTCTTCCTGATCTAAATCAAAGAGGCGGAGCCCTCCAACATAAATTAACCTTTCTGTCTACAAGCAACTGTTTTCACACTCAGTTTTAGAACACAGGAAGAAAAGATAACAAATTACGATCCCTAAAGCACAAGTATTCGGGAAAGCTGCTGCGTCTTTGGGTTGAAAAGCGTTGAAGTCTGCTCCCTGTAATTCAGACGAGGGCAGCATCAGCTGCACTCCAGTTCTTAGCTGGCAGGGACGTATTCGCGATGTTCAAAACCCGGCAGCCCAAGGCGCCGGCGCTCCCCGGCAGCCTGCACCTGCCGCAAGCTCCGTGCGAGCCGCGGTGCCCGCCGCGCCAGGGGTACCGGGGGGCTCTCGGGGCGCGCGGCAGCGGCGGTGGGGTGGTGGGTGACGCGCTGTCTGCTCCTCTCCCCGCCCAGCGAGGCCAGGGCAGCGCTGCCGAGGGACCACCCGGAGCCAGAGAGCCCACGGGGCCCCCGCCGCAGCCCCCCGCCGCCGTCCCCAGAGCCCTCCTGCTCGCCCCGGGCACGGGCGGCCGGCCCATCTCCTTGGACATGGCGATGGTGAGCAGGCCTGCTGAATTAAGCATGAGCTGTAATTTAATCTCGTTAAAAGAAAGGGACTCGGGAACCTTAGCCGGCGTTACAGGGGGCTCTGCATGTTGGGCTGAAGGCTGCAGCATTCTCTTAGCTGTAACAGAAGTAGATAATTGTAATCATTTATTTACAAGCCTTTCAAAGCACATGGTTGCAACAGAACCTGAGAACCGATCTAACGCTCGCTAGAGAACGGGTCAGATGGCAGAGCACAGTGTTCCCCGGCTCCTCGGTGCTCTCCTAGCACGTAGCCTCAGAGCAGACACGCGGGAGGTCAGCGAGGTGTCTCCACCCTCACCCCAGTGCCTTGAGACCACTGACGACGGGTGCTCGCTGCCCTTGCCCACACGAAAAGCCGTTACAAGCAGCTCGGGGGGTTCTGGAGGTGGTGGCAGGACGGTCTCCACCATGACCGCCCCTGCCCTCCCACACCAGACCAGTGCCTGTCGCTTCAGCACAGAGTGGGAAGCCCAAGGGTGATACCGGGGGTGAACGCCCGGCCGGGGCTGGGTTACCGGACACAGACCCAGAAGGGTCCAGTCCCGAGCAGAGCCAGGTACGGAACCACGCTTACCACCAGCTCCATGTGAACCCATCTTCTCCAGCCCCTGGCCCACTGGCACAACCCACCCCCGTCACCAGCGAGCGGTTTGTAACGGGAAGAGCCACCGTGTCCATTTGGTTTGCTCTGCTCAGCAAAGACATCATTCACCAAAATTAAAATCAATTAGCGTTCAGGCGGGCCCAGGCAGGGTCCCCGGATGGGTGGTGTGGGGTGAGCGTGGGTCACCCCCGGCCCCGGGCAGCTCCCTCACAGCACCCACCATGGCAGAGGAGGGGGCAGCCGGGCCCCCCGCACCAGCAGCACCCACCAGCCCTGACAGCAACCTGCTTCGGCTAAAAGTTACCGTAAACGAAGCTCACCGGCGGAACTGGAGACTACAGGCAGAGCTCTCCTGGGTGGGAGCCACACGGGTTTTGACCTCTCTCTTCTAACTCCGCTGCGAGGAGACCTAATATATACTTACAAATATCTGAAGGGTGGTTGTCAGGAGGACGGGGCCAGACTCTTTCCAGTGGTGCCCAGCGACAGGACAAAGGGCAACAGGCACAAAGTGAAGCCGAGGAAGCTCCAGCTGAACCCGAGGAAGAACTTCTTCCCTCTGAGGGTGACGGAGCCCTGGCCCAGGCTGCCCAGGGAGGCTGTGGAGTCTCCTTCTCTGGAGATATTCAAGACCCGCCTGGACAATGTCCTCTACAACCTACTGTAGATGACCCTGCTTCGGCAGGGGGTTGGACTGGGTGACCCACAGAGGTCCCTGCCAACCCCTAACGTTCTGTGATTCTGTGATTCTGCCGCCCGAGAGCTGGCTGCGCGCTGGGACGGGTGTGGGGTGCGGGTGATGCTGGGCGCCAGCCGTGCCTGCCCGCGGGCAGGGGGCCGCAGAGGAGCCCTCCTCTGCTCCCCAGCGCTGCCCCGGCAACCGTGGACATCTGCTGCTGTCCCCAGAGGTGCTGCTGCTCCGTGCCCAGGTGTCTCCAGAAGGTGTAGCGTGTCCAAATGCCGATTATTTGCTCGCTGCAACCATGCTTCTCAGGAGAGGCTGAACGCCGGGTGAAGCAAGTCCCTCATTAACCACAAACACCACCTTTGCTTTGAAATTACGGCGCCTGGACCTCAGAGACCCTTCGTGATGCCGGGATGGGAAGGGACCTGGACCCAGCCCATCCTTCTCCCCCGCCGCAGGGGCTGCGACGGCTGCTCTTCGGGAGCGCATCCCACGCCTTCGGCTGCGAATGGACAGCAGCGTGCTTCAGGTTTCGCCAGCCGTGCGCTGACCTGGCCTACGCTTTGGAGGCTGAACAGGTAAACGCTTCGGCGCGGCGACCGGCACCGGCTCCTCGGTGTCTCAGCCACCAGCAGGGCCAGCAGCCTGCTCCCCGCGCTCTGCACACCCACAGCCCTGCTCCCCACCTTCTGCATGCCTGCACCCCACGCCTGCTCCCCACGCTTGCATCCCACGTTCTGCACAGCTGCACCCCACGCCTGCTGCCCTGCACCCCATGCCTGCTCCCCACACTCTGCATGCCTGCACCCCAAATTTTGCATGCCTGCACCCGACATGTGCACCCTGCACTCTCCAGCCTGCACCCCAAATTTTGCATGCCTGCACCCCACACTTTGCACACCTGCACCCCAAATTTTGCATGCCTGCACCCCACACTTTGCACACCTGCACCCCATGCTCTGCATGCCTGCACCCCACACTTTGCACGCCCACACCCCACACTTGCACCCCACACTCTGCACACCTGCACCCCACACTTTGCACACCCGCACCCCACGTTCTGCACGCCTGCACCCCACACTTTGCACACCCGCACCCCACACTTTGCACGCCCGCACCCCACACTTGCACCCCACACTCTGCATGCCTGCACCCCACACTTTGCACACCTGCACCCCACACTCTGCATGCCTGCACCCCACGTTCTGCACACCTGCACCCCACACCTGCACCCCACACTTTGCACGCCCGCACCCCACGCCCTCGCGCCCGCCCGGCCGGGCTGTCTCTGGGTTCGGGGGCTTCCAGCCGCAGCCGGGAGCTGACCTGGCCCAAGGCCCCTCGCGGTGGAGATGCCGCAGCCTGTCCCGGAGCGGGATGGACTGTCCCGATCCAGCCGCGCTGCAGGCACAAACTTGAAACACCGCGGTATCAAACGCTCCCAAGGCGCAGGCTCACGTGAAAAGCAGCAGGTTGCTGTCGGTGGGCACAAATAGGTGGTACTTGCCAGTTTCCTTGCTGGGACTTTGAGTTACCTACTTCTTGCTGCCCTGCCTGGAAACCAAACAGGTGAATTTACCCACAATTTCATTTACTGAGAGAGGGAGGCTTTCTCCTTTCTTATTCACCATCGTAACGCTGCCCCCAAAAAGGCAGAAGACCAAGATACAGACCCAAAATTGCAAACTCCTTCACCCACCCAGGAGGCTGTGATGCTCGTTACAGCCGCAGGCGAAACTCTCTGCGTTCAGAGGCCCCGCGACCGCAGAGAGGACGACGGCCCCGGCGTGCGCAGCCAGCACGGACGGCAGCGGGGCACGGTCACCCCCACGCAGCCCCACGCCAGCCCCACGACGCCCCAAGACCGCGGTCCCCTCGCCGGGCGGCTGCAGGAGGGGAGTGCCCAGCCACGCCGCTGCCAGGAGCCCGTGGTGCCCGGAGCCCCGCGCCCGCAGCGCTGCGTGGCAGGGACCCCTGCCTGGAGCTCCCCTCCCGGGGGTCGCAGCCAGGGCCGCCCCGCAGCCCGCTCTGCGTGAAGGCTCCTGGCTTTGGGGCACACCGGGTCTCTCTCAGTCTCCTTCCCCACTCACCCCGGGAGCCGCCAGCAGCGCTTCCGAACCCCCACGGAGGGATGGATGACCACCCGTGTCCCGGCAGCGGGACGGCCCGCGCCGGCCGGGGCTGCTGCGGCGTCGGAGCCGGGCATGGCACACACTGGTGCCGGCTCCCCAGCACCGGGCAGCGCTGTCCCTCTGCTTCCAGGGGGGACCGAGCCCCATCCTGATGGCCGTACAAGCGCACGTCATCAGACACCTCCTCTTCGCAAGCAACACGGAGCACGCTCACCTGGAGAGGTAAGGAGCCGAGCCCTCCCACGGGACACATGGAAACCAGTTCCTTGCACTGGTGGGACTGGGAGAGACTGGCGCCAGCCTCTGGGTTCAACTGAGCCAGCCCCAAGCGTGGGTCTGCAGCCACGGCTGCGATCTGTGCCTGGGAGAAAAGCCCTGCCTGAACCCCAGCCTGGGCTTCTTCCCACCAAAGCACGCAGCTGGCTCCCTCGTCCCGCTCCCGACGCCCGCGGCAGCACGCGGCAGTGCCGGTGCGACGTGCTGCTCACCGGGCTGCGGGCACGCCGGCCCCGGGCGGGCAGGCAGGGGAAGGCAGGGCTCAGCCCCGGGGGCTGAGGATGCCCCCGCAGCAGCCCCCGCCGGGACGGCAGCCCCACGGCAGACACATCGCCCAGTGGCAGCGACGCCGCGAGCAAAAAGTGGAAATCCCAGCGATGGCGGGCGCCGCTGCCTGCTCCCCACATCCCCCCGGTCTTTGCACTCCCTCGGTCCCCATGGCCAGCTCCAGCGGGCAGGACCCCGGGGTCCGCGGGCGGGTCGAGCACTGAGGCTGGGGGACGCCGGCGTCCCTGCGCTTGGCCGCTGTCCCCGCCGCAGGCTGCGCAGGATGGGCCGGCGGGAGCAGCGGCGGGCGCTGGCGGCGGCCCTGGCAGAGATGCTGTGGGCAGCAGGAGCGGGCGGCGGAGCCGTCGTCGGCCTCGTCGCCGCAGCTCTGCCGGGAGGATGCTGCAGAGCCGACAGCTTCACCCAGAGCGTGAGTAGGAAACCGCCTTCTGCAGACGGGACCGGCTTTAAAGAGACACTTGGCCTGAAATTTCTAAAGACGAGAAAAGTAAAATCTCGTAGTCCTGTTCCCTCGCTCGCGGTGCCCCCTTCGCCGCGGGCCGATCGGAAAGCAGCAGCCAGGCGACGCAAGGCTGCTCGCCTTCGCCTCTGTGCTGGGCTGGACTCCTCCGTTTGGGAAGGGGCAGAGCAGACTCTTGCATTATTCTTTCACTTCTCTAAAGGAAACACTGCATTAAAAAACTCGGCTTTTTGGCGTAATTAATGTCTCCGTTCCAACATCTTCCCCCGTGCCTGTGCCCGACAGATCCAGCTGTTTGAGTTCTCTGAGAAAGCGACAGCTCAGGAGTTCATCTTTGACCATATCAACTGTGTAAGTATGGGACATTTGCTTTATTCTTGATCTGATGTCCCCCCCCAACGCGGGCCTCGCGGAGCTCAGCAGCACCGCGCGCAGCAGGACGCTCAGGCCGTGGTGCACAGTTGGCTCAGGGATCGTCTCCAGCCTTTCCCGAGGGACAGGATCCTGCTCCCAGGGAAGCCCCCGGGGCATCACCCACCGATGTCAGCGCCCGCGGTCTGCAAACGTGGGGTAGACAGGGCCAGCATTTTGTACGTTACCCAAATCCAAAATACGGTTCCTTGCAACTTCAGCAAAAATCTGTGTACAGAACCAGTTTAGCCGATAACTGGAAGTTTCTTCTTTCTTTTTTTTACCTGACCCTATTCAGGTACAAGTTAGTCACACAGTCTTCCCGGAATAACACCTCACTCATTCGGCTCAATAAACACACCTACGGTTGGAGTAAAGCAGAGGAATTGTTTTAATTAAACATTGTGTACTCGCTTTAATCCCTCCCCTGTGATTACTTATTTCTTTTTCCAGTTCCAAGCAGAAGGCAGTCACGGGGTGATACTATTCTTATACAGTTTACTTTTCTCTAGGACGCTTGAAAGGTATATTTCATTTTTTAAATATTTTCCTCTAGTTTAGTTACATCTTCCGAAACGGTCTTTTCCTTCCTCTCCCTAAGCACCCGTTCTTAGTCGCAGGCGGGGCAGCAGCGGCCGAGGAGGCAGCCACAGACGCGCTGTCGGCGTGCGATGGGCAGGGGTGCTGCACGCATCCCGGGGCAGGCAGGAGGGCGGCGGAAACCCTGCGCACCCCCAGCAGAGACGACGTGCTCTGCCAAACCAGGGCTGACACCCCTGGCCGCTGCCACGGCCGCGCACACTTCAGCGGGAAAATCACGGGAAGCTGGAGCACAGCGTTCTGCCGGGGTGAACGTGCCGGCAGAGGCGACTGATAGAGTCTTCCCAGACCCCGCGCAATTAGATTTGGGTAAAGATGCTTTGGAAAGGCAGAGGGGCATATTTACACCACTACGAAACATGACTCATACCAATGTGACACTGCCATAGCCACCTGGCAAAAATCGCAGCGCTGCTTGACGCACCCGTGTTTGGGCAGGGCCGGGTGTGACCGAGCCCCTTCGGCAGCGATCGCACCAAGGGAAACCCCGGCGCCGGCTGCACGGGGTCGACTCGGACCCCAGATTTGAATTTTAACAGGGACAGGTCTGAAGCGCAAGAGGTCCAGCTGAGCATCAAACTGCTGTGTCGGGATAGCGCTGCTGTGCCGGCAGCAGAGAGAAATAACCACGGCTGCGGGCTTTCTCCCTGTCTCCTGTCGCTCAGAGAGTGATGGACAGCCATCCCCGCAGGCACGGACCCGGACGCTACCATAACCCTTTGTGCTTGGTCCGACAGGGTTCAAGAAGACTTGGGCTGTGCAGCAACTCCTCTGCTAAAATCCAGTTTTGGAAACATCACCTGTACACAGGTAAGGTTAGCCTCACTTCTCAAGTTTTCCTCTTTTATTACTCCCACGTTTGACTCGGGAGAAAATTCTCACTTGTCAATCCAATGAAAAAGCAGGCATGAGGCCACAGAAAAATATTCGAAAATCTGAATCATGACTGTGCATTTTAAAATGGATGACGATGATGACAATGATAATAATAACACTCTCTACAATGACCTGACAGGAGGGTGTAGGTGTAGCGAGGCGGGTGTTGGTCTCTTCTCCCAGGTAACTAGCGATAGGACAAGAGGCAATGGCCTCCAGCTGTGTCAGGGGAGGTTCAGATTGGATATTGGGAAGACTTTCTTTACTGAGAGAGTGGTCAGGCACTGGACCAGGCTGCCCAGGGCAGTGGGGGAGTCCCCGTCCCTGGAGGGGTGGCACTTTGGGACATGGTTTAGCAGGCACGGTGGGGTTGGGCTGATGGTTGGACCTGATGATCATAGAGGTCATTTCCAACCCTAATGACTCTGTGATTCTGTGACAATGACAAAGCCACAGGCAGTCTGTGTTCCTCTGCTCGCGACGGGCACGGCAGCGCGGGGAGCGGGACGCTGGCTGCCGTGCGCCCGCGGCGTGACCGAGGGCCGTCTCCCGCAGGCCGTGCTCAGCCTCCTTCTCACGGGCCGGGCCAGCCCGCAGGCGCTGGGCAGCGGCGTGGAGCTGGGGGCCGGCGTGACATGGCGGGGCCCGGTGGGCTACCTGTGCTGGGGTAGGGCGCCGACGGAGCAGCAGGTGAGAGCTCCACGGCCCCGGTACCGTCGCCCACATGGCGGCCGCCACGGTGCATGCGAAGCTGGCGACCTCGGCGAGGCTTCCCCTCTCCCAGGTGTGCCGCGGGCTGCGGACGCCCCGGGTGCCCGTCTGGCTCTGCGGCGTCGCCAGGAGGCACGGCGTGCTCTTCGGCACCGACTGCCTGCTCCTCTCCGACTGGAAATCGGAGAGGTTCTTCCACCTGTACTTCTACAGCGGGCAGCGGGCGCAGACAGCAACGGCCCACCTCACCGTCGGTACGCGCCCGAGCTCGCCAGGGATGTGGGGTGGGGATGCCAAGCTGGCCGGGGATGATGCGGGGTGGGGATGCTGTGCAGGGATGCTGTGCCCGAGCTCACCGGGGGATGCGGGGTGCGGATGCCGAGCTGGGTGGGGATGCGGGCTGGGGATGCTGTGCCCGAGCTCACCAGGGACGCGGGCTGGGGATGCCGAGCTGGGTGGGGATGCAGGGTGCGGATGCTGTGCCCGAGCTCACCAGGGATGCAGGGTGGGGATGCCGAGCTGGGTGGGGATTCAGGGTGGGGATGCTGTGCCCGAGCTCACCAGGGATGCGGGGTGGGGACACCGAGCTGGGTGGGGATGCTGTGCCCGAGCTCACCACGGATGCGGGGTGGGGATGCTGTGCCCGAGCTCACCAGCGATGCAGGGTGGGGATGCCAAGCTGGGTGGGGATGCTGTGCCTGAGTTCACCAGGGATGCGGGGTGGGGACGCCACACACAGACCTCGCCCAGAGCCGGCCGTGGGTAGCTGGGTGGGTCTACTCACACGTACAAGTGCATGCTGTGTGTTTAATATCTACACACATACACTGTACGCAATATCAGCCTCTTGGGGGATATAAGGAGCCTGCTCCAAACAACAGGGCAAAAGACACAAAGCAAAGCAGGGCTTCGGGAGGACCGGGACCACTTTGGGAGGGGTGACGCTCCCAGGCAGGCGGCCATAGCTGGGAAGAGCTATAGGAGTATTTTCTACAGAAGCAGCAACTTCCGAATCCCCACGTGAACCCCAGCTCACCTGCCGGCTCCGGGGCACGGCGTGTGCTCGGCACTGGGTGCAGCCGAGGCCGTGCCGCTCTCTGGTGCCGGGGGCCGAGCAGGGCTCCGGCGGGACAACGCGGGGAGCTGCCAGCGGGACGGGCTCCGTCCGGCAGCACGCGGCAGGGACGGCCGCCGAGCTCACCTCCACGGCACAGGGCCCGCGGTCTCATCCCAGCACGGGACCACTCGGGATTTCACCACTTTTTCCCCTGCTCCCAGATGCAGCCAAAGAGTTTTTACTGGAGAAGTGGGAGTTTTTCAGGATACGAGATGCAGCTGTCGCTTCTGCGTTAAATACTCCGTACGGACACAGTACCTAAAGCTGTGTTTCACCTTCCGCTGCTGCTAAGCACCACCAGCCCAGTGTGAATCCCCCGCTGACCAAGTGTCCTAGAACAAGTAGTAGGAGAAGGGAAACCCACAGACACCCACCCCTCCCGCGGGACAAATCCCAGGAGAGAACGTTCCTGCAAGCGCAAAGTTCAAATACAACAGGAACCAGAATCGTTTCACGATTAATTCCAGATTTTGAATAAACCTATTTCCAGCGCAGCAACGCTGGCATGCAGGACAGGTTAACAGCCTGTTTTCAGCATCTAACCCGGATTGAAGTTTATATTTTCGTGCCTGGAGGCCACGTGCCACCATGGCCCTTGTGTCCCCCCGCAAGTTTTAAACCCCCACCAGAAGGAGCTCCTTGTAGCATCAACGGGGTTGCGAACTTCTTCATCAACGACCTGGATGAAGAGTTAGAATGTACCCTCAGCAAGTTTGCTGATGACACCAAACTGGGAGGTGTGGTAGACACACCGGAAGGCTGTGCTGCCATTCAGCGTGACCTGGATAGGCTGGAAAGCTGGGCAGAGAGGAACCTGATGAGGTTCAACAAAGGCAAATGCAGGGTCCTGCACCTGGGGAGGAACAACCTCATGCACCAGTACAGGCTTAGGATGGAGAAGAGTGTGGCCAGCAGGACGAGGGAGGTTCTCCTTCCCCTCTACACTGCCCTGGGGAGGCCCCATCTGGAGTACTGTGTCCAGTTCTGGGCTCCCCAGTTCAAGAAAGATGAAGAGCTACTGGAGAGAGTCCAGCGGAGGGCTACAAGGATGATGAGGGGACTGGAACATCTCCCCTACGAGGAGAGGCTGAGGGAGCTGAGCTTGTTCAGCCTGAAGAAGAGAAGGCTGCGAGGGGACCTAATAAATGCTTATAAATATCTGCAGGGTGGGTGTCAGGAGGATGGGGCCAAGCTCTTTCCAGTGGTGCCCAGTGACAGGACAAGGGGCAATGGGCACAAAATGAAGCAGAGGAAGTTCCATCTGAACATGAGGAAGAACTTCTTCCCTCTGAAGGTGACGGAGCAGTGGAACAGGCTGCCCAGGGAGGTTGTGGAGTCTCCTTCTCTGGAGATATTCAAGACCCGCCTGGACAAGGTCCTGTGCAGCCTGCTGTAGGTGACCCTGCTTCGGCAGGAAGGTTGGACTAGATGACCCACAGAGGTCCCTTCCAACCCCTACTATTCTGTGATTCTGTGAACCAGGCTGCGTGCTTAGGATGCGAGTCTCTCGTTTCACCGTGCCACTGTGCGCTGCTCACCTTCACCTTCTGAATGCCCAGACCCTGTTCCTCGCTCTCCTTCCACCACAGCATTTAAAGCAAAGCAGCTTGAGAACACCACACTAAAGGCTACATTTGCAGGCCAGAAGGGTGAGCGGAGATTCACAGCCACGGTGCGCAGCGTGGCCGCAGACAAGGACGCGTGCATCTGTTCCGAAACACCGCACGCAAACGCACGCCACGAGGAGCCGAGAGCTGCATTTACGGCGCCCGAATTTCCCAACGCGGGGGCAGCCCCCCAGTCTCCGCGCTCCCCCGGCACCCACAGCAATCCTGCCCGCTCTGCTTTTAACCTCCCCTAAGACTTCTCGAGGGGGGTTAGGCACTTTTTTAACCGCGTTTCCTTTTCAGACACTCATTCGCATCACTGGGAAGAGGACCGGCGTGAAGACCCAGGCAGCCCCGGGAAGAGGCGTCCGTCCCTGGAGATGGCAATCAGGACCAAGTGGGCAGGCGCGACCGTCAGCTGGAACAGCACGGAGCCCTTCTTCTGAGGAGCCGGCGGGCTTCCACCAAGAACACAGCCCTCGGCACCCCGAGCGGACGCCCAGCTCGGCAAGGCGCTGGTCGAGGAACGGTCGCTAGCGACGGTGCCTCTCGGCGCACATTTTCCAGGTGCGTAGGATGCAGGTTCTTCTGCTTCCCATGACAGCAAGCAAAGAGAGCGGCGATTTGCTTTCCTCCCGTGCCGGGCAGAGAAGTTAAAGAACACACGGTGTCTCTTCAGACTGCAGTGGCAGTGAAATCAGCACTGCCTGTTGACAACACTGTGTGCATCCCGTTTATCTAACCCGGTGCGTGCAACTGATGCAGCTGTCGGCAGAGAGCAAGGCTTCCTCCCAGCCCTCTGCAGCTGTGGCTGCCGCAGCCGGGTCCCTCTCGAGCGCAGACCCCGGCCAGGCTGGTCCCAGAGCCCCCGCAGCGGGGAAGGACAGCTCGTACGCGGGGATGCGGGCAGAGGGGGGTCTCACGCGGTGCTCCTCGCTGTCAATGCAGCGATTCCACCGCCTCTGAGTACGGCCAGGCCCTGGCTCCCCGTGGCAGCCACCGAGCACGGGCACGGCACATTGCCCCTCGCCCACGTCAACACTTTCCTCTTCCTTTTTTTGTAGACATCACCCAAAAGAGACCTATTAGTCATACCAAAATGTGTGTTGCTAATGACAACGGCACCAAGAACAATAAACCCTTCTGCACGTGATCCAGAAGTTCGGTTTAAATTATTTGAATTTTGCAAAATAAAACAAAAGAAGTTGGCACAGCCAGCCTGAGATTCTGCCCAGCCAGGACGGAAGCCTGCTGCTGAGCAAGCCAGCGTGAGGCCTGTGCTTGTCACCGTCCCCCTTCGGCAGCTTCTGCTCAGTCCGGTGCTCCCCGAGCGTGTGGCGTCCCCGCGGCAGAGCTGTGGGACAGCCCCGCGCCGCAGCCCCGCTGACACCGCGACAGGCATGACACCACGTGTGCCCACAGCCCCAGTGACACCGTGGCAGGCGCGCCACCACGTGTGCCCACAGCCCTGCTGACACCGTGACAGGAGTGCCACTGTGTGTGCCCACAGCCCCGCTCACACCGCGACAGGCATGACACCACATGTGCCCACAGCCCCAGTGACACCGTGGCAGGCGTGACACTGCGCACCTGCAGCCCTGGTGACACTGCGACAGGCGTGACACCACCCGAGTCCACAGCCCCAGTGACACTGCGACAGGCATGACACCATGTGTGCCCACAACCGCAGTGACACCGCGACAGGCATGCCACTGCGTGTGCCCACAGCCCCGCTGACACTGTGACAGGCATGACACCACGTGTGCCCACAGCCCCAGTGACACCGTGATGGGTGCGCCACCGCGCGTGCCCACAGCCCCAGTGACACTGCACCAGGCGTGTCACCTCGTGCCCGCAGTCCCGCTGACACCGCAACAGGCGTGCCACCACAGCCCCGGTGACACCATGACAGGCATGCCACCGCCGCCCTGCCACGGGCACCGCGCAGAAGGGCTTCTGGGCACCCAAGGCCTGGGGGCACAGGGGAGACGGCAGTGCCCGGCGCGGGCTGCAGAGCCGCCGGCACAGGCCAGGGCGAGGGCTGTTGACATCGCGACAGGCGTGACACCACGTGTGCCCTCAGCCCCGGTGACACCGCGACAGGCAGCCTGCCTGCAGGCCGGAGGGCTCCCCGTGCTGGGGCTGTGCTCACCCATTGCCCGGCCATCACCACTCTGGCCACCGGCACGGAACATGGCGTCAAGAGCGGGGTCTCGTCCCCTCGGCCATGCCACGGTCCCCAGGGCCCCGCTCACGCAGCCCGCGGCGGCAAACGCCCAAGCGCCCGCCTGACCGCGACAAGTGGAAAGGGAAGGGAAACCGCCCCGCGCCAGCGCGCAGAGCACGCGCCCTCAGGCCGTCACTCTTCTGCCCCCACGTCTTTGTGCCTTTTTACACCCCCCTGGCAGCGCGGGGCGAAACTTCAGCTGCCGACTTCCCTCTGTGAGAACCGAGCCCTCGCTCCGTTCGGTGAGGTGGCATCACGCTTACGGATGCTTTAAAAATAAGCAGCAGCGATGACACAACCCCGCTATCAGCCAAGCTTGTCTGCAAAACCCCCACAGCTCCGGCACCTCGGAAAGCTCTGTCCCCGCGACAGAGGCCACAGCTACAGATTTTCACTTCTAGTCTGGAAATCCCTTTGCAGAAGACAAACAGACCTCGCAAAACCCCCAATGCACCCCACACGTACTCAGGGGTGCTTTCGCACCCTGAAATACAGGAATATTTGGGGGGATCAGGGGCTACCTGGTAAGAAACAAGAGCAACAAACCCAGACGCACGCAGGTGAAACCCACGCCAGGTGCCGGCACCCTGCACGAGTCAGTCTCCAGGAGGAAACCAGTGCCGGAGCGCCGGCAGCACGCGGACGAGCTGCAGGTTGTCACCTCCGAGGCAGTCACACAGGCAGGAATGGGATGCGCGGCGTGAACAGGCTGTCGAGGCCGCGCGTCACCCCCCGGACAAACCCCCCGCTCGCCTTCCTGGCAGGCAGGGCAGGCTGGACGTGCCGCCTCCGTCAGGCACTGCCGGGAGCCCGGCTGCACTTAGCTCCACAGACCGGCGTCTGTCAGCGGAGGGCCGACAACCGGGGAGCCGGCGGCAGCCTCATGCCTTTCTGACGCTTACTCGACCCGTTCAGACTCCGGCTTTGCTTTCCCGTTTATCCCAAGCGGAAGAAACGGACTCTGTTCAGAGCACCTTTAAACCAGACATCAACCTTCTAAAAACTATTTTGTACATTAACTGTTTCAGAGGAGTCTTTGGGGCTGCTAAAAAAAGTGGAATGGCCACGTTCCGACATTTAAAACTAGTAAGTATATATATATATATATATATAGCTGAAATAACATGTTTTGAAATTACCCTGCATTATTAAAAGCACAGAAAACACACATTTCGTTTGCACAAACATCCACACTGTTCCAGTCTATTTGTGCAAAAGCTCTGCTATTCCTCTTCCCTGCACCTCAGGACATGTAATAAACCACAAACCAAGTCGGAGGTCTTCTCCAAGAGCACAGGACTATTCCGGCTCTGTTTCCACACCGGGCCGTGGGATCGAGGGGGGAAGGACTCCGCGCCCCAGGGCGGTGACGAGAATCTCAGGGCCTGTTAACTCTGATTTGCTGATCTCAGGAGACACGCTCAGACGCCGACGGCAAAGCTTCTCAACAGCTTTTACAGCCAACTTCTCTGGTGGTTTTGATACAACCTACAGATAAAATAGATGGAGGGAAGTTTCTCAAAGTCCTCGTAACTCCGCAGCCTTTTTTAGCCTATACATTGCATGGCCATCTAATTTCAAGACCAAACGGTACGAGCACCTCAACTGTGCCATCTCTGAACCTACTAAACGTTTCTTTTCCAGCAGTCAGTTATCTGGAGTTCAGCTTTCTGTTGCAAATTCAGCTTTCAATGGAACCAGTTTGAGAAGCCATCGGTGAAGATTTAAAGTGTAATTTTATTCCAAGATGCCAAAATGCTGTCATTCTTTAACAGCGCCTTTTTAATTCTTTCAAACTGCTCAGTGTAAGTCACAAATCTTTCCTCGGTGCCGCCTAACCTCCAGGGCTCATGACAGACGGCAGTCACGGCAGTCACGGGCTTCAGTGAGCGCGGCGCTCGGCTCCCACAAACACCCAGCAAGCGTTCAGGCTCCCGCTCCTGTTTGCGCTTTGCTGCCGAAGACCGTCCCAGCGAGGTCCACCCTGTGACGCTGTGAATTTGTGCCTCACCTTTCCACCACACCCGGACACGCTGCGCGTTATTGAGTGATTTCTCCCAATCCCACAGGCAAACAACCTGGACGGCGCTCTGTCAGAACCATGTGCGGACGGGTTTTGTCTCCTTGCTGGGCCTGTGCCACCGTGCAAGGTTCAATGGAACTTCACAAACGCGAGACCAAAATCAGAGTTCAGCTAATAACGCACCTTCTTTTTAATGACAGTTGAGTACAGATAGTGCCTTGACTGAAAATCTGGGAGGGCACGGAGTCAAGCAGGCGACGCGGAGCTGCGCATCCCACAGGCACGCTGACACCCCCCCCGCAGCGGAGCATTACAACTGCCCAGAGCGGGCAGCCCGGCAGAACGCGCTGCGCGTTCCGGGCACGAGGCCCGGGCGCCAAGCGGCACGGAGAACTCCTGGGGAAACACCACGCGGGGGAAACTCGTCCACACTGCTGACAGGGGACACGACCTCGCACGAGGGAGCCCGGTTCTGCCCCCAGTGGGGCACGCTGCGCCGGGGCACCGGGCAGGATCCCGCGCGGAGCAGGTGAGAAGCGCACCCACGCCGCGAACGAGGAGCGCTGACACCCCAGGGCCATGCCACAGCCGAGCTCAGACCAGCGCGCCCGTCCCACGGCGACCGCACCGCCGCACACACGCACCCCTCCCCGCTCCTCGGTCCCGCTGCAGCAGCAGAGCGGCTTCGGGGGGCTGCTGGCCTGAGAACGGAGGTCTGCATCTCTCCGGCACTACCCAAACACCAGATGTGGACAGCGTCTCTTTTTTTCTGCCCAAACTTCTGTTGTCTGGGGAATGAGAACAGCCCGACTTCTTTCCTTGTCCGGTCCCCGTGTGCAAAACCGGAGCTGAGGAAACATTCTGAATGTGCTCCGAGCACACCTTCCACTGCCCTTTTCCCACTGCCACTACTACAACCCCCGCTGCCAGCACCCCATCGGCCTGTGCCCGGCTCTCCTCACGTTCCAGCCCCTCTGTTCCCCCACTCCGGCCCCTCCGTTCCCCCGCTCCAGCCCTTGTCACGCTGACTCCATGCCCTCCATTACCCCCTGCTCTGTCCCATCCATCACCCGGCTCCATCCTCTGTCACACTGGTTCCATGCCCTCCATTACCCCCTGCTCTGTCCCATCTGTCACCCAGTTCCATCCCCTCCGTCACCCCAATTCCACGCCCTCCATTCCCCCGCTCCGTCCCATTCATCACCCCCGCTCCATCCCCTGCCATGCTGGTTCCACGACCTCCATCACCCCCGCTCCGTCCCCCCCGCTCCATCTCCTCTCACATTGGTTCCACGCCCTCCGTCACCCCCGCTCCATCCCCTCCGTCACCCCCTGCTCCATCCCCTCTATCACCCCCTGCTCCATCCCCTCCATCACCCCCGCTCCATCCCCTCCATCACCCCCGCTTCATCCCCTCCTTCACCCTCGCTCCATTCCCTTCATCACCCCTGCTCCATCCCCTCTGTCACCCCGGTTCCATCCCCTCTGCTCCCCCGCTCCGTCCCCTGTAACATTGGTTCCACGCTCTCCATTACCTCCCCGCTCCGGCCCCCTGTCCACCTCACTCCATCCCCTGTCACATTGGTTCCATGCTCTCCATCACCCCCTGCTCCATCCCCTCCATCACCCCGGTCCCATCCCCTCCATCACTCCTGCTCCATCCCCTCCATCACCCCGGTTCCACCCCCTCCATCACCCCCTGCTCCATCCCCTCTCACACTGGTTCCACACCCTCCGTCACCCCCGCTCCATCCCCTCCATCACCCCCTGCTCCATCCCCTCCATCACCCCCGCTCCATCCCCTCCATCGCCCCCGCTCCATCCCCTCTCACGCTGGTTCCATGCCCTCCATCACCCCCCGCTCCATCCCCTCCGCTCTCCTGCTCCGTCCCCTGTCACATTGGTTCCACGCCCTCTGTAACACCCCCCGCTCCGGTCCCCTGTCCCTCCCACTCCATCCCCTGTCACATTGGTTCCATGCTCTCCATCACCCCCTGCTCCATCCCCTCCATCACCCCTGCTCCATCCCCTCCATCACCCCCGCTCCATCCCTCCATCACCCCTGCTCCATCCCCTCCATCACCCCCGCTCCGTCCCCTCCATCACCCCCGCTCCGTCCCCTCCATCACTCCCGCTCCATCCCCTCCACCATCCCAGTTCCATCCCCTCCATCACCCCGGTTCCACCCCCTCCATCACCCCCGCTCCATCCCCTCCATCACCCCGGTCCCATCCCCTCCATCACCCCGGTCCCATCCCCTCCATCACCCCCGCTCCGTCCCCTCCATCACCCCCGCTCCGTCCCCTCCACCATCCCAGTTCCATCCCCTCCATCACCCCGGTTCCACCCCCTCCATCACCCCCGCTCCATCCCCTCCATCACCCCGGTCCCATCCCCTCCATCACCCCGGTCCCATCCCCTCCATCACCCCCGCTCCATCCCCTCCATCACCCCGCCCCATCCCCTCAGCCCCCTGCTCTGTTCCCCCTCCCCGTCACCCCGCTTCCACCCCCTCCGTTCCCCCTCTCCGTGCCCCGCTCCATCCCCCCCGCCATTCCCCCCCGCGAGCCTCCCCCCCCCGAAGCGGAAGTGACGCCCAAAGCCGCGCGGCGCGGCGCCGACGCGCTGACGTCACTTCCCGTCTGACCGCGGCCGGCTCCGTCTCCCGGGGCAACCGCCGCCTCAGGGCCTCCCTCCGCGCGGAGCACGCCGGGAGCGGGGCGGAGGCCGCTCGCAGCCGCTCCTCCCCCCCCGGCCCTCGGCCCCATGGTGGCGGCGGCGGCGGCGCGGCGCCATGAGCCGCCCGTCCTCTGCCGGGCCCGGCGCTAGCAAGCCCTGCGGCAAGCAGCAGCACGCACCCCCCCCCGCCGTGCCCGCCGCCGTCCTCCCGGGCCCCGGCGGGGCCTCCCCGCCTCCCCCCCCCGCCCCCCCCGCCCCCGCCCCCCCCCACCTCCCCCTCAGCACCACCACGAGCTGACCTCGCTCTTCGAGTGCCCGGTCTGCTTCGACTATGTGCTGCCGCCCATCCTGCAGTGCCAGGCCGGGCACCTGGTCTGCAACCAATGCCGCCAGAAGCTGAGCCTCTGCCCCACCTGCCGGGGCTCCCTCACGCCCAGCATCCGGAACCTGGCCATGGAGAAGGTCGCCTCGGCCGTGCTCTTCCCCTGCAAGGTAAGGCGGGGTGTCAGGGGGATGGGGATGGGGGGGAAGCCGGGCGGACCGAGGGCCGCCCGGCCCCCCCCCCCCCCTCCCCATCCCCCTGCCCAGGGTCAAGGCAGTGGCTACCATGTCAACCCTTCTGCGGTGGGACTTGACAAAGGTGTTCGTGCTTGGGCGATCTTGACGTGGCCGTGGAAATGACGTGGGGCCAGGGCTCCTGGTCTGCCCCGTGTAAAACTGTGGGCAGTTCCTGCTTGCGTTTCGGTTTGTAGTGGAGCTTTTACCTCCTGCATGCGCAGGCGGAAACCAGCCCGGCGCAGTAGCCAGTTCAGTGCTGGGTTACACACTGGCAGCAGCTGGGCTGGGCAGCTGGCATTTAGCAATGTGTGGTAGGGTAAAAGGAGAAAAAAAAAAAAACCAAAACAGCCCCCCAGAAAAACCTCCTGCGTGGGTACACCAGTGAATTCTCACTGCTGCGATTAATTCAGCCTAGCAATAAGCTTTACTTATGAGCATCTGTTCCTAAGCTTGAATGACTGTATCGGGAGGCTGGAGGGATCTAAGAGCAGGGACGGGCGTTTTACAAAGCACTGGAGGAGGCAGAAGCACGCCAGGGTCTGTCCTCGTCAGGTCCCTGAACGTCGCTGACACACACGCAGGAGCAGGCAGGCCTCCTCTTTCCAGAAGCGTTATTTGAACCTCGAGCTACTCGTATACTAGCGGGAGAGTCTGCTGGCGAGAGCAGGAGGGAGTTGGACCTGGCGGTCTATTCCCAGCTCTGCTACCGATTTCCTGGCTTCGGACAAGTTACTTCAGTCCTGTGCCCCTGCCTGCCTTCGTTTGCAGGGCTGATAACACTGGCCTGCCTCTGCTGGGCACTTTCAAGCTTAACTGATGTTTTCGGAATGCTTTAGCACACTCGGAAGGCTGTCCTGTCGAAGGGACGTTCAGAGCAGCACACGCAGAGTGGCATATGTGGCAAAAACATGGCATGCCAAGTCATGTGTTTGGTGATCACAGAATGTTAGGGGTTGGAATAAGCTCTGAGCTTTCCGTTTCCTCTTAGGAAGGAGAATATAGCACTAAACAAATGACTGTGAAAACAAGTACATAGTGCTTTGCAGCGTGGAATGCTAGAAATGATGAGACGGTCGGTGAAAAAGCAGAAGACAGTCGCTCCAGCCCAGGCCCTGGTGTCACGCCTGCACTGCTGACACCGTGCGCAGCCCTGGCTGCCCGTCTCAAGGTGTCAGTGGGGCTGTGGGCACATGTAGCTCAAAGGCATCGTGTAACCTGTACGCAGGGAGAGACGGAGCAGGCGTTGGAGGGGTGTGATTAAGGGCAATGACGTTTGCCAAGCAGCATGAAGACAGTAAGTCGGTTTTTGCTGGTCACGGTTTCCCATCGCGGGCAGGGCTCCTCACCAGAGGAACCCGGCAGCGATGGGTTTGGGAGCGCGCAAAAGCAGCCGTCTCTCAGGGAAGGGCAAAGCCGCCACGATTCGCTCGTCTTGTTTTCACGCTCTCACTTCTCTGGTCACCGTGGTCGCTTTTGCGTAGCTGTCTGGTTTCGCCCCAGCAGCAGCCTGTGTGTTCTTACTGATTGTGAGGTTTAGACATGGAGCAGCCTTTCAACACCTTGCATGACCAAAGCGTTAACGGGGTGTGAGCGTGGTACGCGCCGACGGGGCTGGGAGCGTGCAGGTACCCGGCTCGCTGCGCCGGCAGCAGGCACGGCTGGCCGCACGTCTGGGGCTGCTGCCTGGGGCGGGAGGACGCCTGTTCCACCGCAGCGCCCTGCGGTAAAGCCCTCAGCGGAGGATTAGGCGGCAGGGCCGGACGTGGACGCGGTGAGCAGAGGCTCACCTTAACTCTTCACGGCTTAGAATAACAAGCCCCTCCAGCAGCACGAGGTCTGGTTTCCATCCCAGTATTCCTAGCGCGGTGTTTGCAGCACGGGTGATTTGCATCTCGGGCACTTAAGCCTTGAGCTTACATTTCTTGCACACATACTAAGCAGCCCCAAAATAATCATTTATGCCTTGGTTGTATCTGTCCTCAAGCAGCCGGGCGCGTGTGGTGACCTGTGTGACGGTGTCAGCGGCGGTGCTGGTGTCCCCGCAGACACCTGCGGACGGGGGCAGCCGCACTCTCGGGGAGGGCAGGACAGAGGTTTTCAACAACATGGCGGCGTGGACAACCGAACTGACTGTAGAAAAAGGAAAAGTGTCCCTGGTTGTTTAAAGCAAATTAACCCACTGGGTTGCCCAGTGACAGTAAGAGAAGTTAGATGGCACTTACCTGTGCGCCAGCTTTATGCTCGGTGAGGAACTGTCCTCTCTCGTGCCACTTCTCACAGTTGCACTGTTGACACTGCTCCAGTGTTTAAAGCAAAGCTGTGAGGAATCTTCATTTGAATTTAACGGAAGGGCGTTTGCTCTGCGATGGTAATAACGTACATGTATTAAAAATACTTTACTCTAGTAGCTGTTTGCTGAAACTAGAATCCTCTGTTCTTTTTAAAGAAAAGAAAAAGGCAAACTAGGACCACTGCAGCTGATCTGGACCGATCAGATCTAACCACAGCAGCAAATCTAACTACAACTTGGCCTTACAATCCGTTTTATCTAAGTGCTTGCATTGGAAACAGCCAATCACAAAAGACAAGAAGAAACCATTTTTAAGTGGAAACAGAAATAAGTAGAGCTCAGCTCCGAGCCCAGGGCTAAATAGAAGTAGCTGATGTAAAATTGTCATTGAGAACAAGAGTCCTGGGTGATGGCCCTTGTTCGCAGGTGGGAGCAGCGAACGCTGGTGCCGGTGCGTGTCCTGACGGCTTGTGTTTGGTCTCTTTCCAGTACGCCACAACAGGCTGCTCTCTGACACTCCACCACACAGAAAAGCCAGAGCACGAAGACATCTGTGAGTACCGCCCCTACTCCTGCCCGTGCCCCGGTGCCTCCTGCAAATGGCAGGGATCCCTGGAAGCCGTGATGTCCCACCTCATGCATGCCCACAAAAGCATTACCACCCTTCAGGGAGAAGACATCGTTTTTCTGGCCACGGACATTAACCTTCCGGGGGCGGTGGACTGGGTGATGATGCAGTCGTGCTTCGGTCACCACTTCATGCTGGTGCTGGAGAAGCAGGAGAAGTACGAGGGGCACCAGCAGTTTTTTGCCATCGTGCTGCTCATCGGTACCCGTAAGCAGGCGGAGAACTTTGCGTACAGACTGGAGCTGAACGGCAACCGCCGCCGGCTGACGTGGGAGGCGACGCCGCGCTCCATCCACGACGGTGTGGCCGCGGCCATCCTCAACAGCGACTGCCTAGTTTTTGATACCGCTATAGCACACCTTTTCGCTGACAACGGAAACCTCGGCATCAACGTCACTATTTCGACGTGTTGTCCCTGACGCGTGCGCATAGCTAGCGAAACCTAGGCTGCCTGGACACCGCTTTACGTTCACCAAGGGTTTTCTTTTCGTTCTGTTTTTTTTAATGATACTCAGCTCTGTCATCGTGTACGCTAAGGTTGCTGGCTAGCTAACATTTTTAACTGTGGAGAGCAGAGGAACGGGAGTGTCCTATAAGTAATGCGAGTGGGAAGAGGTCTTTTTAAATTCTTGGGTGCCTTAGAAAGATTCCACACACGCGGTCACCTTTTTTAATTTAATTATGTTTTATTTAAAGAGTGCTTCCATTAGACATGTGGCTGAAGAGACTTGAAGGGCTGCATTCCTGTTTGAAGCGCACCTAAAAGCCCCTTCAGCAGGAACAGAGACTTGCTCTCTCTCACTGGTGAGCTTTAATAACAGTTTGTAGTAGGTGGGAGAGGAAAGAAATCCAAGCAGCCTTTCACAAGAGAAGTTGTGACTCAGAGGGGGAACAACAGGTACTTCGGTGTCGATACTGCATTTCCTGCTACCTGACTAGAAAGGGCTGGGCATCGAATCATTTGTGAATCATTTGCGGAGGTTTTAAAAGACAAAAGGGGAGGGGGGCTGGGGTGGAGCACAGCAGGTTCCCCGGAGCGTGGGAATTGCCAGCTCCTGTCCATTTTAGGGGGATGACGAGCCCAGCACAGAGCACGGCCGCTCACGGCCGGGTCCCGGTGCAGCCAGGAGGCACACATCTCGTGCATCTCAAACAGCTAGAGCAAATAACACAGAAATATACCCAAACTGTCCACACGCAGCATCCCTTGGAGACATACTTGATTATTGTAAAAGATTAATAATATAGCAAGACCTTTATGGCCAGTGTCGCGTTGTTTGCTATTTAAGTTTTGTTGCCATATTTACTTTTATTTTGTAATAAATATTTTGCAAAAACTATACAGCGTGCTGTGCTGACGTGTGTGCGTGGCAGTCGCAGTTGCTTCCTGGCTCCCCTGCGCGCTCTGCCTCGCTGGAGCTGGTGGGCTCCCCGGGGAACAGCCAGAGTGCCCAGGCGAGCGGCGGCACGCCGCGGGGCCCGGTGGGGTGCGAGCCCCGCTGCCGGAGAGGGCCCCTCCGCAGCACAGGAACCGGGTGGGGAGCGAGCCCCGGGGGCAACAGCGACAGCCTGACTGGCAAACTGCAGCCACGGGCTGTCCCCGAGGCGGAATCTGCCTGAGGCCCCCCTCTGCAGCCAGAGCCTGCTGTCTGAATCACTCCAGAAAAACACCGGCTCCACAGATGGCTCTGCTGAACGTGAAGACGTTTGCCATTTGGAAGAGGCATGGCATTCGGCAGCGGGAAGCCCCACCACGGTGGGAAGCTACATGTGAAGTGACAGATGAAGCCTGGCGTGAATGAATACACTCCACGGGGAGGAGAAACGGTGCCAGCCGCACCCCTCCAGGGAAGAGCTCCGGGGAGTCCTGCGCGAGCGTTGCCTCACGCCTGGCGGCAGGCCCCAGAGAAGCGCACGAGAGAACGGCAACGACCACACCAGGGAAGGGAGGCTTGTGCCAGCCTTCAGAATTTGGAAGTGACCAGGGAAAAAAGACCTAAGGAATTACCCTAATCTTGTCATGTCCAGTTCCTGTAGAGATCCTACATTTGATCTCGTTTATGCTGTGCTGGCAGAACTCCAGCAGCATCAGCCCGTGAACTCATTTACTCCTGGTTCAGCAGGACCAGAGTTGAGCTCTGGCTCTGACAGGCCTTGACGCCTGTGCTTTCAGCAGAACTTGCTAAGCAAGAATTCCTACGGATTTGATTTGCTTTCCCATATTTCAGCAACATTTATAGTGGAAGGTAATTTTTCTTACCGAGAGTTGGGACATAAAAGCTTTTGTGTGTAAAACAAAACTCTGAGGCGTGGCATTGATTATAGCAGCACTGATGAAATTAATTACTCCAGTGTTGCCTATAACCCACGCTAGATAAGTTAACACAGGTTATTTCATCAGGTCTTTCCACACCACTCAGTTCTGAAGGAACAGCAAACTTTTGTTATACCTGATAGCAAAAAACCCCAACGCCCAGTATCTTTTCTGGCTGAAACTGGACTTAGGGTATGGAGCACCTGAGCTGGCGCTGCCAAGGGCGACGCGTTTCCCCTCCGGATCAGTGCATGCGCAGGTGACGTTCGTTCCCCCGTGCGATCAAAGCGTGTCAGGGTTTCGTCCCTGCGCAGCGGGGCACGACGCAGCCGGTGCAGCTTCCTGCGGGCAAGGGCCACAGAATCCCAGAACCCCAGCACGGCAGGGGTTGGCAGGGCCCTCTGTGGGTCACCCAGTCCAACCCCCTGCCCAAGCAGGGTCACCCAGAGCAGGCTGCACAGCACCGCGTCCAGGCGGGGCTGGAATATCTCCAGAGAAGGAGACTCCACAGCCTCCCTGGGCAGCCTGTTCCAGGGCTCCGTCACCCTCAGAGGGAAGAAGTTCTTCCTCATGTTCAGCTGGAGCTTCCTCTACTTCAGTTTGTGCCTGTTGCCCCTTGTCCTGTCGCTGGGCACCGCTGGAAAGAGTTCAGCAAGGGCCGAGGCGGGGGCGGCTTGCGGGGCGCCAGCCCCCTGCAGGGAGGTGGCCGCGCGGCGGTGAATGCGCGGAAGCTCCTGAAAACGCTCAGAGAAGCGTTAGCTGAGGCCGGCCCGGTTCTCTGCACGGCTCCCCCGGCCCCAGCCAGGCTCCCTGACGCTGAGGTGGGCGGTGAGCGCGCCCGGAGCGGGCTCGGCGCGGGAGCGTCGGCCTCCGTGCTGCGGGAGCCTCCCCGCGCTGGCTGGACGCCGGGCGGGACGGGACGGGGCCCCGGCGGGCCGTGCTGCGGGGCCGCTCTCCTGCCGCGCCGCGCCGGCGCCAGCTCAGCCCAACACCGCGGCCGCTCCCGGCGGGAAGGGAAACGCGCAGCCCCGCAGGGACGGGCGGGCGAGCGAGAGGGTCGGGCCGGGTGACCCGCAGCGGCCCTGCCCGCCCCGCCCGCTGCGGTTCCGTGAGGACGGGCGCTGGCCCGCTCCCCGGCCGCGGAGCGAAGTGGCGGGCGGGCGGACTCCCGCGGCCGGCCGGGGCTCGCGGTCTCCGCGCGGGTAACGTCACGGCGCCGCGAGCGATGACGCGCAGCTCGTGGACGCGGCGCGCGCGCGGCCCATCCGGGCAGCCCAGCGCCCGCCCGCGCTCACGCAGCGCCAGGGCGGGGCGAGGGGAGCAGCCCCGCCGCGGCAGCCCCCGCGCCCGCCGCGCCGCCATGGAGACGGTGCCGGCCGGGCTGAGCCGCGGACGGAGCTGGCGGGAAGGTGTGGGCCCGGCGCGGGGTCGCGAGCGCGCGGTTCCTCCTCGCGCCGGGTGGTCGGTGCCTCGGGCGGGCCTCGCCGTCCCCAGCGCCCCGGAGAGCGCCTGGGCGGGCCGGGGATGCGGAGAGGGACCCACCGCCCGCAGCCTGCGGGGACGGAGCGGGGCCGAGGGGCGGGTGAGCAGGCGCCCCAGCCGCCGGGCCGAACCGCGGCCCAGCCCGCTCGCTGCATCTCGGGTGTCCGGGTTTTTAATTAGATCCGCCGAGAAAAGTCCCCTTCGTCAGCGCCGCCGCTCCGCTGTCGCCGGGTGCGGCTGCGGGTGGGCCCGTGCCTGGAACAGCGGGAAGCGAGACCTGGGGCAGCGCCGAGGCCATGGCGCGGCAGACGCGGCCAGGAGCTGCGGTGTCGGGGCAGACAGAGGCCACCCGGCGCCGGGAGCACACCCACAGAAACGCACGTAAAACCCCGCGCCGCTCAGGGGCTGCTCACCGTACTGCCTCCCGCACCCCGGGGCCAACGCGGCCGTGTCCCAGAGACCCGTTTGCGAAGCGGCAGCAGCCCCCCGCAGGCCACCCGCTCTGCGCTGCCCTCGTTAACCGCCCCGCAGAGCCACCGCTGAACCAGGCTCTGCGCAGCGAGCCGGAGCGCCCAGCCAGCGAGCGCTCTGCAGGTGGCCGGGCCAGCGCGCTGCGGTCCTCCGAGAGGCACAGCAAAGTCCCAGAGGGGAGCTGAACGTACATCAGCCTCCTCCTCCTCCTGCCCGGCTGCGTCACCCCGGCACGCAGCCGAGGAGCTTCGCCTTCGCTTGCAGCACAGCGTTGTGCCTCAGCTGCTGCCTGACCCCCTCCCTGCTGGGCACTGCAGCCAACAGCCTGCGTGCTCCGCTCAGTGCCAGGCAGCCCGGGAGGAGGACGTCTGCCGCACGGCGCACGCCTCCGAGAGCAGGAGGGGTGTTCTGGGCGCAAAGCACGGCACGCCAGCTGAAGGCACTGGGGAAAGCCGCCTGCAGATCTGTCCCAGCACGAAGGGGGCCTGCGCAGCCCGTGATGGACAGGCATGCACTTGGAAATGAGAAAAAACTTCAGTCGCCCCTACAGCTCTTTCTTGTTAGGACAGGAGAGGCTGGAAAGGCTTCAGAGGAAAATGCAGTGTTAGACCAGTGCCACAAGTCGCTGACCCCAAGCAGTAAGCAATCTCCGTGACCTCAGTGGGACAAGTTTGCCAAGCCCTGACCCAGTGCCCAGTTCGAGTCCCCCGGGCGCTGGGAAAGGTTACACACAGACCCAGAGCCGCCCTTCTCAAAGCGTAGGACCCACTCTGGCAAGCAGGTCTGGGGCGGCCGATGTGCTCGGTGAGAAAACAGCTGTGCCTAAGAGATCAGCTTTCTGAGAACACAGCGCTGCTGCTCAGTAATCCTCATCATCGCTGTCACTTGCAGCCCTGTCAGAAGAGTTCAGCGGCTTAGATGTCTTGTGCGACACAGAGGTAAGGACTCACCCAGGTCACATATATATATTTTATGCTTAATGGTTTTACCCCTGAACAAAGATATGACTCCACATTGCTTTTCGTATTTTCCACTTTGAGTTCAATGAAGATTTCGTGAAGCTGTTCCAGCAATCTCTGCGCACGCTCCCCTCCGTTGGTCTGCCTACCCTTCTGGCCTACAGACCCGAATCGTCACGAGAAAACATCCAGATCGAGGCGAGTCAGCCATGGGTGTTCCCCACCGTGCGGATTTTTGTGCTTGTTTTAATTCCTGCAGTTCCCATCCAGGAATAGTAAAAATAATGCCCTTTGCCAAGCCAGTGCAGGTGTTCCTTTATGAAAGGGGTTTTCTTTCGTGAGGCTGTTGCAACGATGCTTGTTGTGCACACCGATACAGCAAGAGGCTGTGCAGCTCCTCTCCCCGCTGCTACAGCCTGTGTTGAGAATTTCCTAGCAAAAGATTTTGCCCTTTGAGTAAAACAGAGCTACAAAATTTATATAAATACTAGGTGTACAGTCAAAGAACACAAGTGGGGCATAGAGCTCCCCATAACCCTTGGCAGAGTAAAATCATCAGAGAGTTAATCCTAGACAGGAGGTGGGGAGCAAGGGAATTTCCAGGAGCCACGCTCCAGAGAAGCCAAGAATGTCAGGTTAGTATGTTCAGAAAAGGATTTGGGTGAAAGTGCCGAAGGGCAGCGCAGCGGATGACGCGTGAGCGCAGCGGCCCGGAGCCGGTACCCTTGGCCCCGTGCTGCTGCAGCTGGGGGGCTGCTGCTGTCTCTCCGGGCAGCGCTGAGCTTGGCGCGTGGCCCTCGGGAGTGGAGGCCTTACGCACGGCCTTCGGCAGCGTGCTCCTGGCAGCTGCCTCTTCTGTAACTCGGTTTCACAACGCGTTTTCAAAAAAATGGGCATTTCTTTCAGAGTATCTAGTGTCCATCCTCAAAATACACCCTGCAGCAGCCCTGACCTGCATCGGTCGGTTATGCTCACCTCTTCTGTCAGCAGATCTGCTGGTGGTTCCTCACGGAATTCCCCATGGATTTGCTTGTGATCAGCCACACAAGTCTGGGAGCTTTTTCTCTCCACTGCCCTAAGCAACATATTTGAAAGCATTAATGCCTCAGAGCACTCAACTACAGCGTTCCGCACACTCTGAAGCCTTCCCTTGCTAGGAGCAGGTCTCACAAATACTACAGTCATTCCATTGAGGGTTTTATTTATTTGTTTACTACAGATGAGCTTTTCTTCTTGGTTGGTTTCCTGAACCTGATGTTTTGAGTTAAATGGTTCCAAGACACCGCAGACACAGATCTGTTTTAACTGCTCTTCCACGCTTTACAGCACTGCGTTTTGAGCAGAGCCCTCTTTCCTCACAACAAAATGAGGATTTGCGTGCTGGTGCCGTATTTCCGTCCTCCCCGTGTTCTCTCTCCCCACCTCTGCTTCAGAGAGAGGAGGCCCCCGCGCCGAGGTGCGAGCACTGCGGCAGGCTGCTGAAGCCCTTCCCGCCCTTCGAAGACGTTTGCCCACCGTCACAGGACTGGGAATCAGTAAGCTGGGGGGGAGGATCAGCAGAGGTTTGCTGTGGAAAGGCCCGCGCTCATGGCACCGCTCTTCTGCCTTTCAGAAATTCTGCTGCGAGCATAACCGAGACCTCTACGAGTTCATCGTGAACGAGAGGAAGACCCGTGAAGGCGCTGGGAGCGTTCCCATTGCTGCTGGCCCCCGTGAATCCCACGGCACCGAAGCTGAGAGGCCGCTGTCGAAGCAGAGAGCGTACCAGAGGTACCGTGCAAAGGCTACCGGGAGAACTGGGGACCGGGGCTGCCTAAGAACAACGGGCAACTCCGCAGGCAAAAGCAGCGTTAAGAAAATGAAACTGCAGCAGGAGGGAATGAAAGAAGAAAAAAATTTGCTTTGGGCAGCGCAAGTCCATATTCCGCCTGGCCCCTCTTGCTTTTCTCTCAGCAGGCTGTACTCGAAGGCGGCGAGGTGCGTGCTGCTCAGGAAAGCATTAATTCTGCTGCCGACAGACGTAGTATCTAGAGGCAGAGCCAAAAGCCTAACTGCAGCTGTGGGAGGGATAATGGCTGGGTCTAGCTTTTACCTTGGGTGCTGAAACCAAGCTGGAATTTGTATGTCTTATTCTGCTGCATGAACTGTGGCACGCATTCGGATTCCGATTCCCAGAGACTCTGCAAGTTTGCCTTCTGCTGGGCTGTTTAGCGGGAGGCCCAAAGCTTACGCAGGTATCTAAGCCTATGGCACAGGCTTAAGGAAATGTACATGGGCATACCTGGAACAAACCGTTAGTTTCCCTGAAGATCCTTTGCCGTCTGATGATGCGGGTACAGAGCATAAACCAAAGCCATTGTCAGACACTGTCAAATTTATAGGAAGCCAGATAAGAGAAGCAGTGAAAACATTGTTGGAGGTTAACTGTTTCCTTGATCCTGTGGGCAGCTCTCCTTCTCTTTTACACAAAATTTTGATACAAAATCCCCTACAGTGTTTAGCTCTGGTGTCAGTAGAGCTGGTGCCATTGCCATCGCAGAGTCTGTTTACTGAAATCTCTGTATGGGAGCAACACCTTTTGGCTGAGATATTATTATTTTGGTGATGTTCTGTTGCCTCTAACTGTTACTTTCAATTATGCAAGTGGAGAGAAAAACAAGTTCAGCACCTTGTGTTCCTATGGCAAGGATACCCAGTACTTCCAGCTTTCAGAACAGGATATATGAAATATGTATCAGGAACGCTTCGTTTTCCAGGCAGCGGGAGAGACAAATGGCCAGACAGTCAGCTCTCCTGGCAGCGGAGCCGACGAGCATAGCGGAAAGTGAGTTTGCATTTCCTTATGCATTTGTTTGTCTGCTTATTACGACGAGTCCAATGGAACTGCTTGTCTCTAACACTCTCTAACTGAACGGGATTTATACAGCGACGTGTTAGTTCATTGTCAAGTGTGCAATCCCATTAAATTAGACACTGCCATATTAAACCATCCCTCACAGGACAAAGCAAAAGCAGTTACATTCCCACTGCACAGAGAGGATCTCCTTGCTGTGACTCTCAGTGTTCATAGCCGAGCGTTTCAGCTGAGATGCACAGAAAGCGACCTTAGAGAATAGCACGCTGGCAAAGCCAAGCCCCTGGAAGGTAGGAGCTGCCGTAGGAACAGAATTAGGGTGATTAGCGTTTTGCCTAATCAGGTGAATGCTCCACCAACTCCTAGCCCAGGCTGTGGACAACTGCGCAGCCCTTTGGATCTGGATATAAAACCAAAGGCATTTTGACTAAGAACAGACGAAGCAGGTTTACAAAACGGGCATGTTGTCACAGAGGATGGCAGGGCACTGAGGCCTCTGCAGCACCAAGGCTTTCAGATCCTCAGTCCTCCAGAGCACGGAGCCATGAAGGCTTTCCAAAACAAGTCACTCTTTACTCACACAGATGTATGTATATACATAATTGAAAAAAACACCTCTTTTTTCAGAGTCCTTTTCTCTGAAATAGCTGAACACTTTGGACTGCCCTTATTAGACAGAAAACACTCCCAAGACAGGATGGAGCATTTCAGCCAGAAACTCTCCCTCCCCTCGGTGACAGCCTCCCTGCGGAGGTGCCAGCAGCCCGCCGTCGGCGCGGCCGGCCCTGCCCGATGCGCACTGACCCTCCCTTTGCTCTCCAGGTTCACACCAAGCCGCCACCATCTCCTACCAGCTTTCCCGGGAGCCTCCGTCGCCGCGGGGCCGGACGCTGGTGCCTGGCGCGGGAGCAGCGGGGCCCCAGGAGGAGCCTGTCTCCTGCACCGTCGCCTGCTGCGACTTTGCCCCAGCGGGCAGCAAGGCAAGGGGCTGCTGCCCGACGGCGAGGGGCTGTGCCGCGGCCGTGTCCACGCACCGGGACGGCGGGGGCCTGGCACTGGCCTGCCCTAAACGGCGGCTGGTGCTCCCAGCCATTTTATTGTTTCTTTTCCAATCTTAGGCAGTGAAGAATGAATTGCTGGAAAAATACTACAAACATGGAGGGAAATTCCTTACCATGCTTCCAGATGGAACAGCACAGTTATTGTATCCTTTACGGGGCTCTTTTGCCTGCATTAGTCCAGGGTTGTAACTGTAATTTTAAGCGTGTCCTACTCTGCTTTATCGCCGAATAACCTGGTCCACCACTCACACTCGCTTCCACATTCTGAAAAAAAGCAGTAGCAAAACCACTTATGTAGCTCTTGGTCTGAAGTTTTCCAGATCAGCCAGCAGCTTTGACGAAGGACGGGCACTTGTGTCTTTAATGCCCAGCTTAAGAAACGCGCTAGCCCAGTGTTCAGACCCCTCCGAGCTCTGGCCACCCGGGTGGGCACCGAGAGCGATCAGCCCTGTCCTTCCGCGGGGACAAACCGGCACACTGCCCCCCGGCACCGGCACAGGGCCGATGTCTCCGTCCTGCACACGGGGGTACGTATGAGGTGCACAGACAAACTGAAATCACCAGTGTAACTAAGAAATAAAAACGTGGCAGTTTCACCCACGGACCCCACAGCTTTCAGGCTGCCTCTGCCATTACTTAAGCCGTAACATTTTAATTCACCCACATTATTTTCCCTTACTGTGGCTGACTTCTTTCTGACCTGGGGGTGTACGAAAGCATACCTGAGCTCTGCCAGCACAGCAGACGGGCTTGAGTCGACTCCAGGCTGCCTTTGTCCCAGGGATGCTGCCAGTCACGGCAGTGGCGAACGGCCAAGTGCCACAAACGCATGCGCTCGCAGCAGCCAGTCTTGCTGGAGGGAAGCCCCAGCGAGATGCAGAATAACTGCTGTTTGGGTATGTGGGTACATTCGAGTCCGGTTTCCAGGGCAAGAGCCTTTTTCCCCCAGCTGTTTGATTTTTTTCCTCTGGCAGAATAACACCTGCCCCCGTTTTCTCTGCTGTCATCCAAGTTGAGCGTTTGATCACTTCCCTTTGCTAGGCTCCTACTTTCAATCATAAGCATTGGCCAAGAATGTGTCTTTAAAGTAAACCTGCTGAGCGGCTCTGCCTGGGTTATTGGTTAGCAAACAACAAAAACGTATTCCGTATCTCTAGGCGCTCTTTTGTCAGCGTACACAGAATACTTCAGCGCAGGAGAAAAGCAGTGGCAGCGTCCCACGGAACACTGGCAGCACACCACCATTCCACCTTGAACAGGGTGAACTGGGTAACACGTCGATTTGTGTACTCCAAAGCAGGGCTCTGAAATATTCAGTATGTAATGACAGACTGACCAAAGAAAGGCACTATGAACACCTTATCTGACGACAGCTATCCGTCTGGAAATCTGGCAGTCATTGTCGTGCGAGAGAAGAACCAGCTTGCTTGCATCGTACAGGAGGACAAGCCGCACCACGCCGAAACACAAGCAGTGTTTATGTCCGGCGGCAGAAGTACCTGCTATTACCCCAGCGGAGCCGTGTGGTACGTTCAAGCTGTCAGAGCAGCTTCGCTCTCCACTGCACACTTTAAATTTCAAAGGTCCCAACGGGTATTTTTAATAGCGTTCAGAAATTAAAAGACAAATACAGCAGCTCGTGGGCCTTGCGTCAGGTGCTTCCCAGAGGAGCAAGGCTACCCCCGCTGTGTCTTGGGGTGCGGGGGTCAGGCCCCAAACTAGCTGTGCCTCAGTCCCGTCCCTCTGGGGAACGAGGTGCGTCGGCTGAGGGAGCTGCAGCATTGAGAGCTCTGCTTTTCCTCTCTTCTAGGATAAGCATGAGTATTCAGGGAGGGCAGTACTTGGACCAAGCAGGCAGCAGGGTGAGAAGGTGGATGTGGCCGAGCAGCGTCACGTCGCCAGGACCCCACGTCCCGCTGAGACCCATCTTCATCTCCCTGAACCGGCACGTGGGGGTCAGGATCCTGGGCCAGGACAAGATCACCGTTTCCTTCCTTGCCATGGGGCAACAAGCAAAATTCAACGTGGGGACCAAAGTGCAGGTATTTCTCCAGCGCACAGGCAGCTGCAGGCGAAGCTGCTCCCGGCAGCGGGCGCAGGGCAGCCAGGGAAGCTCCCGCCCGCGGGGAAGCGCACTCATCCCACGGTGGGTGCTGCCCCGTGGTCCTGCCCCCCCCAGCAGCACACAGCGGAGGTGTAGCCATGCTCAGTCACACGCAGACCGGGCTCACCAGCCCCAGCAGCCCCAGCTCCCTGCATGGGGCTGCAGAACACGGGAAGCACTCGGCCAGGCTCCCAGTGTCCCTGGCTGCGTCCCTGAGGGTCCCCTGGCTCTGCCCCAGGGAAGAGAGCCGTGACCCATGTGGGCAGGGCACATGTCAGCTCCCTTCGTCCACGGGCTCCTGCCATGGGGACAGGTTTGTCTGCCAGGCACAGACCAAAGCCCTGAAGCCCCGTCCCACGCTGCCTCGGCTCTGCTGACACCGCTCACCTCCACTCCCCAGGTCAGCGACGTCGGCCGGCTGCCTCCCCCAGCCCGGCTGGGCGAAGACGAGCTCCTGCTGCTTGCCTTCAGGGTGAGGATTCTGCGGCTCTTCCACAGACTCCGTGGATACTTAAACTATCCTTCTAATGAGCAATGGGACAAAATTCAGCCTCCCGCTTACCTTATCACACAGACTTTAAAGATCCTACAGCTCTGCGCAACTTCTGACATAAGCGATGAGCTGCGCAGTTTGGTCAGGCCGATAGTAAATGCTCCAGACTGACCAGCGTGCGTGCGGTGTGAAGGCAGCGCCAGCGCGAGACGCTCCCCGGCGCCCGCACGCACTCAGCGAGGTGTCGCCGGCGGCCCTGCCGTGCTGCGCCATGCAGCAAAGGGCAGCCCGCAGCAGTCCCACCCGACATGGCCTCGCTGCTGGGAGCGGGGCAGGCAGTACCAGACCACGTTTTCCCGCAGCCCACACTGAAGTGTGTCTTGGCCACGGAAGCATGAAGAGGGGCTTTGCTTAGGGCAAAGTAGATCCGTGCTTGACGTCAGCGCATTGCTCCTGAGCTGTCTCCTGGCAGAAACCAGCCCAGCCGACCAGTCCTTTCAGCCCGTGGCTGCGGCACAGGGATAAAAGCAAACAGAGCACAGCTGAGTCACGGCACCGCTCTGCACAGCCAGCGCTGCTGCCAGGGGCAGGGCACCAGCGGGGTACGCAGGCGGCCCTGGTGCCAGTGCTGGCTGGCAGCTCGGCACGCTGCAGGGACAAGACACAGCGGTTGCCCCCGCAGAGGGACAAAGCCCACAGGTTGTCCAGAGCAGTCAAAAGTCACAGTCCTGGCGACGTCCGTGCGGATGCTGGGGGCAGAAGGCTGTAAGCGGGGACAGCAGAGAGCATGGACAAGCCGCAGCCTCTGGCAGGATATAGTGGGAAGGCTCTGCTGCACCAGGCGCCCTGCGGTTCCCTCCGGCCACGGGCGGAAGTGGTGGGGCACAGACCCCTCATGAACGGGGGGGCCTCGGGCCGGCCCCTGCCCCAGCTCCCAACAGCTTGGACATGCAGGATCAGGGGCTTCACCTTGGCCCTTCGTGCTGCATCTGAGCAGCTCTGCGAGGTGGCTCCGGACGTCTTTGCTGCACAGGGCACAGACGAGGGGGTTGATGAAGGAGTTGGTCTGCCCCGGCAGCTATCAGGCATCCTTGCGCGGGCTTGGCCAGGCTGCAGGCGGCCTGCACGGTGCTGCCCACCACGCAGGGCCCCGGGAGAGGCAGACGCCGAGGAGGACGATGAGCACGGTCCGCAGTCCCTTGAAGTGGTGCTGGTGGGCACAGAGCTGCGAGTGCTGCCCGCGGGTGATGCTGCCCACCAAGACGCGCAGGCACCAGGGCAGCTTTGGGAAACAGTGCCCAGACGGGCAGTCAGCGAGGACAGGAGTGCAGGCGGTCACTCTCCTCCCAGCGAGCCAGCACCATCCCCTCCCAGCATGGCGCCGGCAGCCGAGGCACCGGCTTACTTGGGATGCCGACAGCCCAGCATCTGACACGGGGACCCCTTGCAGCCTCCAGACCCCGCGCGCAGAGGGGAGCACGTGGGGAAGGGGAATGGCGAAGGACGCGCCTCCAGGGCCTGGGGCAGCATCTTGGCAGTCGGTCTGCGAAGACCATGGGAAATCAGGGCACACTGGGGAGCAGAGCGATGTGGGGAGGGTCCCCCACTGTCCCACCCTTTACCAGCTCCTCCTGGCCACAGGTCAGCAAACACATACAAAATGAGCTCCTACTCTATCCAGCTGTAACCGCAACACTTAACAGGAAGTTGCATAGTAAACAACCCCCCCAAAATTAAATCCAATTTATGTCAAGTTAGGCTCTGGATAAACACACTATATTCATTAAGTTCCCGTTTATTACCAATTTGGAATTTAAGTCTCCCAGTGCCAGACAGACTACTTGCAAGTTCTTGCTAACGAGCGGCACGATGGCTCTGCTAATGGCACTGCAAACAGCAGCCACCGCCGGAGAAGCCCCTGTCCCCAGGAGAGGGGTGGAGTGGGGACAGCTCCCGCTCGCTCGCCCAGGCCTCATCGCAGGGGAATCGGTGGGCTGCAAGGACAGAAAGTGGGCACTAACAGAGCGATGGAGGTCCAGAGCCACGCCAAGCTGCAACGCAGGCCACTGGGCAGAATCACACGACAAAACTACCGGAGGTGGTGGGGCATCAGCAGGCGCTGGCTGCCCCTCGCCCCTCTGTGCCCCAGGGACGTCGGAGCCTTCCCCGAGCCACAGCGAAGGATGGTCCCCCTGCGCCGCAAGGCCCGAGGCAGAGCAGCAGCCCGTTGCCGCACGCCCGACTCCCGTGAAACACAGACCGGCGCCAGCTCGGGCGCAGTGGCATGGGTCAAAACCTTCAGTTAGATTCAAAATCTTCTAGACTCTCGTGGTTTAGAAATATGAAGATCAAACCTGGGGGGTTGGTTCTAACCTGTTGTGCCACTGTAATGCCAGTTTTTAGCAGGGTTAGGTCTGACTGACGCCAGCGAGAGCACACCTGAGCACAGATCTCTGCTGCAAACAGCTCAGTGTGACGACCCATTTTTTCTGCACTCGCAGTGGGAAATGCGAGACCCATTTTTTGCCCCTCCCTAGTCCGCACCCAGCTCACAGCAACTCCATCAGACCTGTATCCCCTACCCCTGTGCCGTGCCAAGCCAAGATCAACAAGCTTGACTCTGCCCTTCTGATTTATTATTTGATATCGGTTTTGCACATGGGTGAAATCAATCGGCTTGTTTAGATAAATGGGCCATTACACCTTCACTTTAAAGTTAAAAAGTGGCATTCTGCACTTTGAGAGAGCAAAAAGCTGCCACTTCAACGCCAGGACAACACGTGGGTACCGGGGCTTCCAGCGATGCTGGTGGTCGCACCCTTCTCCACACCAGACAGACGCATTCAGTAAGACGATTCGGAGAAGCCCGTCCAGGATTGCTGAACACGCAGAAACCCCCATGCTGAGTATTTCTGGAGGCTGGGAGGTGAGAGGGGAATGGGAAGCACCGATTACCAACTAGAACAAGTTCTGCGGGTTAGAGCACCACAAATACTGAGTCCTCAGCTGGTGTCTGGCAACTGGCAGGCAGGTATCACTGCCTTTAATGACTGTCAAGGCTCTTCATTCCCACTTACTGTTCAATTTTTCCATTTGGAAGTGCTCTATGAACAGCAGCCATGGGGCTTGGTCCAGCCCATCAAAACCAGCCTGCCACGTGCACTGGCCAGCCCCGAGCAATGGCAGACACGACCAGACCGCTGCCCACCCTGCGCCTCCCAAGGGAGACGCTTCTGGCGCACCGAAGGGACGCGAGCACAGGTTCCAGTGCAGCAACATACAACCCTGCTCAGGTGGAAGGGAAGGAACACCACAGGCAGCAAGCAGACTGTAGGCAAATGCCACCACGGTGGTCACACAAACAGCTCACAGCCCATCTCAGCCTAGCAACGCCTCTGTGCATCTATCTGTTCTCTGTCTCGTCTGTGTGAAGCATGCAATTATGAGAAACTAAAACTCTATCCATACTAGGAAACCTTGGTTAACCTATTTCAGCAGAGAAGGCGCGAGTTATCTGCAGAGCTGATTTCCCCACAGTCAAAGCAGCCTGGAGGCCACGGGGTGTTCAACGGCTGTGAGGAGCAGCACCTTTGTAACAAGCAGCAGGACAGAGCCGCTGTTACCTGGAACATTTCTCACACTGTCCCTAAAGCTCCAGGGAAGGTGAAAGGCCATTCTTACAAAACCTGACGGCTGCCTTCGGCACAGCTCTGCAGATTCCCTTCTCGTCTGACTCACTGCCCCGACAGAGAAAACCTCCCTCCCTCACCGCCACATCCAGAGACAATTTTTGTTAAGAAAGATCCAGAAAGCACTTTACCTTGTCTCACGAGGGGTTTGAAACGCTGAAGCTCGGAGCAGGGCCAAAAAGCAGAGTGGGAGGCAGGTGGTGCCCAGCACCGAGCCCCCCACACCAGCGCCCACGCTGTGGCTGCTCGGCCACGCAGCCTGGAGCATGCAGTGCTCTGGAGACACAGGGCACGGAGACCCTGCAGAGGGGAGCCCGCAGCCTGCAGCTCGCCCCCCACCCGGGGAGCCCCCCGCCGAGCACGGCCTTGGGGGCCTCACCCCAGCCCTGCCAGGTGCCCCGGCACGGCAGCACCCCAACTCACGTCGCAGCGGGATCTGGCAGGGCACCAGGGAACAGACAAAACTCTGTGTGCTCCGCCCAGAACACGGAGGTCGTTAGGGGCTGAGACAAGACAAAGACAACATTACCAACTCTGGAAAGTAGGCTTTTTATGCACTTTTTCAATTGCAATTCTAGAAACATCCATCAGTGACTCAAACAAGGTACTTCAGACAGTACATGAGGACTCTTTATTTCAATTAACTTTCTTGACACCTGTTTAGGACAGTAGAAAGGCCCAGCTCTTCACCTCTCCAGAATGGTCAAGGAAAAACCTCCCGAGCTGGCCAGCGCAATTTAAAAAGCAGCTGATCTCAACTTTTACTGAAGTCACAAAAGTGATGTAACTACTCTGCATATAATTTTGTTTACATAATTTAGTATATAACGCACTGTTCGACTCTGCCATATATTTGGAAAAATATACAAACCTGCTTTAACCACATTAGAGATGTTTGATAGACAGCTGTCAATTACTTAACAGTTTAGGACAATACCAGACACTCCTATAACTTCATTTTAAACTACAAAAAGAACATAAATTCATATAAAATACAACAGATTAAACAAACTTTTTTTCCCCAAGGAAAAAAATCAGGCATCAACTCAATCTGCCATTGCGTGAGACATGAATATAAAATAAGTTACTATTAGTAATGCCTGCATTGTCGAGCTATGAACTGGTCGAATGAAATCTTAAAAAAACTATACAGTATTATTGCACTCCATGACTGTGCAGTATCTGGGAACACGCCAGCACTGAAAGAGGTCTTTTATTAAGCTTTTTTTCAGGAGGCACAACGCGGCTGCGAGAGAAGCATCCAGTCTGTACTAACAGCGTGCTGTCTTCAGTACAGGCCTTCATGGGTCGGAGCCACGCTGCCTTTGGAAATCGCCACTTAATGCCTGGAAACGGAGACACAAGCGTTACAGTCGGCAACCACTCCTGCATTAAACGAGCAAGACATCTCCACCAGGCCAAAACACAAAGCTGAGGCATTTTATGTACCCTCAGGAGAACAGCAGGTTCTTGGGCTTCCGATTATAAAACCTGAATTACAAGCACTGTCCCTTGGCAGGCCCCAACTCATGGCAAGAGAGCACTATCACTGTCTTATTCTGGGTGACAAAGGCACCATCAGAATGACACTACGTTATCTGAATTCAAGTAAGGAGACATTAAAACACAAAGCCACCAAGCCTCACTATCACACTCTCCTAACCTGCAGTGTTGTTCCCCACTGGATGGAGATACAACCGAATGGGGATTTGTGCTGTTGTTTTTTTCTAAACTCATCCCATTAAATTACATTCTATGTAAGAACAGTCTTAGCATGCTTTGTAAGCTGAAAAGTGACATCAGTCTGCTTTGCAACAAAGAATACTGCCCGAGAGCCTCCAAATCCACACATACAGGGTGCTGGGCTTCAGCAAGCCCATGTGAAAAGTACAGGAAAAACCAAAATTTTAATAATGCATACTATTTTAAAAATATGAAACAACTTATTTCATGATTAAGATGACTTTTTGCTAAATCACTAAGACAAACCAGACTCAAATGAATAAACAGGACATGCCTGCAGGAATCAAAAGTCAGCTGCTTCTCGTATTGCCTGCACGAGGGCTACGAGGGAGCAGTCTCTCCGCATCGCTCTCCCCACCTCACCAAGCCGCAGGAGCACCCGTGCAGGGAGAGGCCGACAGGAAAAGCAGTGGGGTTCGAAGTCTGAGCTCTGAAGCAGTGAGCAGCGGCAGAGCAAGCCCTGGTTACAGAGCACGGTTTCCTACACGGAGCACGCCTGCCTGCAGTGCCTTGACAGAGCTTCGGTTTCTCTGAACGCACGCCGCCACGCGCTACGCTCTCGCTTATGTAAACACGCATCTGCAGAAGCCGAGTCGTACTAAACAGAGCTCCAAAGGGAATCACCGCAGGTGTCTGAACAGAGCTACGTCATGCACGGCTGCCGCTGGGACCGACTGATCCGTTTCAGGCGGTGAGACAGCTGCGAGACGTCAGCCGGCAGCAACGGGAGCACGGGGTCTGCCGCTAGAGAGGGGTGTCTGTCGGCATGGTACTGCCGAGAAACCACTCTCCCGAACCAAAGAGCTCTTGTGCCAGAAACTGCACCACAGCTCATCAATACTTCAATGGTCTCCTAAGTGTCAGCTGCCAATTTTTGCACCAGGACAGTCCTTCTGTAGCACAGTAATATTCCTACGAAGACTCGTAAGGTAAATGTTTTGAAAGCCACCGGTGATGCAGGAACACGGAACTGGTTTGTCAGAGAATATAAAAGCATGGATGTGAACCCTCTGCTCCTAACGGCCAAGGAGTATTTGCAAAAGGTTAAAACAGTTCAGCATGCAGATGGGAGCAAGCAAACATTCTACTTTCTAGGGTCACGCAACTCAGTTAGTTACTAGTTATAGAGAAATCGTTCGCACATAGACTGTCTTAAGGCACATAATGCAGTGTGTTTTCTGATCTCTGCGTAACACAGTTCACTAACTTCAGGCCTTCTGCACGCAGTAACACATTTTTTTCTGCCCAAAGGTATGCCAGCTTCCAGTTTTGAAACAGGCAGAACCAACCCCAAACCAAAACCGTATCTGTAAAATCATACATGTCAGTTTACTAAAAGGCACTAGAGCCGGTTCTCCAGTAAAACACTTTCTAATGAACAAATATACGATTACAGTGTTCAACCTGCCACACGCGGTCCTTCACATCCGAGCCAACAGACAGCTGGCGACTGGAAGAAGACTTACAAGAAGTTTCAGTGCTGATAGATGGGGCTATGATCGATGATGAGGCATTGACTCCATGTGCACATTGAGCTTCATTTCATTATCAAGAATTTGTACAAGCTGCTGCATGGAAGGAAGTTGGCCAGACTCTAGCTTAGACCACACTGGAACATCTACCACAAAACACAGGGAGAGGAGAAAAGCATCATTACACTGATGAAGTCAGAAAACACACAGGGCTAATTTAAACACAAAATTTAAAAGACCTAAGAAGCTATGCAAGTTGGTACCATTTTATATTGAGAGAAATATCTGGATCAACAATGCTTCAAACCTTTGGCTATGCTAAAACCCAGTCTAACTATGAGAACAAAAAGTCTAATGCTTCTATTTAGAAGTTCATCATCTGGATTTACAGGTTCAAAATATCCACTGACAGAATGTCTAAAAATAGATAAGTGAGTGGCAGAACAGTAAGCCAAGTTTTTAAATCATCGCTAAATCTTTGAAACGTGTGGGTCTCATTAGTCTTCATCTCACTTCTGCCTAACATCTAAGGCTGACCCTCAGAAGTTCTGCTTAACAGCACCTGGCTTGCCAGGTTCCACTCAAAGTAGCTGCAACCATTACCCCCCCACCACCCCCAAAATAATATATAAATTAAAGGCATCACGGTCCATAAATGCTTTAGGGTAAACACAACATTCATTTCTGACGGTGATAAATACCTACTCCCTCAGTCATCCCTCACTGCTACAGCACTTCATGAACCCACACTGAAAAACACAACTGCTGCCATCTGCATAAACCAAAAGCCAGACTGGAACCACACTGTCCCAAAACACAAGCCAGAAACTGCAAGAAGTCCAGATGTGACTGCTCACCCCCAGGAAGGCTCTGCTGCCCATTCTGCTCTGAGATTTAGGGCTGAAGTGCATCGAATTCAACTCCTTGGATGCAATACAGCCAGTCCTTAAAAGGTTCTGCAGTGTACGACTTGACTTAGAAACTACTATGATGCAACGCATCCTGCGCCATCATAAACTGAGATTATAAAGCACAGAGCTAGACAACATACTTCTACCTAGAGCCTGAAAAATTCTGTACTCCATCAAGCTTACATAATCTTTAAAATCCTAAAATTATTTGAAGACAGAAGGTCCACAGACACTTTAACCTAAAAAAAAAAAATCAGTACTGCAGTCCACAGGTGCTGAAGATCTGGGAACAGCAATGGATCCAATGGGATTCCAAGGCTAAACCGCATCAGAAAACGGGATAAGCATCTAGTTAACTGGAGAGTACGCTTCCCTAGTTGATCATTTCTTACTTAATGCACATCACATGCAAAGAAAGAACATAATACAGTAACTCCAAGTGACCAAGCATTCCTCTAAGTAAGTTTTTACATAGCTCTCTGAAAATATACGTAACTGACATCTGCACAAACCGCTTTGTAAGAACACTATGATTTTCATCATTTATTGCGATATGTAACACCTTAAGTTTCAAAGTGGATGGCAATTACCCCATACCATCACATTTTGAAACACATACACTTCACAACATCATCCCGCACTCTCCCAACGCAAAGCTCTCAAATCTGTGCGTACACATGCAACACACTGTGATTCCCTTAAACAGAAAGTTCTCTGCTTACCATTGAAAGTGATTTCAAATGCACCCGTTGACATGCACTGGTTCTCAATCATGTTGCTCAGGAAGAAGACCATCATGCAAGCATAAACCTAGAAGAGAACAGAGAGAATTCCTGACACTTCAGCTGTGTGAGCCACAGCTTGTTTTATTCACTCTATGTAAGTGCTGGAAAAGCTTACAGGCATCTCTGAATTCCCCTCTGCAATTTATCATGCAATCTTCCAGTTGCATAGACATCTTCCTTTCATCCTCCTTTAAAAAGGACTGTGCACGCTGCCTTCCCAAGACAGGTATCAATATAGCTCTGAAACCACCCAACTCGCAATCCCAATTCAAACCAAGCTACACCTTCCCACTCCTTTCCTCCACAAACCCACGCACACCTTAACAGCCAGTTTGCAGTACGTGGCTACGATGGCACTCACAGGATGGCAAGGGAATGCAACTGTTCCTGCGCAGTGCCTGTCGTTCTCTGAGCAACACTTCAGATCAAAGAACCACAGGCCTAGACACAAGCAGCAGAGCCAGTCAAATTGCATTTCTTCACAAGAACTGTCAACCCTCTAGCTATTCTTCAAAGTAACCATCCGGAATCTTCTGTGTGCACTGGTGCCTCAGGATGAAATGATGCCATCTTCAGCAACACAGCACCTCCTCCATCGCCAGCACCTTCACAACTCCCTTTTCACGCACAGGGCGCATTCACAGCGGTTACTGCAATACCAAAGAATTTAGCACGGGAGACAGCTGTTTACACCATCACAGATGGGACACCCCGCAGCGAGCCAAGCTCAGCAGGGTATCTGGCCCATTTAATTAAACAGAAGACACTGCGGCTTCTGTACATTCAGACTGACTGCTGACGGAGCCCCACTGCACTGGGTAGCTCAGCTTCAGGATTTGTGCACCAATAAAATATGTAAAGGTTAATGAACGTATAAATTGCTTTTGCTTAGTAGAGTAAGTCTGGAACAAGGTCACTGTAAACCAGAGTTCAATAGCATTAATCTCCAAGCACCACCAGTGCCGATTCACAGGGATATCAGTCCCACAAGGCACAGTCTGTCACGCCCGAGTACATCCTGCAAAAACACCCACAAAATTTCAACTCGATCTAACCACCATCAAATTGCATGCCTAATTGATCGGAAGTCTGATTAAAGCAACAACTGCAAAATACTTATGAGACAACAGAAGAGGGAACCTAGAATTCTAACACCAACAATACCAGCTTGCAACTCTACTCTTGGGCCCTAAAAAAGTAAAAAAAAAAAAATCTTCTATCATCTCTGTCAGTAACAACCACCTCAGCTGTCCCTCTGCAGCATCATCAGCTTGGAAAGCGAGATGCTGAGAATCAAATCTGGGTCTGTCAAAAACACAAAGCACTGCTATTAAGAATAATGATGCTACCATAACGTTCTCAAGTATATTTAGTTACAGAAGCCTAAAGGTTCTGTTAAGGCTGCAGTGTACGAAAGTTAAGACAGTAACAATTGTGAAGTACTCCCAGAACACTATCATGAAGTCATTCCAAAACTGATTTTTCAAAATAGAAGAAGAAAGGATGCAGTTTACCTTATTTTCTTGGCCCCACTGCCAGATGCTTGGAGCTTGCATGCCAAAGAAAGCAAATGGATCCTTGCCAACGATTATTAAGCCTATTAATACTAGTTTGAAGACAGACAGGAAGGATGCTATGTGCCTATCAAAAGACAACACATAAAAGTGACTCAGAAGCTTCAGTTACTACTTCACCACTATATAGCTGTAATTCATCTAATTAGAAGAATTTTGATTGCATACAATTAACTATTTCAGGGGAAATACAAAACATTTCAAGTAAGTTTATCTCGCTGTTAAAAAAAAACCAAAAAAGCAGCCCACATTAACAAAAAACACATCCTCAGAAGGACACACCTCTTGTATACCATGCACACAGATTTTTTTTTTTTTTTAAGCAGATCTCAAATAGAAATCTGCTTTGAACTTACATGTGTCTAAACTGGATAATACATTCAGTTTCTTAAAGAAGTTGTTCCATATTACAGAGACATGTTTAACTGACACGCACTACTTCCTCGTAAAGCATTTTCCCAGCAGATGCAAAACACCCTACAGTTCTTTCCAAGAGTTAAACCTACAGCCAGAGGGCAAATTAACACCGAGGTATTCAATCTTGTACCATTCTTACCATTGCAGTTACAGTAATTAGGTCAAGAACTGGTTCAGAATCCACCACAGTAACTGTGGCATCACTGTCTAGCATGTACACAATGGTTTAAAGAATAGGACTAACGCTATTTTTGCTTTGTCTTTCTCCAGATTTCCCTGGGTTCTCCCACAAACTGTAGTTAAGGACCTCCTAGTAGTCTCTCCGATGATGTTAGCTCTCCCCTGATTCAGATGTCAAAAACAAACTCTTCCCTTCTCTGCAATCTTAACCTACTACAGGAACTTGTCACTAAGCGCATAAGCCTGAGCAACACACGTTCATATACATTACGAAGGAAAGCTGGAAAAATTCACTGTAAAAAAAGAGTGAATTAATTTACTTTAGATTGGAACACAGGAGACCTCATCACACAGATGGAAAACTAAGTTTCTCATGGAAAACTAAGGTGGCTATCTGGAAGGGAAATGATAACTGAGCTTGTATGCAATCATAATGGAAAAAAACCCTTGAGTTCCTATTTTCAATATTATTTAAGCATAAATGCACATGTTCACCATGCTGAGCGTACATATGGAAAGAAAGACAATTTGTACTGCTAGTCACATGCTTACCTATATATAGGTTGAGGAAGGTAGTTCTCCCCTTCGATTCGGATGTCTGGGTACCGCTGGCTGATGACCCGCATGTACTCCTCAAACACCCGCCTGTAGCCTCAGGAGACACTAAACACAGACAGGGCTGGTCACGGAAACTGGAGCGCTGCCTGCTCAAGTCACTGTTCAACCGGCAGCACCAGCACTCACACCGCTTGTAAACCGTTTAGTTTAAAATAAAACTAAACTTCTTCACACCAAAGAGTAAAATTGATTTTCAGCCAAGTGATACAGCAAAACTCCTGACAGCTGGCTAGGCACTTGGTTTGACACAGGTTTATCTTCACTTACTAGCACAGACACAACGCTCTGGTAAACCCACTGAGCAAGGATTCACTTGTTTCCCCCATAAAAAGCTGTTAAGTTAGAAAGTCAGCACACATATCAACTTGCTCTGTGTTCAAAAAAAACCCAACCAACCCACCCAAGTTTCACACAACGCCGCTTTAATTCCTCACTAGTTAAATTTCACTCTTTCTGGGGCCGCCCACAGGCAGGTAACATCGCTCCCGCTTACTTCTGTGTAAGAACGACCAGGGTAGCTACAGAGCAGCCAAGTGCCGCAGAGCTGTGCTCCGGCTCGCGTTTCTACCAGCGGCCCCGCAACCACTCAAACACGAACGATCCAGCCTCGCCCCGCCGCGGGAGAACCCGCACGAAGCGCCCGGTGCCCGCGGCTCTGCCCGGCCCCGCAGCCGGCACCCCGGTCCCTCCGGCTCTGCCCGGCCCCGCAGCCAGCCCTCCGGTCCCTCCGCCCGTCCCGCTGCAGCGCGGCGGGCCCGGGGCTGAGCGCGGCCGCTCCCGCAGCAGACGTGCTGCGTGTGCCCGGCCTGCCTCGCCCCAGACCAAACCCTTGACGCCCTTTGCTGGAACACCGGCCCCTGCCACACGCGCTCCAGCGCCCGCAAAGCGCCACGTTTGTACCAGCAGTGCCTGACGAGGCAGCTTTCACCACCGGCCGCCATTTCTCCCGAGCCCCATCCTCAGCCCCAAGGCGCAAGGGCCCCGCGGCCCCGGGAAGGGAGGGCCCGCACCGCGGCACGCTGCTCCCGCCGCCAGCCCCGCCGCGGGGCCCGGCCGCCTCCCGCGGGCCAGAGGAGCGAGGGGAGCCGGGGCCCACGGCCGCCGCGCGGAGGGGAGGGACGGAGACGGGGAGGGATGGCGGGGGCAGGCGCTGGCCCGGCCGGCGCCGCCATCTTGCCGGTCGCCCTCACCAGATCTGGAACTTGAGCAGCGGCCCGGTGGCGTAGGCCATGCGCAGCCTCTTGGCGGGCAGCCCGCCGCCCTCTTGCGCGCCGCCGCTCGCGCCCGCCGCCGCCGCCAGCAGCACCAGCACCAGCCCCGCCGCCCGCATCTCGCCGCCGCCGCCCCAAGGTCACGCGAGCGCCGCGCCGCCCCGCGCAGGCGCCGCCGGCCACGTGACGCTGGGCGGCCCCGCCCCCCTGGGAGCCTCGCGGGCGGCGCGGTGCCTGGAAACGCCGCTTTGCCTGGAAACGCCGCTTTGCTTGGAAACGCGCGAGGCTGTCAGCGGGCACAGCGCCCCCGCCCTCGCCTCAGGCGCACGGCAGCGCTGCTCGCGGCTCAGCGCCCGTTGGGTGCCTGTCCCTGGCGTTACGGCGTGCAGAGCAGCCCTGCCCCGGGGCTCGCCTCCCCCCTCACGCCGGGCAGGAGAAAGCCAGCCAGCCCGCCCGCCGGCACCGCGCCTCGGCACAGCCCAGGTGGCACTTGTTACTTGTTTACCCTTCCATGTGCACAAATCTGGAGGAAAGCTTTTCTAAAGGCAAGCGTGCAGCAAAGCTGTGGACTTTTGCATCCTCAGTCATTTGCCAAAACTTTATGTTCAAGTTAATACAAACTATATTTTTCATGAACTCTGTGTTGACGCCACACTGGATTTCCATGAAGATTTAAAGACCCAGTTCTAGGTCTTCCAGTTCCTGAAGGAGAACATTTTCTTTCTGAATCTTCTCCAGCTAGAACAGAAAAGCACAAGGTTACCACCGACAGTAGCTTACTATAAAATGAAACTTGAATAAACTGCAGCATGTTAACAGTACCTGATTCTTCTCTAGCTGTTTGCCAGCAGCTGCTTGTTCTTTCAGTTGCTCAATTGCCTTCAGTTTCTGTAAAAAGAAACAAACAAAAAAACCCACACTAAATTAAAAATATTGGGTGAGCCAAGAACAGAAAAAAAAAACCAGTCTTAGAAGTTCCTGCAGCTGCAATTGCCTGGGTTACCAGGAGCAGGGTCTCAACAGGGAAGGCACTTTCCATTTAAGCATCTCCAGATGCTCAATCCAGAAATTCACACGAATAAAAGACATTTCTTTCAACAACAAAACCCAGAGAACAGAAGTGCTATCCTGCTGAGCTCAGGTAACCTTACCATCAGACTAGATCTTGCAGACCATCTCTTAAGGAAATCTGTTGTTAGGGGGGGGAAAAAAAAAATCCCTTCACCTTTTTTAAATTCTTTATCTTCTTGTCCACTTCAGGATCTCCCGACGTCACGGCAGGCGCAGCACTCCGTGGTGCAGGCTGTGATGCACAGGGCTGTGTCGGTTCCTGGTTCGCATCAGCTCTGGCCTCCTACACACAAATAAACACATTATCTAGAAACACCTTTATTTACAAAGGGACTGAAGAATGTCTTTAATCATTTTAAGGGATCCATTTAATATTTCTTCTTTGACTAGTTTGCTGGTGTACTCCAAAATTTTAAGTGACTTGCTTTGATGCACTGCACTATCTATATATATATGCTTTCCACGAAAAATGGGTTCTCTATAACAACTCACATGCTGTTTCCTCCCTTCATTTCTGCTTCCTCAAGACACCAACCAGACATAGCACAGGGAAACATCAGTAAGGATGACATGACAAACATATACACAAATATTTTGTAAAGTGGACTGGTGTGTGATTGTCTTTGAAGTAAAAGAAAGGGCTCAAAATCAGTGTAAGAAATTAAAAATCTTATTTAAAGAAATGATTGCTGCAAAAGTTCATAGAGATTGGAAAGCTAATACCAAACCCCAATTTTTATCTACCTAGCCAAAGAACTGCAAGCAAAGAGATGACACAGAACAGGCTGTCTTTGGTAACGTGTCTCAGCCCCGACCTGCTGAGGGCACACATCAGAGCAGGAGTCCGTTCCTACCTCTCCCCTAACACTGAACAGAGCTGTGCAGATTGTCTGACGGTGAAAGCCAGGATTACTTGGGCTTAACACTGATTTCAGCTAGCCTTCACAGCAACTAACCAAAGTTGCTATTTTAAGTCATCCTTTCGTACCTGCTTTAGTCCCACTAAAACGCCCACCACCCTCCCTACAACTTAGCACGTGCAAGATGTGCGGACGGCTCTCAGTGCACCCCACGGTCACTGCTCTGAGACGCGCCAGCGCCGTTTGGGAAAACTGATTAATGTCATCCTTCAACGAACTACTTCTGCAGTACCTGTTTAGCAGCTTTCTTTGCTTCATGTTTCCTTTGATTTTTGAGAGCTGTTTTAGAGAGTGGCTTATCACCGCTTCCCGACTGTGGTTTCATATTCTGAGGTGGCTCGTTCTCATGCTGCACGAGATGCAAAATAAACAGTTACAAAACCCGTATTCCATGCTGCCGAGCATGTTGGTACAAAAAAAGCCAAACAGTGAACCCCCAAACCTACCTGAGACAACACCATATGCAAAGATGAACCATAAAGGAAGAGGAATGAAAAAAACAAAGAAAGAAAGGAAGAAAAAAAAAAAAAAGTATCTGCCCTTTCTCTTTGGAGTAGCAGAACAGTGTGAAAAGGGTTTTGAACTCATCCATTCTCAAGCTTGGATGGGACTATCCTGTATGTCTGAAAGATTTAATGGATTTCTGATAAAATAACAAAGTTATGTTTTATATCTCGAGGGGAAATAAAATCAAAGAGGAATAAATTGGCACAAAATGACTGAAGCTTGGCATTTTGCTTTTCTTGACAACTTTTTAAACTCAAAATCCTAGTGACAAGAAAGGAAAAACGGGTTGCTGGGAGGGGAGATGGGGTGTGCTTTCTTGGGAAGGTGGGGATCGAAAAGCAGGGGTTGTTCAGTCTTTGGGGGTTTTAAGGTAACTCTTAATTGAGGAGCTGGATGGTGTTATTGCACAACAGAACTTCTTGCTCGTGTAAACAGAGTTATTTTACTTAACATATCTTTTCTGTGCGACCTCTGCTTACTGATCATTTGCTGAATCAGCTATTAGCATGATTAACAGATTCCTCACAAGCAGAGCAGGAGCCTTTCCCTCAAGAGCACAAGGCTCACAATCAAGCTCTCCAACACTTAAACATCAAGGGCGCAACTGTTAAATGTAATTAGTTGCTACTCAGCTTACTCTGCAAGCCTGCAGAAAAGACACTAATTAGCCAAGTAGATCACTATGCTGAAACCTGTTTAAACTGCAGCTGTCTTGCTAACCATCAAACCTCTTTCTAGCAAGTAAACTTACCTTAAAAAAAAAAAACAAACACAAAAAAAAACCAGTCAATCACCTAGTCGTAAACCTAGCTGGGTTTAGACTGGTAAGTCAGGCCACCCACATCAGAGGCTTCTATCTTGAGTACCCAATTTCACTGTGAACCAACTTTGCAGTCTACTGTCCCAGCGCATGTTGTAGAGAGCGTTTGTAAAGTTTGCAGATGACTTTGTAAAAGGACAGTATTAGGACCAAAGAAATTTGAGATTTCCAGCATATGTTCTCACAAACAGTGAGCAAAGCGTCAAAGAGGATTATCAAGAAAACCCCTCAGAAAACCTGCAATACTCCCGTCAGTGCGATTACTCTTCCAGTGTCCCTCGTTACAGATACACGTGTATTTGAGGCCAGGCGTCAAAGACAGGCAAAGCAATGAAACAGAACAGTGCAGTCCATCTATCAAACGGGCTACTCACCAGCTTGGAACTTGTTGCGGGTTTGTTTCGCAGGGCTGGAGGTCTGTACGCTTCAGCAGGCTTCGGCTCAGCAGCGGGCAATTCACTTGGAACTGCCTGGTACTTGACTGCTTTCACCGGGAACACTCCATCCAGGAAGGGCTGCCAGGAAACCTGCCACATTTCTTCGTTCGACGGAACCTCGTAGCTGTGCAACAGAGAGCCAGTGTAGTGCCATATCTTGTAGCCATTACTGACTCGCAGCCTGGGAGCACACGTCGCCGTCACGATGTGTTCCCCGTCCGGACACCAAGCAAAGTATGTGGAATCCGAGGCTACGGGCTTGGAAATGAGTTTGTAGTTTTTAACGTCCCACACTTCCATCTGTCCCCTGAGATTTCCAAATCCTGCTAGCACTAGGATGTGTCCGTGGGGGCTGTAGTAGGCAGCATTGCGAGGACCGGTTCCAAAATCAAACACAGGGTCACATTTCAGATTAAAAACTGTTGCTTTGGCAGGCATAAAACCATACACAGCACAAAACTCGACAGAATTGGGGTTCCAAACAACATCATAAATAGGACCATTTTTTGCTAAAGGAAAAGGAAAATATGCAGCCGCTGTTAAGAGACATTATCTTTTCAGTGCAAGCAAAAATAAAATCAATAGTGATTCTTAACTTCATGCTTTGCTAAAAAGCTGTGATCTAATTCTGCTAACAACTGAGGTAGAAACAACATTTTATCTTCTGATAATTTTAGTTAAGGTTTGCAACAATAACTGCAGCCATTCCAAATTACCTCTGTAAAGTCAGCATCAGCACTTTAATAATACGCATACTTTTTTCCATCTAAAAAAAATCCTTTATATTTTTTTCCTCGTTATTCAAGTATGATCTCTTGGGACCTTCTCACACTGTCCCACTGGAAACCTGCAAAAACAGGAGTTTTACACCAGCTGGATACTAGTTCCTCTTTTTTAAATCTAAGAAATATTGCATAGCTCAGCTTTGTAGAGCTAAGAAATACTGGTCTAAGATGTCTTTGGACCATGCGCATGCACGGTATTTTGTAAGACATTTTAAAGCAAAGAGCACACAAAAAATGGTTTTATACATAATGATTAAAACTTGATATTGTTAGAAGCTATTCTAGCGGATACTGGATTCTGGAGATACTGAAGAATGACGAATTAGTGATGGAAACGCATGTAAAATATACAGGGGTAAATAAAAACCATAAGGCGTTATAACTTCTCATAATCTGCATATCTTTACGTGTATTTCAGATAAATGCCAAGTGCATTACTGGCAATTCTTAAATCCAGTCATTGACCCAAAATATCAAATTTATTTAAATTGTTCATTCCTGTTGTTATTCTAAAGCCTCATTATTTTTAGAAACTAGGCTGTGCAGTCACACTGTCTGCGTGTTTTCCCCTTTTAGACTTCTTAAACGACATTAACCAAATGGGAGGTGGTGGAGTCCCCATCCCTAGCAGTGTTTAAAAAACGAGTAGATGTGGCACTTCAGCATATGGTTTAGTAGGAATGGTGGTGTTGGGTGGATGGTTGGACTTGATGATCTTAGAGGTCTTTTCCAACCTATGATTCTACGATTCTATGAAATGCAACGACAGAGACAGAGGTCTTACAGAAAATTACGTCTCTACACGTTTCATGACAGCAGGCAGCTGGAGAGATGAGGGCAGCTTTACACGGGCTTCAACAGCTAAGGCAAAGGCTGCAGCGCGAGCATGTGTTAGTCAAAACAGAAAACACCTCTACAAATGCTAAAAAAAGCTCCAAAATTGGACCTCAAAGGCAACCAGAAGATACAAATTCACAAGAAATGAGGCACCGCTCACTCCAAGTATCCACCACTTCCTTTTGTTGGAAAAAAAAGTTTTACAAAACAGACATCAGTTTGTTTTTTTCCTCGAAAAGGAACAGCTAAATTAAATGAATGTTAACGATAAACTTCCTGTTAAATAAAGATGCATTAGAAACAAATTACTTCAAAGGGCAAACAAGATTTTAATAAGCATGTAATTAATCAACTAGTGTTCTCAATCCAGGAAACTGCTCCCAGAGAGATTCTAGACACTGAGTTATAATCCTGATTACTTTTCCCCAGTGAAGTTAGCAACAGAGGGAAACAGGGCACAGTACTTGCTACAGAAGGCAAACTGGAGACGTTCTCCCAGTCAGCACCAGTACTGAAGAGCATATATTCACCATCTCTCTACAGTCACCTAAGCACAGATAGCCTACATCGCCCCATCCCCAGCGTTTTGAAATACTGACCACAAACTAGCCTCTCTATAATTCCAGACAAGATGGGTGTGCAACAGAAACAGCAACAACTCAAGACAATAAAAAAAATACCACCACGGGGAAATAAATGAATAGACTTCCAGTTCAGACAAGACACTGAAATTACAAGCATCCACTTGCTTCTCCCCAGGGTGTCATTTTTATGTCTTACAACACTTTCCTTTTTAAATACAGAATAAAGGACTCCTATTTTCCAACACAATTCAAAAAGTGGCTCTCGCTCTGCCTCAGTTCCTTGAGTAGCAGTATCAATTGCATGTCTAAAAGCGCAGGTAGGATTATTCTGTTTGGTAACATACTTTCCTGCCCATTTTGGTTTCTCAGACATTAAGCTGGCTCCGTTGTCCAGGTGTTTCCTTAGGAAACATGCACAATTCCCTTTCTGTGCACATGAACACCTTCCCAAGCAAATTATTTGCATATATTAACTGAAAGTGTGTGCTCTCTGCCACTGACATTGAGACAACAAGTATATCAAAGACAAGAAGATAATTCAACTATGGAAAAAAAGAAGTCCACCTTACTCCAGATCAAAAAAAACATTCTGGTGAAGGATTTTTGTTAAAGAGTACTTCATTTTTTCTTTTAAAGTTTACTTCAGTACACTAACAAAAAAAACCCTCATACATCAAAGAAAACCTGGTGAAACGACAATTCCCACTGTTGGGAGCTGTAACACAATGAGAAGATGCCCGAGAGCTACTTACGCAGCTGTACGACCGCGCTTTCTCCATTTGTCGCAATGTAGTGCAGAGTTTGCTCTCCATAGTATGAAGCACCTGTTTTATCAACTTCCGTACTAGCTATGACCAGCACAGCAGTGGCTAACAGAACAGACGTACAGTTATTTCGATACAATTATTGCCAGTTACAGAAACTATTTCACAAACTACGATGAACAAAGAGAAATTAGTTTGATTATGAAGTCTAGTTAGTTGCTTGCATAACAGTGCTGTTATCGTTCTCTTCCAAGTTTAATTTGTCCTAAGTGTTAACCCCAACAGAACGAGTATCTTCCTTTCTCAGGTGAAAAGTGTAAGCTAAGTCTACTCATTCACCGTTGAATTATGAGAAAGGGAACATACTTTTGCAGCCATTAAAAAGATATCCATCTGACTGAGGCAGAAACCAAGCATCCTGATCAGTCCTTGAATAGAATGTTTCACCAAGAGCTTTTGTATGCACATCTATTTTATCCGAAACTATGTGCCCACGTGTTGTTTCTACATGTATGTAATGCCTTCCCTGTACTCCAAACAACGTGGGCTGAAGTTAAACGGTTTTTACAAAACCATTCTGAAGCGGCTCACTGCTCACAAACAGCAAAGCGCACAGAGGACTGCGCAAGTCATCCCAGTTGTGATACATCTGTGTATATACAATTTTGCAGATTAAGAAGAGTTTATGCTCTGGTATAATCTTATGTTCACAGCCTAAACGCATTAGCATCACAGAATGCAAAATTAAATTCGAGTTTGCTATTCAACTGCAAAATTACGAACACATGAAATATTCTGAATTACAACATACAAAGTCATGGAAGTCAACACAGGCAAGGTATGAGCACTTCGGGGTGTTCAGAACTGTAACCTTAGCATTGCATTGGCATTAATGGCTATCTTCAATATTTATCTCCACATGCAAATTAAATGCAAAACCCACAAAATAAACAAATAATTAAACCCAAAATGGGTGGAATCTAAAAGTTTAAATATAGAGCTGTTCTACCTTTTTTGTTCCATAGCATGGTCACCTTGTCAGCTTTAAAGAAACTTTTATTGGCTAGCGCAGACTGAGGGCCACCGAAGCTGGGATACTGATAGAGTCTAACGAACGATGGTGCGCCCTTACTGCCCGGAACATACACAGCAACCTAGAACAAAGCCATGAGATTTTACTGCAGATTATACCCTTGGTAGCAGAGGGTCTATTCACTACTAGTACATTGTACTAAAATTGCAGTAATTCTTTGAAGAAAACCAAGAAAAAAAATTGGAAACTTCAGAAGTACCTTGGTTGGCTGTGCTCCTGGAGATAACACAAAGTCATTAACCTTCTGCAAGTGCAGTTTATTTGCAATAGTATCTGCAAAAAAAGCCACAGATGTGATGACGTTAATGACAAACCACCTTAGCCTGGATTACTTAACTATGTCTTTTTACGGGTCTGTATCACGGATAACGAACAACAGTATACATAATGACAGAGGATTTCTGTTAGTAGGCAAACAACCATTAACTTACCACCTCATTGCAGATGCTTATTTACAAAACCAACCTGAACTGAGCCTAGGTCTGAAATGCAGTATTTAGTATTTGGAAGTTCAAAGAGCAAGGAAGCTTCTGCACCCCACATGGACACAGCCCACGCTTTAAGCGAGGCACAGTGTTCTTCACCTTATCTGTGCTGACTCCGGGGAAGCAGCACCAGTCACGTGCAGAGCCAGGGGCTCTCCCCTCGCAGCTTTACTGGACGATACTTCCCGATAGGAGCCGTTCATAAAGGCCTGGTCTGTGCTGAACGTTGCTCCTTCACACAAACAGCTTATGGGAAAAGCACCTTTAACAAGTGAACCAGCAGCAGCAACCCACAGCCTTACTCCAGCAAGGAAGCCTGTGCTGAGCAGCAGACCTCCTGCAGGAACAGACATTCCGTGCTTCCCTAGTACGGCTTCATTAACATCACTAGGGCTAATTCTCAGGAAACTGCATCTCTCAGGCTGTATTTTTACGTCCCAGAACAATTCTTGTAACAAAACCAAAAAAAAGCCCAAAACACTGTTCTCCCCCCAGCAGTTTTTTTTTTATTCCTTTAAATTTTTGTTTTAATTCATTTTTATCTTCCTGCTTCTTTCTTCCCCTTTCCCTTTTTGACCTCTATTGACTCCAAATATTCTACCGCTAGTAGTAAATTTCCTAGCAAAAATGCTCTAGCTTCACAACTTCATTTTTGCCATCAATATGAATTTTCTAATAAGCCATTTTTTAATAGTTCATTGACAGAATACACACAACCCAAAGAAGTTATCACAGATTGTGTTGTCTGTTGACAATTCCTGGACCTCATTAAATGAGAAACAATACAGAATCAGACCTCTCCAACTGAAAATAAGATGCATTTCATACTGGATAACTCACTGAAAAGATAAACAAGAAAGTGAAAATGTACTTCATTAAAACACAATGCTTCTGAATTCCAAACTCAAATAGAATGTGGGCAACATTTCAAATAAAAAGGAAGCAAAAGAAGAAATGAGGAAAAACCTGAAAATTAAAAGAAAAACCCCACCCAAAAGAAGATGCCTACATAGTATGCAACGAAACTATCTTATAGAAATACTTGCGTACTGAAGTTGTTGTTTTCAAAGAAGTGCATTTCATTGTTTACATTCCTGGCACAAATGCTCTCATCATCAGCCCAGGAAGGACACCTGCATTTAAAGAAAACAATTAGAAACACTGAATGATGCTCATCTTTAGCAGCCTAGGATTTTTTTTCCTTCGTTTTTAAAGCCAAGCAAGTTCAAACAGGATACAAGTTTCAAATGGACAAATGACATCTGCATAGCAAAAAATATACAACTAGGCTTAGTTGTTGTCTCCCCAGCTTTCTCTGTGGTGCAAAATGATAGTGAATTTACACTGAGAAAGGAACAAAAACAACTACGTACAAAGATACTTACAAGCACAGATATTTGCTTTCAGCTTGTAGCAGGCAGTATTTCGAAAGCCAACGCCACACTAAAAGCTCTATTTAGCTGGATCAGATTTTGGAAACGAACATTTCTTTGCAAACAATTAGCATCTGGAAAAGTTATTTACCAGTTCTGCATCTTTTTCTGGATGAAAGATTTTAAACATTTTCCAGTTTTCACATCATGAAGTTGTAGGTTGGGCACCCCCGCTGTGCCATCTTTAGCAGCTGCAACAAAAACATGGGTTACGGCAGTGGTCTCTGGGGGTTAAACCTGCTTCACCACGAGGACGTTCAACCTAATGATTCTGCAAGCAACCAAACACGCATAAACTTCTAACCAGGAGCATCCCACCCCCCGAGGGACTAAACCCCAGCCTGCTAACTACTTTACCTGTTAACGTAACTCTTTCAGCCTACAGAAAGGAACTAACATTTGGAAATGCAGGGACTCCATTCGCGCTACAAGATGAGGACCAGCAACACGAGGACAGATTTTTCCATGGGTGTTTTTTAATCAAAATCAAAAGCTGTCCTCTTGGCAAACAATGAAGGTGTGTTCTCCACTCCTGCATTTTATTTCTTCGAGAACGCAACACATTTTGTCTGTTGTGCTGCAGTCACAGCTCTGTCTGCAAACCATACAAAACAGTTCTGCCAGTTTTAAACTTTCTGTACCCTTCTACTCACTAGATACTACAGCCTGCCTGTTTCTACCAATGATTCAAAACAGACCTCCCAACAGTTCTCTAACAGCCTGCAGCCGGCACCAGTTCTTGTGCTGCCGTGCCTTACCCTACCGCCCGCCCAGCTCACGGCCAGCTCCTCCTGCCCCAGGAAGCACGCGCGCCGCCCACTTCAGACACGCAGCACTGGTGAGACTGAGGCCGTCTGAACCAGGAACACAGACCCCACAGACAGGCAGAGCAGAGAACAGATCCGTCCGGACAGCGGGGAACACCCCAGCCAGCTATGCCCAGCGGAGGACACGACTGCTCCGAGACAGCTTACAGTCTTCCTTGTCTACACACGAACATAAACTGCTGCTTGAACGGCGTGTTGTTCAAACACACCGTTTGCACTAAAAGCAGTTAGCAACTTCTAGAAACGTGACTTTATTAAGGGATTGTTAGTACATGCACTCTGATCTAGCGTTTGCAGGAACGGTGGATACCAGATGCTTTCAGAAGATGGCACCCCTCCCTCCTCCACCATGTACCTGATTACCCACATAATTTTCTGCGCTTTCCAGACCGCTCATTTAGCCAATAAATATGCTACACAGACACAACAGGTAATGGAAAGCCTGCAAACGAAGTTGAAATACACAGTCATCCCCTGTACTTTTACAGTTGGTAAAATACTCACTTGTGTAGGCCTGCCACGTTGCCAGAACATTATTCTTTGGCGAGAATTCAAGGCAAACTGCCTTTGGAAGATCAAAGGAGCGCAGTAACTCAGCACTGGTGACACTAACAATATTTACTCTGGAACCAAAAGACGCCATTTCAATAAAACATGCTCAGAATACTGAATTAATAGCCAAGGTAACTTTTCACTTATTTGACTCTTGTAGATCTGCTCCACATTTGGCCAATGTAACAAAATTAGAAGAGCTTTTTTCCCCCGTCCTGTTTTTACTAAATTTTTGCAAGAACACATTTTAAAAACCAGATACCCAAGCATAACAGAAACCAAGTGGAAGCACTGGTCAAAACATACCATATATTTTTGTCTGCAGCATTTAAACTGTGAACCAGAGACAAGATACACTCTATCCCTAGAGCGTCCATCCACATTTCCACAGCGTGGAAGTTGAGCAACAGCCAACAGAAAGGTTCTAACCGAATTAAAACATGCATTTATCCCACGTATTTTTTAAAGGTCTTCTATCTGTAAGCAGATAACAATTAAGATTTGGGCTTTTTGATGTTCGGGCATGCAGGGAGCCACAGACAAGGAAAAGCAAAGGTCCGACGGCTGAACAAACGAGGTCAAACGGCACCTCCGAACACCGCATATTAAAGACCTGCCGCATACAGAACCCAAAGAAACAAAGAAGATCCCACCAAGATGCATCTACTACAGCTACTGCTGTTCTTAGAAGCTGCATTAGGAGATGTTCCCGACCACCTCACTAACTGCTCCCCCCAAAAACGAAGGAGGATGGACAGCCCCCAAAACAAAGAGGCATAGCGGCATTGGAGAGATTTGCTACTTGGAACAGTCTCGTTTGAAGTACGGGTATCTGGGTGTACAACCCAGTTGTTTGAAAAACATTTTTCTCCACAAACACTTTCTGGAAACGGACCTTTCCAATCGAAAAAAATAAAGTTTTTAATGAAAAATGAAGAGTCCAGATATTTTGGAGAAGCAGAAACAATGGTGAAAGTAACAAATCCTGCATCAAAGTTATCTACTTCCAAATAAACGGTGAAATGGTATTACTAAATACTTTTGCGGATTTTTTTTAACCTGTTAGTAAGAACACCGACATTTCAGCAGAGGCCTTATCAGCTCTTAACAGCAGCAAGCCCATGACGCACTCTTACGTAAAGGATGGTCTCTAGCAAAATCCGTCATGCACCCGGTCTATAAAAAAAGAAACTTTGTGATATCTGTACATAAGGTGCATAGAGTCTTCATTTTCTGTGAACTTTACTAACAGATTAATCCCAGAAAACTAGGCACTATCAAACTGGGAACTACGAACAAAAACCAAAAAACCCCGAATAAAGCATATCCAGATTCCATGGGAATTGGTGCATTATAAATATGAGAAAAACATTAAATATTTCATCTGATATTTAGGTAGCAAAGCCACTACTGTGAATAATGCAAAAATAAACTGCATTTAAAACATGTATGCAAACACTTTCCCTAACAGCAATAGCCTTTACACAGACAAGAGTAAATGGGCCATAATTGATCCAGTTTATTTAATACAAACACTAAACAATTAATATAATAAAATGTACCAACTTTTCTCCATTGCACCAGCCAAAGAGGGAACCGTCCTTGCTAAAAGCAACAGCTTTGCAGTTTTTTCCAGAGTCCCTAAAGAAGTCAGAAACACACGTTAGTATTCAGACGTACTGCAGAAGTTAAGGTTTTTCACAAAAGTAAAAAGCAACACGCCCATTTCCCTGCTGCGCTCCCGAGCGGCACTTGGTAACAGCACAGTCTACCCTGCTGTCGTTTAGGGATCATTGCATGGGCAGTGAGAGGTCAGGCAAGCATAAAGTCTTCAAAACCATCAGTTTTCTGGACTACTGACAGTAAGAAAAAAATTCACTTATATTCATACATTTTTCAGTGCTAGAGCCTGCCTTTACTTTGTAGAAAATTACGTCTTTTGCGCAACAGTACCTTTGAAACGCTGTGCTCTCTGTGAAACTGGGTGGCCCGTTCACCATATAAAGCCCTTCGGATCCTCTCACTGGAAGAGTAAACAAACAACTCCTCATTTCAATTCCAGAAAATCGTCCAAAGCAAAAGCTTTATTTAATTTGTGACCCTTGAGACCTGTGCGTGCTCTTCCCCTGCTTGCCCTTCAGAGTACACACGGGAGAGGGCTGGTAAAGGAAATTCAGACCGCAGCGCGCGGCCGAGACTCCTGGCTCCGTCCAGGGTGGCCGCAGGACGAAGGCGCAGGACAGACGTGGCCAAGGGGCAGCGCTGAGCTAAGTTGTCGGCCCCAGCACAGCAGCTCCAGCACACCACGCACAGGTAGCTGGGCACCAGTTTGCCGTACACCTCTGCGACGCAACGGCAACCAGCCAGCACTTCTCCAGAGCCGAGGACTGGAGCAGGACAGCTGCCGCCCGTCCCTGCCTTCCCGCACCCGTGCGATCCACTTCCCGTTCCAACCGGCACAGCCCCTCTTCCCAACAGGGTCAGCCTGGGAACCGGTCTGTCCCTCCACCACGGCAGCACAAAGAAGGGATTGGAGGCACTGCCAAGGCGGCAGGCAGGGCGGAACAGAGCCAAACCAGGTGTGCGGCAGAGGGGCCGAGGCGGGGGCACCCCCGGAGCTCCTCACTGCCGGCTGGCTGCGGCAGGGCCAGCGACCCCAGGCCTGGTCGGGAGGCACCTCCCGACATGGAGACCCACGGCCTCTCTGGGCTGCCCGTGCCCACTCTCCCAGTAAAACATGTTCAGATGCAACTTCCTGGGTTCAGTCTGAGCCCCTTGCCCACCATCCCCTCACCCGATACCACAAAACAAGAGTCAGCGTCACCTCGCAGGAGGACCCCGAGCTACAGAAGAGCTGCACCTGCGTAAGGGAAGAGAGCGGGGCAGTGCCTCGTCCTAAAACAGCCGATGGTCCTCAGCTCTCAACCCCGCCGCGGAGGCACTTCCACGAAGCCTCACGTGCAGAAGCCGAAAATTCTCCATCGCTCTGCGAGCCACATGACGGTCCCGCACAACGGAGCTGAACAGGGCTGCCAAGATATTCCCCAAGGAGAGGATCAGCTGCCTAGACACAGGACGAGCACTTGCCAGAGAAAGACTGCGTCAGGCCTGGTTTTTTGCTGACACGAGACAAAGATTTGCCCTACTGTTGGTTTCAACATTGAATTTGGAAAACAGGAGGCATGAAAGTGAGATCAATATAAAACGTGTTTCAAATTTCCTTTTTTTCAGAGACTTCACCATGCTCATGGCACTAGAAAACAAACCAGAAATAAAGAAAGATTCCTGCGAAATCATGCCGCTGGAATGATTACACAGCGAATGAACCGTTTTTTCAGGTAATTCTGTTACAAGGGTATTAGCACTCAAAGTCAAACCACAAAACGGGCAATTGTTACGCAGGCATCCGTTGCGTTTTACGCATTTTCTTGGACACCACAGACGCCTGCTGAGGTGACAACTTTGTTCCTGCCCTACTGGACCAGGGAAGCGGGCTCTGCACCGGCTCAGGCTGGGGTTCTGCAGCCGCGCTGTTTCGAGGCAGCGTTCGGGCCAGCGGTGCACAGAGGTCCGACGGCGGAGCGGCAGCATTCCGCCCGCCAGGCCAGTCCGCACAGGGCCCACGCGACGGGACTCACAGGCAGACGCAGCAGCGCCGGGACGGCGGTGACGTCTGCTGCCAAACATCCTCGCCCTGCTCTTCAGAGTTTAACTGCCAAGTGCCCTCAGCTCTCCCACAGCACCTCAGGGGCTAACACACGGAAAACACTTTGCACACTACTTTGTGAGACTGGAGAAAACACCGTTTTGAGAGATTTCGAATCCCGGCCCGCTCTGCAGCCTTGCCCTTCACCGGGGGTAGGCTTCAGCAACGCTTTGAGTGCAACCCACTAGCTTCGCGCCCCTGCCTTGAGCCTGCTCTGCAGGCCCTGCGTCCGGCTCCCAGCAGAAACGAAGGCCTCAACCCGCAGCAGCCGACAGGCAGCGGCAAGCGGCCGAACACCCCCCCTGCGCGGCCGCAGCCCCCGAAGCAGCCCGGAGAGGGCAGCGCTCGGAGCAGAGGAAGGGCAGAACATACAGACCCCCCACCCCACCCCGGGAACCCCGGGCAGCAGCGGCGGGAGGGCGGCAGGCGGGACTCCCTGCAGGAACCCACCCGGCCGGCTCCCGCCACCCGCTCCGAGCCCAGGCCCGCCCCCTCCCCCTGCTCAGCGTCCCCGCGAGCCCTTCCCCGGCCGCCGGCGGGGCTCAGCACACGGGCGTCCCGTCCCCGGGCACCCCGCGGGGCCGGGGGGCCGGGCCCGGGGCTGCGCGTCACCTCCGGCGGAACGCGGCCCGGCAGGGCCCTGCCCGGCCCCCGGAGCGGGGAGCAGCGGGGCCGCAGCGGGGCCAACCCGCGGCCCCGCGCCCGCCCCGCCGCCGCCGCCGCCCGGGCCCCACGCACCTGCCAGCAGCGGCGCGGGAGGCGCCATCTTGGCGCAGCGGCTTCGGCTTCCGCTTCCGGGTGAGCGGCGGCGCGGCCGCCCCGGAGACGTCCACGTCGCGCGGAGCGCGGAGGGCGGGAGGGGCCGGCACGTGACGCGGGGGCGGCGGCGCGCGCTGCCCCGGAAGCGAGGCGGGCGGGCGCGCGGGTTGGCGGCGGGGAGGCGGCCCCGCCCGGCGGCGCGCGCGCGTGTTTCCGGCGGGCGGCGCCGCACGGTGCTGACGCTGGCAGCGGGCGGTGCGCGGAGCCGGGCGGCGGCGGCGGCGGCGGGGGAGCGGCGGCGGCAGCATGGTGGCCAAGCAGCGCATCCGCATGGCCAACGAGAAGCACAGCAAGAACATCACGCAGCGCGGGAACGTCGCCAAGACCTCGGTGCGGGGCGGCAGGGGGCGCGCGGCGGGGCGGGGCGGGGCGCGCGGCGGGGCTGACGGCCGCGCTGTGCCCGCAGAGGACGGCCCCGGAGGAGAAGGCGTCGGTCGGGCCCTGGCTGCTGGCGCTGTTCATCTTCGTGGTGTGCGGATCAGGTGAGCCGGGGGAGCGGGGCGGGCGGGCGAGCCCCGGGGCGGGGGGGGGGGGGGCGGCGGGCCCCGGTGCGGCCTCCGCTCCCCGCCGAGCGCTCCCCGCCGAGCGCTCCCCGCCTCTGCTCTCTTGCAGCCATCTTCCAGATCATCCAGAGCATCCGGATGGGGATGTGAGGGCCCCGGCGCCGGGCTGGGCCCGCCCGCAGCCGCCGGAGCCGCGCCGCCTGCCAGGCCCCTCCACGAGTCATTCCGAGTTCTCTAGCCCGTGCCACAGTGCCTTGAGCAGCACCACATGTACAAAGCAATAAAGTTATGTTGTTGATCTGCAATCGTGGACCTGCTTATTGCTGAGGCGTACGGCCCCGGCCCCGTAGGTACGTGGAATCGCGCGCGGCGCCCCGGAGCCGGCACGGCCGCAGGCACCGCTCGTGAGGTCTGCGCGGGGAGCGGCGTCGCTTGCGTCGGGAGCCGGGGTCTGCAGCGTGCAGCATGCCGGCGACGAGGCGGCTGGAGCGTGCCGAAGCGACTGGTCCTCACTGTACGCGTCGCGTGGCCCCGCTGCAGCATGGGCAGCGCGCTACTGCTCAGCGCTTACCGCCGCGGGAAGCCCTGTCCCGCGCCTCCGGTCCTGAGTGACGCAGAGCGCTTCTCCGTGCAGGGCCGGCGGCTGCTCCTTCACCGGCGGCCGGCCTGGCAGAGCAGCGGCACGCGCAGACGCGGCCCGGCGACGACGCCCCACCAGCTGCGCTGCCACCCGCCCGCAGCTCCCGCGAGCGGTAACGGTGTTCAGTCGTGCCGCGTTGTGCGGGAACGCTTCACGCAGGCACCGGGACCCTGCCCCTCCCGCCCCCGGCTCTGCTTGTGTGTGCAGTGGCTGCAGAGTGTGGTGTGTCTTGAAATATATATTTAATCCTGTTTAAGGTAAATCCTGCTTTCAACCCGATTTCATCTAACGATGGACCCAGCGCTTCACTGCTTCCCCACGGGTGATCGCAGTTCCTTTTTGGTGATGCTCAAGAAAAAAAGCAAAGCAAAGCGAGCCCTCCTCGCGCCTGTGGACGGCTGTGGCTCGAGATCACGGCGGAGAAGGCTGCTGCCGGCGACACCGTACTGCTGGTGGCCCTGGCTGCGCCTCGGCCTCTTGCTGTCCAGGGTGGTGTGAGGGCAGCCCGAGGCCAGTCAGCTGCGGTACGCCGCGGCTCGAGGAGGATGTGCTTTTTTTGGGTTTCTTAACAAAAGACACATCTAAAATCTGGTTATGGTAGAAATAATAGGAAGAAGTTTCTGTAGAGATGAATTGAAGCCGCGCGGGAGCAGACCTTTTGTGTGAGTTGCGGTATTTCCGTGTGAGATCTCCGGGACTGGTGTGAGCCAGCGCGGCCGAGCGCGTGCCCGGAGCCCAGCCACGCGAGGCAGCGCGTGTGCCCCGTCCTCGGACACTCGTGTGTTGTAAGCGGCGCTGGCAGGGGGAAGTACGTGTGTATGCATATCCTCTGACTCCAAATAAAGTTCTTCTCAAATGTGAGCTGCGTCCATTTTCAGCTTGGGAAACCGTTGCGGTGCTGGGTGCTGAGGCCAGGCCGCCCTGCCCTGAGCGCAGCTGAAGGAGCTGCTTCCCCGAGGGGACCCCTTCGCCGCAGGAGACGCCCCAGCCCGCTCGGAGGTTGGGAAGAGCATCGCCATCCCCTCTGCCCAGCGCACCCGGAGCGCTGCACTCGTTGCTGGGCTCCCAGTTCTGCATGGACTGGGACGTACTGGAGCCCAGCGCGGGGCTGCACGGTCGATCTAGGGGGCTGAGAGAGCCGGGAGGAGAGGGGGCCGGGGGGGCTGAGAGGGACGGGAGGAGAGGGGGCTGGGGGGGCTGAGAGGGACGGGAGGAGAGGGGGCATGGGGGGGCTGAGGGACGGGAGGAGAGGGGGCCGGGGGGGCTGAGGGACGGGACAAGCCGCGACGGGCGCACGCTGAGATACGAGCAATCCCATTCAAATATTGGGGATGAAGCTGTTCACTGTGAGGGCGATCAGGGGCTGCCGAGGGAAGCGGCGGCGTCTCCATGGCCGCGCAGGGGCCGGGCAGCCGCGGTGCCGCGCAGGGGCTGCGGCATCCCCCGGCGCTGCGGTGCAGCCGCTGCCCCGCGCCAGGCTCGGTCCTGCCCGCAGAGCGGCACCCGGGCTGACCGCTGACCTCCCCGCTCGGGGGCCGCAGCCCCTCGGTTCCGGGCGCCGGCAGAGCACCGGCCGGGCGACGCGGGGCCGCCCTGTGCGGGAGCGGGAACCCCCGGGCCCGGCGGGAGGCGCGGGGCGGCCCCGAGGCAGCGGCCCGGCCTCCCGCAGGGCCCCGCCCCGCTCCCGGGCCCGGCAGGCCGCGGAGCACGCCGGACGGGCAGGCTGGGGCCGGGGAGGCCGCTGCCGTCCCCTCGCCCCGGCCGCAGCGGCCCCGGCGCGCAGGAGACCGGGCCCTCGGCCGGGCGCCCAGGGAGGAGCGAGCTCCCGCGGCGGCCAGGGGAAGCCTCCCGCTCGTCGCCGCGCAGGGCCCGGCCTGCCCCCCGCCCTCGGGGGCCGGGGAAACTGGGACGTGACACCCCTCCCCCCCCGCCGGCGGGGCGGGAGCCGGAGCCCGCCGAGGCCGCTGTGCCCGGGGGCCCAGCCCTCACCCCCAGCCCCAGCATGATCCGCGGGCCGGGCGGCCCGGCGGCCCGGAGCGGGACCCGGGAGGAGACGGGGGTCAGGGCCTCGGCCCCCAGCAGCGGGGCCGCGGGGAGGGGGACGGAGGAGCGGGGGCTTCGCCGAGCGTCGGGCCTAGGGCGCGGGGCCTCGGGGAGGCCGGCGGTTCCTCGTCGCGAGCAGGGGCTGCCCGGCGGGAGCAGCAGCCGCACGGTGCCCTCGTGTGCCCGCGGCGGGGGGAAGCGGGGGAAGGCGGCCGTGCTGGCGCCGGCAGCTCAGAACCGCCACGTCCCGGGCGACCCCGCCGCCTGCGGCACGGCCACAGGAGCGCAGCGAAGCCTGCTCACACGAGGAGCGGAGGGGCCGATGGGCTCGGCTGCTGCTCGACTGAAACCTTACCTTGGACCGCAAAGCGCTGTGAACCTGCTACTGAAGAGCAAAGCTCCTTCTCAGAACACGGGCCCCAACGCGCCCGGGGCTGCGTGCAGCGGCAGATGCCGCCAGGGAGGCCACGCTGAGCCCCCCGCGCAGCTCACTGCCCCCCGCAGCCAGCAGCGCTGCCCAGGGTGGTGAGAGGGTCCAGCCCGCGCCAGCCTCCTGCCCCTTCGTAACACCCTGCCTGCCCCCACCACAGCCCCTGGTGACCCTCTGCTCCGGGGAAAACGCGCTGCTGCTGGCGAGACCTGGTGAGGAGCAGCTCTGCGCTCAGCTCACCCATCACCTTCTCCGGAGACGCTGAGCAGCCTTCTCAGGCTCTCCTCATTAAGTATTTCCTCATTAAGCATTTCTGTTGTCGTAGCCCTTCCCTGCACGCTCCGTCACGCTCTTTGAGGGGCAGGGGTCAGCTCAGAGCCCCCACAGAGCTCGGCCTCACCGCATGAAGACCCTTCCGCTGCAGCACGCTGCCTGCCGCAGACGCCAGGACCGCAGCCTCCCCCGGCTCGCGCCCAGCCACAGGGCCAACCCAGTTCCCAGTGCTGCAGGTCCACCAGCAGCTGTGCAGAGCTATGGCGTGGTTTCAGACGCGCACTACAGGAACACGCAGCAGCGGCACGGCTTCCCGCAGATGACAGCAATCGCCTCTCGAGAGCCCCTTTCGCCCGCAGCGCCCGCAGCAATCGGCCGACGCCGAGCGGCCCAGCCGCAGCGCCAGCCAGCCCCGAGCACAGGCAGTAGGGACCTGCCGCCGACGGGCAGCTGACAGATGTCGCCGGTGCCATCACGCATCAGGACACCACAGAAAGGCTTCACGGCAGCGTGCAGCCTCAGACAGCGCGCACAAAGCGTCGCAGCGGCCGATGCAGCCCAACGGCGACACAACCGCTTGTCAACAAGCCGTTCTTCCCCCTCTCTGAAATCAAACACGTAACAACTTCAGGACGATCTTCTCACGCCGAGGCACTGCTCCTCTTCCTCTCCGCAGGCAGCAGCCCCCCACTGCCACTCGGGACAACGCACAGGCCCTCCTCTGCCATTTTGGGGTGTGCATACACAGCAAGCCCAGTCAGCCTGTAGAGCTAAACACAACACAGGCCTAGCAGGAAAACCAAAAACCAAACCCAAATGTCACAGGAGCGGAGTGACGCAAACACAGGAGGATTTCTAGCAGGACCAGAGTTATCTTTGTTCCACCCATTTTCAGCAGTGACAGAATGCCTCTCAGAACACCCACGTGCAGGTGGATCTCACCATGGCTGCACGGCAGCGGTCACACAGACCACCCCACACAACACAGTCACAACCGTCACGCCAGGGTGAGGAGATCCACAGGCACCAGCTCCATGCTCAGGACGGTCTTCTTGGCTGCTTCGTTTTCTACTTTTACCATGAGCAGGACATTTAACAACTTCAGCCCCGTTCCAGCTGTCTCCTTTCCATTTCAGTCCTGAAGAACAGATTTACAGTTACAGCGTTCCTGCACCAGAGGCGTTTATCGACCTGCAGGACTCCTGCTCCCAGCAGTCCCCGCTTTGTCCCTTGTACTCACCCTACCAGCCCCATCCTCACCGTACAGCCGAGGGGCACGCTGGAGGGAGAATACGCCTGGCTGCTGAATAATTTCTGTTTTCTAACTGGAGTGCAGAGCGCTCGCTTCTCTCAAGGATTTACAGCAGGACGCACCGCAGCTGAAGCGATAAGTATTTTGGTGCTTACTGCAGCGAGCGACACACACACAGAGACACACACAGAGGCACACGCGGCTCTTCTGGAGGGCGCTGGGAACCGATGCTTACCAGGACAGCGTGACGCTCTGGGTTTCTGGAACACAGGACAGGGACGCTTCCTCGAGACCCGAAGACACCAAAGCTCACGGTTTCTGGCGTCGCGCCTTTTGCTTTGTTTCGCCCGGCCCACAGCCCTGCGCACAGCTAAGACACACTCAAGGGTAAGATGCCGAGGCCAACCCCCGCGGGCAGCCCGACAACCCAGGACGGCAGCACGCAGGGATGATGCCACCACGCTGTGCCGCTTGCTCGCGCAGGGTTTCTCGAGAGTGAATTCTTGCTTTTAACGCACCGAGACACCAAAGTGCTTCAGCACCCCAGCACCATACAGCCAAATGTTAATTTATCTGTATCAGTGCAAAAACCAAACCAACAGCCTCACTGACAGCATCAGAATGATGCTTTTCCTGCAATAAAAAAAAAAGTCTGCTGCAAGAGAAGCAGTTATGATTTTGACATTATTCTATTACTGGCTCCCTGCAGTTACCTTTCTCCATTTTGTTAAGGAAAAAAAAAAGTGCTGCTGAATTTAGTTATACTGCAACATCTACAGCCCCCCAAAATACAAAACTGCTGTTTAGTTTCAGAAAATGTGCTAAATATATCTATTTATACATCAGTTGGACACACTGCATTCATTTACACAAATGATGGTCTCTCTTGAAACTGTATTTATGAAATGTACATTTTTAATTTAAATACTCAGTATACACTGCACTTAATCTGCATGTTGCATTTATTAAATACATTAAAATCTGCAATGTAACAAAACGTTTTCTGCATACGGAATTCAAAACACCATTTTAAATGAACAAAAGATGGCTCACTTCATTTTTTTATTTTTTTTAAACAACTAGTGCATAGCACACTAGCTCAGCTCCACCAACACCAGCTGTTCTTTCTCTTTTATTTGACATTGTTCACAGACTATTACATATTACAATAAGAGTGCTGGATAAAAACATGAGGTACGAAAGTGGTTCAAAGATTATAGGTCATGCAGATCATGCTAGACAGCAAAGAAAGTTGTGAATGAGAAAACACTAAATAAAAATACATAAAGAATGTGCATTATAAAATAAAAAAAAAAACTCAATTACACAGCTTTGATTCTTTGGTTACAAAGTAGGTTGAACAATTTCACAGCTTTTTATTCCCACCCAAAAAAAAATTTATACGAAATGTCAAAAAGCAGAGGAATCATGGCAATTTCTCTCTATCAGAAAGTAGAAACAGAAATGAGCAAAGTTTTCTTCATCAAAATAGACCATCAATTATTTATTATATCACAATAACTGGTGACTACCTGTACAGATGCACTATGGTTTTCATACTTACACTCTATACAAAATTTACATTCAAGCTGGATCTTTACTACTGCAAATAAATACCAAAGGTAAATTGCCATTAGTGTTAGAAATATGCCAGGATTCTTTTGTTCAATTATTGCCTAAACATTTTATCTATTAAACGCAATCCCACCTATCATTTTACTGATACATACATTTATTAAAAAAAATTAAAAAAAGTTCTGTGACATTGTTCATGTACATTATGAAAATAGCAGCCCTGTAATAAATAAAACAAATAAATGAAACTAATGTAGGCAAATGTTACTGACATCGAAAGAACAGTGGCTCTTAAGATGAATTGTTACCTCTCACCAGATAGCAAGGCTCAAAGTGATCCACGGGAAACAGAAACCTCGGGAGCCACCGAAGCTCTTCAGGACCTCACGCCCGCACACCAAGCAAACACGTTCTCTGCATCACTAACTCCTCCTACGACTTCCCCCGTGCGCCGATGACACAAGGGACACCAGTGGCACTCCACGACACCCCAGTGAGGGACAGCTCTCGCTGGATGATTGTCTAATACTGAGAAGGCCGAACACACAACAGAAGCATGGCTACTCGCTTTCATATAAAGTGGGACGAACATCAGTGGCACACAAGGACAGACTGCTCTCAGGTTTTTGTTTTATTTTCCAAGGAGGCAAGAAAGCTCTACGCTGAGGAGACATTCGGCTGCTGCGGAGGCTGCGCTGGCTGTGGAGGCTGCGCCATCCCTGTCTGCGCCTGGGAAGTGCTACTAGGATTGGCCTGTTGGGCTGAGAGCTGGGACAACTGATCGTTGTTTGAAAGGGATTTCAACAGTGCGTTTTCTCGTTCAAGTAAAGAGTTTCTTTCAATTAATTCTTTTATTTGTTCCTTCAGGACTTCCACTTCTTCTCTTACTGCATACATCAAATGGCTTTTCACTAGATCCTGTGAAGAACAAGTTGACAGTTAAGGCAGGTGAGAGAACAGTCTCATTCCACGCCGTCCCCACAACTCGCTGTCCTACTGCTTTCACTGAAGTAAGTGGTAAGCCTAGAAAACTACAGCACTCGTCACTAAAAATATACGAATAAACTGGCCTCAGAGGGAATAACCCAGCCCTTTAATTCACTGCGAAGCGGCCCTCGCATCAGCAGCTTTGTTTCCAGCATTCAGCACGGAGTTCTAGTCACCGCAGTTAGGCTGGAGACAAGGACTAGAGTTACGGCCCAGCTCCTCAGAACGAAAGCATCAGCTCTGCGGCTTCGGGCCGGAGGCAGCAGTCTGCATCACACAATCCCAAGCGCTGGGGTGCACGAGAACCCAGCAGTAAGAAAGCCTCTACATCAGCAGACACGCGGCCAAACAGATGTAACTGAAGCTGAACAAAACGGCAAGGATGGCACAGCGCAAGTGACAACGCAGAAAAACCAGCAGTGAACTTGAAAGGAAGACACTTAAATGTGCTATCTATTTTCAGCACTCCTTTAAGTTCAGTCAGCTTGGGCACACAAATTTCCAGGAAAATTCATTTAAGAACACTTCTGGGCCAACAGTAAAGGCAATCCTGGTTTGCGGTCATCCCAAAGTTGATACAGAAAATCCTTGTTTCAAACGATGGTCTCGGTCTGACCCGACTGAAGGGACCATGGAATCACAGGGTACTACAGAAACACAATGCAGCTAGAAACTTGCGCTCAATGACGAACCACTAATCCTATCGGAAATAACTTATTTTTTACTTACCATTGCCTGTTCTATTTTGTTGTCAATGGCAACAACGCTTGCACCAGATGCACTGTAAACACAAGGAGAAAACTTTGTGAGCATTGCTGTACCATCCCATTGAAACCACGCACCCACTGGCACCTACAGGACTCCCAGCACATGCTCCCACTGAGAGGCGAAAGCTTCAGATTCAAGAACTGAATTCAGCAGGCAGTCATGGGGTCCCCCCCCTGCACTGTATTGCCCAGTTGTCCAAGTGTATGGCTCAGCTAGAGCCCCTAAGAGACCCCGCTCCCTCAGTTCATAATTCTTCAAGATATGCTTGTGACACCCAGAACCAGAAAAATGCGTTAGAGTAAACAGTAAATTAACTGCTTTGATTCCTTGCCTCATTTTCCAGCTGTCTTCGCTGGGGAAAACAGGGATTCATGGGACATTCGTGGGGTCCTTACCTCTACTTTTATTTCTGCTAAATGGCCTCTATAAAGCACTAAAGAAAAAAAACTGTTATAATACTTGTTCTCTGGCTTTACTTGAAGACTACTTTCCAGTTAAGAAGTTCCTGGATCAGCACTGTATTTACAGCTTCGCAACTGAGTGGCAGTAGTCAAGAGAAGAGGAAGACACGACCGAAGCTCTCAACTCCATGAGCACCCTTCCTCGGTTCCAATCCTCCTCGCTGGATCGCGTTTAACACCTACGGAGCGCAGGGGCTGACACAGCGAGGGCCAGTCTCCTTCCAAAGACACACTTGTGCAGACCCGTCCAGCAGAACAGCCCAGCCATCGCCCTAAGAACGTGCATTCACTGGGCGAAACAAGATGTTGAACTACATCTTTAAATCCTGGGTTGCGGCAATCCAGGCCTTCATCGTTTTGGCCCGTTTTCAAGTTGCAACGCAGGAGCACAAGGCACCCGCCCACTCGTAACGCCCCGGAGTTGGCATTTCAGGGGGCTGGGGCTGTCCCCGTTCCCCCTCCGGAGGGACGCCCCGCAGCCACTGGCTGCCCCGTCCGCACGCTGCGGCCCCCCGCTCGCCACGTCTGCCCTGCCACAGCCCGTCTCGCGGAGCTGCTCTACTCTGCAGCGCCTGGGCGATTTACCAGCCCCGCCAGTGATAACTACTGATAACGCTCCCCAGCGATGGAAGTTGCTATCAGCACCGTGCAGCTACATTTAAAAAAAGTTCACATATGGAAAAAACGCCAGGCTTGCAGTCCTGCCTGGAAACGCGCCTCTTTGAAAAGACGTAACATTCGCTGAAACCAAGCGTTCAGAAAAAACTGCTGAAGGCTCTTTAAAATGAGTATTGGCGATATGCCCGGCAGTACTGGTCACACACGTGAAACAAAGCTCAGCTACTGAGAGAATACGGCACTCTTTAGAGAAATCCATTCTACCAGCTCTCACAAGAGTCAGCAGTACCTAGCACCAAGCATTTACAAGCAGGGAATCAGCCTTTCAGACTGGGGGTAACAGCCACTACTTCCAAATTGAACAAAGCTTGTAATCTAAACCACAAGTGCTGAACGCCCATTTCACAAGAAAATTGTTCCAGTGTCTGACTGTCTTCTAAGCCTCTTTGAAGCCACATTTGTGGTAAACCTCCTCAGCATAAAAAGTATTTGTAATATATGACAAGGTTCAGTATTCCTTTCCATTTTGGATTAACGCAGTTTCGGATCTATCTGAAACTGTCAAAACCGTCTGTGTTCAAGAGCCACTGAAATCCCCAAGACTGCTCCATTTCCCCGACGCAGCCTTTCAGGAATGCCCCTCCGAGTCAGGTGAGGCAGCTCTCAAGAGATACAGAGGAGGAGCAAAATCAAGGCAGTCGGCACACTTTGTAGTGGGATTTACTTCTGCATCTTTACAGCATAATCATACACCTTTTGTCAATACTTTTCCAGTTAAAATTTGAGATTAGGACTTTGCTCTTTTATTCCTGTTCCAATGATTTTGCAGTGTGGTTATTTAAAAAATGAAGTCCACTATACCACTCCAAGTTACGGCACCTCTCCCGTGCTGTACCTTGTGCTCCAAATCCTCGCCTCCCTTTCCAATGAGTGCAGCGTCCACAATGCGGGTGTAAGAACTGCCCCTCCCCGTAAGCGTGATCTGAACGCAGCCAGACAAACTATCGCTCTCCCACCTGTACTTTACACTGCAAGTGATACCACAAGACAGTGGTGAAAGCTGCGAGCAGCATATACACCACTTCCATTCATCTCGGTATCCTTGCTCCCCGTGTCCCCAGAGCCGCTTGCGCTGTCCCCGATGCAGGAGCCAGGATTCCGGGCTGTCCCGCACCACCCCAGTGCCCGTCTCCAGGAGGCAGAGCCGGGGCCCACCTCGGCAGACCACCACCCGCTCGCCCCACGGCTGACAGGGCAGCCTGTGGTTCGTCAGATGCGATTCTGCCCTGACCACCATTTCATTTCACTTTCTACAAGCGGGTGACAGCCAGGTTTTACGCTAGCACAAGTCCCATGTGATTCGGTCCCTTGCTCATTTGACAGCGCTGCCCACAAGGAATAGCTCCTGTGAGACCCTCAGCAGCAGAGTGCTCCCGCGCCAGCTATTCTTATGGTGCAGTCCACATATGCTGCCGAATCTGAAGATTTTGTATCTTCCACATCCTTAGCTGTTGAGATCAAACCCCAGTTTGCATAGAAATATTTTATCCCATAGCTGCAGAATGAAATTTATAGATACAACCCAGTGCTTACGAAAAGGCTAGGGAAAAAAGATACCTGCTAAATGAGTCTTTTTTTGTCATAGCATAACTGGAAAGAGTTTGATACATTCTGAGTGCACCATCCACTGCATACCCAATGCAGCAACTTGCAAATTCTTGAGTTAGAAGTGGAAAGACACTACTTAGTCTTTTTGTGTAAGAGCTGACTACTATGCTGTGCTTTTAGACAAAGTTGATTGTTCCAGGAACTACAGAAGTCTGACAATTATTGTAAAAAATCCACATCAAGTAACATAAGGCAGTTGAAAGGGATGCATAGGCATACTTTTTTTTTTTCTGTAACTGCAAACTTCCCCCCTGCTCAAACTGAGCTTTTGCAGGCAACTAGCTACCATGCAGGCTGCAATTTAAGAGAACAGTTCAGTTTGACTCGGACTTCCAAGTCAGGGCTACACAAATAAGGTTCTGACCAAAAAGAGGTTATATTGGTATACAAGATCACCCTGAAGCCCATTAAGTGCAAGACAAAATTTATAGCTAGCAGAAATGACAAAGACTACCAAGTACGGTTTGCCATTTCCAGAGACAGATGGTCAAACCAGCACTTTCCTATCTTACACATCAAAAACCTGTTTAGTCTGAGAAATCCTCACTTTCAGTGTTTAAAAAAATCCTAGTGGCTGAAGTGTAGGTTTTTTTCCACATTTTACTTCGAAAGGCCAAGGGAAAAAGTAGATTTTGACTGCTAGTAACACTGCTTAGCTATAGCTCACCATTAGGTACGCAGCGTTTGGAACAAAGCGTTTTATCAAATCCTTACAGCTTGCAGCACCCTGGAATTCTTTATGTTGCCTTTTAGGTACATTCCTCCTATATGCCTACAACTCCAGAATCGCACTGTCATTTTTTTGTTTCAAATCTCTTGCAAAGTGAGAGGAGTGTCTTTGACAATCATGTACATGCGGATTAGGAAGATGGGAAGAGAATCGGTAAGTCTACGTGCAAGTCTGATTTCAAACGCATGTTATGCAATACACAGCAACCACACTTTCCACAATGCGTTGCCTTCTTACAAGTTCAGTACAATTCCAACTTCACTGCTGCAAAAACCTTTCCTCTGCAGACACAGTATCCCAAGAGTAAGATATTACTGGAAAGATGTTTCAGTATCATCAACAAGCTGTAATACTGTTAACAAAGTGTTTGGCAGCCCTGTCAGCACAACACATACCGGTGCACAGCTTCGCTGAAAACACACACATCATACACCGATCCAGTGAGTGTTCTTGGTAAAGCCTAACTCTGCAGCTCAAGGCAGCCTGCTTATACAGACTCTTCCAAAACTTGAACGCTGCTCCCAGAACGGGAAAGCGAATAAAGTAAGCAACTAATGGAAAAAATGAGGATGAATGGATCAGAAGACAGCAAAAAAAGGTTAATGTCTTAATGTTAACTTGTTAATGGTTGTTAATGGTTGGAGGGAAATGTAACCCTCAACATCACCTCACAACATCACCTCACATCTGCAGGCACAAAGATCTATTTCAACTGTGCACTCAGCGAGCACCACTGGACTCAGCCTGGTGCTTTCACCGTTAACATCTTTAGATATAACTGTCATCCTTCTGAGAGACATGTTCTCAACGTCAAATTCACTTCAAAATATAGGTAGAAAGACTAGGAATCCAACTTCAAAATAAAGGCATTTGCAGCTTAATTCGCTCTGTGTGTTTAAAAAAAGATCACAGTGGTTCATTTTTAGAGATTCCACAGTCCTCAGTAATGTGTGTTTTACGCCAACGTTGGATGCATTAGCAACCAGAGTTATAAACAGCCCTACTTTGGCACTGTCAAGCACTAGACTAGGTAACAGTGTTCCACATTTCAGTGAGACAGCAAATCCTACCGACTGGATGATGCAAATTAATTTTGAAGCTTCACGGTTTTTAGTAACAAAAACCACATTCTGTATTCAGCTGTATTACTGATTATCTGCATACTACTTTCCCAAGGAAATTCTTAGCATCAAATCACTCCCCAAAAGACTGCCAGAATGCATGAGTTCTCTTGCTTTTTCTTGCTCTTAATACTTCTTTTAAATTTTAGTATCTCATGCCCCCAGATACATAAAACCCACCTCTCAACACTGCCAATCCTGCAGGAGGGGGCACGACTGCCTGCGGAACAGACTACAGCAGGGTACACCGATGCCAGCAGGAGCCTTGCCCAACAGCCTGGGTAAGACAACCCTTCCTCTAAAGCACCAAATCTGCTCTGCGCCCGGCGAGGTGGGGAAGATGCTGTACACAGCTGCCTCAGACAGACACCCCTGAGCCAAGCGACCTCCTCTAGCTCTTTCGCTGTGACGGCTTTAAATCGAACGATGAAGCAACCTTTCCGGAAGGAACAGTAAGGTATCTCAAAGTGTTCTCAAAGGTATCCTGAAGCATTCTCGCATTTGTTTTACTCACAAGCGAACTACAAACTAAACCAGTAATTGTGTTAATTTATTCTTTCCCCTCACTGGTTTCGTCAGTTATGAGCTACTGTAGATGCCTCATCAGCCACTCTTCAAGTCTTACCACTACTTGAGCTAAATAGAGCTCCATCCAGAGAAGCCTCACCTACTTTTGAAACAGTTAAGGCACATTTAACTAGCCTCCATCCAATTATGAGATTTTATAATGTTAGCTTCCCAACACAATCAATTATCCAGCTTAAAAGAGTATATATGAAAATATTTTAGTTTTGTTTTGTGTTTTTTTTCTTTGTCAAAGCCATGTGAGAATGTGAGAAAGTTGAAGGCAGTGAATTCGCAGCCTCAGGATTACCGGCAGGTACCTGGCTTTCCCTGTAAGTCTGCTTAAGCTCCAGGTTAGTCAGCTCCTCCGTCAAACAGAGAAGTACTTGCTTCCGTAAGAGACTTAAGTTTTCTTCAGTTTTACATGAAACTCTGAAGATCAATTACTCAACACAATATAATACTTCATCTCAGAAGCAACACACGAGATCTGTAAAAGACACTACTTCTGGGGAAAAACAAGATGTTTAATCAATTTGGGTTTGGGGGTTGGGGTTTTCTTTCTTTAAACGCTGAAGAAAAATGCAGCTCCTTCATAGATTCGATAAGATTTTGAGTTACACTAAGGAACCAAACACTCTTCCCTAGGCATGAAGACAGTCACCTTGTGCACCACTTCCAGGAGGAACAAGCACCAAGAAGGAACTCATTAACCACGACACTGACCGCATCAGCATGTTACATGAAATGTCAGCCTCCTGTCCTTAGACTCTTCCAAATTTTACATGGAGTCCTAGACTTTTAACTTGAAATCAGAAAAGCTGCACCCCTAGAAGAACCTTCAGATAAGGCTACAATCAAGCAGACGTATAACTCTTGACTTTCTCCTGTCTCCAGGAAGAGCATCTCATTTCATAGAAAGCCACAAAACAGCGAAATGTAAGTCTGGCAAAATCCATCGTGTGAAGAGATGACTAATTCATCGCATTCACATAAGAAGAAAGATGTTTACCAGCAATACTTAGAATACATTTATCTGGGTGCTCACGCAGGTAGAAAATCCACATTTTATGAGTTAATTTATACTGTGAAGGTTTAATGCTTCACACACAAATGCAATGGAAACATAAATCCTGCTGCACTGAATCCAAGTTTACCAACAATGGCTACGTTTTAGGCAAACCCATCTAAAGCTCCTATGGCACTATTACCATACAAGGGCAGTCCAAACACAGCAGAGCAGTCACCCGGACTCATGTGAACATGCCAAGAAGCCGTTATTCCCCCTCTTAATCCTCTCAGAAGCCATGCCAGTTAAAAAGAAAGACCCATGAAACTTGTGCCCTAGCAACACCTATGTGAACACTAGGCAGAAAAAACATTTGCAGGCTGCCCACAAACGAGTCAGTAACAACTAGTATTTTGCTAATATTTAATGGTTTGAATGCTACCAGCACCTGCCATGGCCTGTCAGTGAAAAATAAACAAGTCTCTGTTTCACTGAAGCAGCATAGCAATATTTCACCATCTATTGCAATAGCATGTGGTTAGCTTTGCTGACTTCAAATGGTCCCAAGAGATGGCTGCTCATCGGAGAATAATCCATATTTGTTAGAAAAAAAAAAAATACTGAAATTACACATGAAGATTTTCTGTTATGTTTAAAGTCTCCTAAGTCAAGCCCCTTGAGGTTCACAAACCACTTCTGAAGGAGCTGCAAAACATAATTAAAAAGTCCACTGCCAGCAGGCTGAAGACCCTTATGTTTTGCAGCAGTGTTTTAACCCCCACATTTTGGGATGTGGAAACAAAGGGATTCTGAGGAAATCAGATGAGCTTATCATTTTCACAGCAGAGATTTCTCTTTCACAAACCAGACACCACAAAAAAAGGGCCCCAAACCACTGCGCCTGTTCCCAGACCACTCCAGTCTGCGAGCAGACCCCAGCGATCCCCAGAGCTGCCAGGGCCTCGCTCCCCGTCCTGCTGCTGCCGGGGCTGTGCCGCTGAGCTCCACCGCACCCTGACCCTGCGAGCGCTCCCTGCACCGCCCTTACCAGCTATGGCCCTCACCTTCCCTCTGTTCGGTTTTCATTGGGAGTTCATCGCTGAAAGCTTTTCAGTGTCAGTCATCTAGCAAAGCAAAACTACACTATGTGATCTTAAGAAAATCTGGGGTATAAATGCAAAACCTGCTAAACCCTGACAAAGTCTTTGGATTAGTTTAAAACTTACATTGATCCTGATGAATTTCCTTCTATGCTTTTACAAATACAAAGCGTTCAACAGCAAAGATGCAAGACTGTTTTTAAAGGAAGCCATTTACATTCTTCTACTGAATTTAATGTTTTTCTATATCCCACGCTTCTAGTACTTGCTTCAGACATTGAGGCTTTACTATTCTGAGGTTTTTGTACAATCTTAGTCATTAACTATTTGACTTTCACGTTTTTTGAATCAGCTTACTTATCTTAAGAATTATTTCTAGTTAAGAGACGTGAAAATAAAGAAACAGATGAAGGTTAGACCTTAGAGTGAGCTTTTGCTTTAACTACTGAATTTGTTCTCAAGGCCCTGAAGCGCATTTCAGTTAATTAATGAAGTCCTTGGAACCCAAATACCAACTCTGTCCCACAAATACAGGAAAAAGGCATCATCCAGAGCTTAAAGCAAAACCACAAATTTGTACAAGTTTCTGCTAGAAAAGAAAGACGTGCTCTTGAAACTCAGCCTAATGCCAGCACTTCAGCAAAAAACAGAGCAGGATGCATTAGCATTGCTTTTAATGATCAGTTTTCTACAGCATACAAACTGTTGCCAAGCAGACTTTAAAGGCTTCAGTTAAGCTTTGCAAGTTGAAAAGCCTCTCAAGTCAAACACAGCTAGTGCAATGACGAAATAGTTATCAATACTTCAATAGCTTCTACAGAGCTTGCTAAGCAGAAGTACTCTGACAAGCCAGAGCATCATCATAACGCATGAAGTCACGTAATCACTAGGACTTCAACTTCATGTTGACAAAAAAAAGACCCCTTCAAAATCATTCAAGTGAGAGAAAGAAACAGTTTGCAGCCACTGATGAATTAGTAACGTGTCTCTGACAAGTCATATCCCTAAGAGATACGACTTTGTGGCACTTTATTGCAGTTTCTCGCCATGAGTTCAATGCTAATCTAGGTTTACTTCGTCCTCGTATCTTGTCATGGTTCACGTTTGTTCCCCATCTAGCTTTACCCAAGCAGAATGAAAGCAAGCCAGAAAGCTTCCTTTCCCAGTTTTGAGACCAAAGGATTCTAACTTTGCCAAAACTGTGTTTAACTGTAACGTTTTCACAACTTGTTTTCTGATACAGGACTCCATAGCCACAATGCCAAAAAGTTTCCTTTTCTTGGAAAAGGAAACCATAAATATTTTAGTGAAGGTCAGCTACTACCTGACTAGCATTAAACTCTTTCAGCTTACATATTGTGTATGACACATGCATAAGGGACGGAGGAAGAAAAAAGTGTCATGGCATATTTTAGACTTATTGTTTCAGTACAAACTACTTCACTTCCATGACTGCTTTCAGACCTTCAGGCTGCAGAAGCCCGATACAAAGCTCTAAGCACAAGCAGCACTTCTGGGCAAACAAAAATGATAAGAAACTTGCATAGAGCAAAGCTGTTCATGCATACTTCAGCACGTATGCATTCCATACTCAAGCATTCATACCTATCCCAGAAGGTCTTTGACTCGCGTAACTTGTTGAAATGGAACGCTTGGTAGAATGCAGTTGATGGATTCCTATGAGATCCAAGAATCAAACAGACATATTGAAAATGGGTATGTAATAAAAATACTAACTCTCTTATTCAAGCTGCATTATAAAGTAAATTCGCTGTCCAGCCAGGTTAAATTTATGTCCAAGTGTTTACAGACTTCACAGAGTGCCTACAGAATAGTTTAATGACTGAAAGGCCTTACTGTTTCTATGGGTTTCCATTAAGGACATACTAATTCAAAAACAAAACCTAATCGTCGAGCCCTATGGATTTTCATGCTATTTCAAGTTGCTATGGTAAAAAGACGACTGTAAAGCCACGACCGAAACATCTCATGTCACGCTGACAATTCTGTATAGGTGAGCTGGATACCACCCCAATGCTATACACACCTAAATTTAAAAAGATACGTTTCACATTTTTCATATTTCACAAAATGTCTCTGTACAGTACCCAGTATTTCTACTCTACTTAGCACCCTACTTCATATTCAAAACAGACAAGATCTCCAAGTGGACTCAGAAGTCAGAGCTATGCAGGCCACACTCAAGGCAGGACAGATTAGGTTAAAATGGAGAAGCAGACTCAGTAACTTTGCTGGCTCATCCTCACGCTTCCCCTTCCGGGTGTGCAAGAGGGCGGCTGCCGTCCGGAGGGGCCTCGCCAGCCCCACAGCGCAGTGCTCCCGCTGCCACCTGCGGGCGCCCGCAACCCTGCTACGGCACAAGTTCTGCCACCAGCACCGACCCGAGACAGCCTGACCCTCCTCGCTCCACACACGCCTGCCCCACAGATAGCAACTACACCGAGAGCGCCAACTGAAGATCTTCATTCTCCAAAGTCTCAGCGGAACACTTCTTACTACAGTAACAGACAAAGCACAAGGTCAAAATTCTCCACCGCGAGTGGCCGCATCAGCTTTACACAAAGCTCAGACGCTCCTCTTACCAACACTGCAGTTAGTCCTTATGCCGGATAGCTGTACCAGCCCTAGCGAAGAATGCAACAGCTTAGCTGAAAAAATCTTTGCCCGCTAAGCAAGTATTCGTTCAAAGTCATTTTAAAATTAGAAGTTTATACCAGAGTTAGAAGCACAGGTGCCCATTCCTTTTCCAAGTTCATGGCAAAAATAGTTCTTAAGGCAACTGTTTTAAAGATATTCAATTCCATTTAAGCACAATTATTGTGTAGTTGATATTGTAAAACAAAACACACCAAAAAAACCCTCACACACAGAAGCAGCACCATAACAAAACACCTCATCTGAAGTAATTTAACTCCCATGGCAGGAATGCACCACAAAAACCTCGCAGGGATAACGGTATTTGCGCATCAGCAGTCATCAGAAATCACTTGTTTGAAGTGTTTGTCACTACTTCTCCCACCTTCACCACTTTGCCCCTCAAAAAAAACAAACAAAACCACAAAACCCAAACCACTCCATGTGAGCCTGGAATTTAACTTAAAACCTGCCACAGAAGTTGCTTGTCCAGGCTGATCAGTATCATGCTCCCGTGTTGATATTGCTGATGCTTTCATAAGAAGTACCACACACTTGAGTGACAACTAAATACAGCTAATTATAGGAAGAGCAACACAATAGCTAAAGGACATTTGGATGATACAGGGACTTAACATATAGCAAGCAATTGGCATCCGCAGACGAGAAAGCATTCCTTTGTTGAAGGCCCAAGCTCTTCTTTCTAATTCAGTTGTCTGTGAGAAGCATGTAAAAAGTCTCTTCCTCAGAAAGTGACTGTAAATAGAAAGTCATTTAACTTCCAAGATAAATTTACTTGCAGCATATAAAACCCTGTTGCTATTGTTAGGTATAAAAAGTTGTGGTTTATAACCACATGGTGTGTATTTCATACGGTCTATTTTTATACTGATACCCTATATGCTACATACTCTTGTACTATTCTTAAGCAAGTATCTGGAAAGGTATGAAAAAGTTTTCCTCGTTAAATTCTCATTTGTACCCCCTGCTGCTGAAATTGCCTTTGCATTACTTCGACAATTAAGAGAACATTTTCTACTCTGTAGCTGAATTTCAGCAAGATGTTAACCAGAGGACAGGTACTACCTAATCAGAAAAAGCAAATCCACAGAGGTAATATGAACGATGCCTGCTATGCAGGTCTGAAGTCATACTACCGAGTTTCAGACTGCCAAGGAATCTACTTTTAACCACAAACAACAGTAAAAGCTTAGAGAATTACCAACAACTCCTTTCAGTCTGCAGAAACAACTGAGAACTTGGCCTACACTAGCAGCATACTCCAGCCTGCCGCTGCCGTGCCGCAGCTCAGACACCAGCGTCCTTCCGACGCTGCCCGAAGCAAACCGAGGGACAGCCCGGACCAGAGCGGCAGACCCCTCAGGTCCCCTCCCCAGTGGACAGCCAGCCCGAGGGGCCAAGGCTCGGTCCCAGCTGCTGGCAGAGGGACACAGCGGAGCTGACAGCCAACCAGCAAGGGGTGTCCCTGCTGCTGAAACCCCCTCCTCTGCCACAGGAGGTACACCGCGCAGAGAGGGGAGCAGGTATTCCCACAGACAGAGGGGCTCGATTCCAGCCCCACAGACTGTGACAGACTACTAGCTTAGCACGTTTAAACACTCCAACTGTATCTCGACAGGTTAAAAATGCCTGTTTCTCTACAAAGAAGTCCTACAACACATACCATATTTATTTTCCTTTAAAAGCTCACAATATGTCAATATTCACATCACACACTGCTGTTATGGTTTCTAACAACAGTTCTCATGCAACAGAAATTTGATCTAAATTTAAAAGGATGAGAATTTTATCAGTTCTCCGAATATTTGAAACTTCAAGTTGTCCCTTTAAAAGGGAAGTCTAAACCACACCCAAAGTCTCACCTCATATTCAAAGAAGTATCCTCCCACTGCCATTAATCTGGACAAGCATATGCTAAATATCAACTTTATTCTAGAGAGCTCTGCTTTGCTAGAAACCATGCCCATGAAAGCTGGCAAATTTTCAAGTATACAGATAAATGCCTTTTAGTTTAAATAACGATACTCTCTTTGGAAGTGCTGGGTATCAGCTTGGCACACGGAGGCTGCTGAACAGATGCCTTTTTTTCAGCCACTACCTTTGAAGGAGGAATGGTAACATCATTGCTCACGACATGGCTGAAGCTATGTCTCAGATCTTCAAACTACTGACCAACATCAGCAATTAAGGGCAACAGGAGGAGGAACACATGAAAAATACCTAAAAAATTCACACCTGACCACCTCAGACAGTTCCCCCTCTCAGTATCACTGACTATTATTTCCATTAACTTTGAGAACAGCAGTGATCCGGAAGATCAAAAAGGCACCTGTCTTTCAAGAACATGAAAATAACAGGTCAGACAACCCATGCGCAACATCTAAGACGAAAACCAAAGCAAAGCAGAACCACCTATTTATTATTACCTAGACAGCAGCAAGCCAACATGGATGGCCTTTTCAGAAGCTTAAGACAGACAAATTCCTTCTGAGAAAGATTCACAGGCCCCATACAGAAAGAACACAGAAGATGTGATCACATTATAAAATTGGTACGAGCTTTTAATGCCATCTTGCATGACATTTTTGTAAGAACACAGCTTATACAAAGCGGGTCCACTGTAACTACTCTGTACACGTGGCTCTCCAACGTTTCGGTGCAAGGATGCATCAAACAGAGCTCTCCATGGGTCTCCTCTGAGTGTGTTATAGGGTACTTTAATCCATGACTTGGACAGTGGAGCATAGACTATCCTTACACCTGCAGATGATCTGCAAGCACTCTCGACAGCAGGAATAGAATTCAGGAAGATCTTGCCCAATTGGAGCAATGGTATGAAATAAAAAGGATGCAATTCAATAAGGATGAGCAGGAGGTATTATGCTCTGGTAGCAATAATCAGCTGCACAAGTACAAAACATGGAATGAGTAGCTGACCATAATTCCACAGAAGAGAATCTAAACAGAAGTTAGAAAGAAAAATCTTGCAGAGGTGTCAAACTTGCAATGCTCCTCTTATACAGAATGTATACCTACTAACTGAAATCTTGTTTTATCCAGCCCTTCTGAGCCCGTAACTTAGAACTTATGGCTAGTTTTGGATACCAGCTCTACAGAATGATACGAAGGTACCAAAGTCCAGGTAACAACACCAGAAGATATGTTACACTCCAATTTTTTTTTCCCCAATAATCAGAATCATTAGGTAGGAAAATTAAGCATTAAAAAGAACTGAAAGAGTTATAGGCTTCACATACTTTAAATTATCTGCAAAGGAGATGACAACTTGTTCTCATACTTGTTATGTATAAGCACAGCACAAACATTATGAGGTTTAATTGCAGCAAAGAAAGTTTAAGCTACGCATCAGAATTGACTTCCACACAAACAGCAAGGTACAGCAAAGATTTCTTACAGAAGTGGTGGGATTCCCATACTTGTCATTCTAGAAGAGATCAATCTGTTATTGTTCCAAAAGATTTCAGGCCCTTAAGTCTCCAGATCAGCCCACAGGACCATCTTTCATAATTCTTTGAGAATTCAAGACATACCTAGCAAGAACTTTAAAGCAGAAGTTCTGCCTTTGAACAGGCTCAACTCCTATAGGAACCAAATTTAACTATGGAATAGAACAGAAAGAAGTAAAGAGAGCAGCTAGTTTGTATTCTGAAAACAAACTGCCTTTCCACCAAGAAAAGATATGATCTTTACAGCTGAATGGAAAGTGAGAAATTACCCTTATAAAACAAAACTCCTCTTAGTTGCAGAGCTCTTACTGAAGCACCAAGTTTGAGATTAGAAAGTATCTGTAAAACACCCGTTATTCTTGTGTTCTTAGCCTTAGAAGCCAGGTCATTAATCCTACAGGGATGCACTAATTGGACTGGGAATTCAACAGTAAGCTTCTAGCTTCCTATCCTCTGCACAGAAAGCTACAGGAGCCTGACGACAGGCCTGTAAATAAAACTGTGTTCTTCAGCCACATTTATCACAGAAAAGATGCTAGTATGTCACTTTGTACATCACATTATTTCTACAGTGCCAAAAGTGAACTAACCACATCGAGAAAGAAGTGACTCAAAAGTAGCCTAAATAAGAAGTCAGCAAGTAGAAGTATTTGGCCTCTGCGCAACGTCAGAATTATTATTTAACCATCAAGGGAACTGACGGTAAGCACACAGTCTGAGCTTACTTAAGAGAACCATCAGCGTATACTGATACTTTTTTTTACTATGGTGATCAATAAGGCACCAAGGCATTAAAAAAATTAAAATAAAATAGGAAGGTAGAGCCATCAGCTGCCCAATTTGATCTGCACTAAAGGACAACAAATTGATTCCTCCTTAGTTTCTAAAGTTTGTAAAAGATTGGATGTACTGTTACCCAGAAGCATTTCAAACCCAAGTTAGTTTTTCAGTCACATCTCTTACTGATCACCAGCAAAGGTTGTGTTTAACTAGGCCACTCGCTATGACCTGCAACCTGACTGATCACAGTTTGTCTACAAACTAAAACACTTGAGGTGGTGTATGCAGGGTCTAAACCAGGGGTTTTGCAAGCCTTTCACCACAGCTTATCATCAAACTCCCAGTAAAGTTTGTAGCATTTCGAGATTGTATTTACGGTAGTAACAGAATTCCTTCTCCATCCCTCCTCTTTTAAAAGACATTTCACTTTTTTCTTTACACTGCCTTCTATTTAAGTCAACTGCAGCGTGGAATCAGCTTTATTTCATAAGACTCCACCTACAAAACCGAGTAACTGGAGTACAAAGCTTTGCCAGACAGAACTGACAAAGTGTGGGGAAGTCAATGTGGAATTAAGGAAAAAAAATTCTCAAGATTAAAGCTCTTAAGTTTTGTGTTTAATTACATATTCTGTTCATGTAGCTCCTTACAGCCATTGTAACTGACATACATACCCTGAAAAGCCAGCAAAAGTTCAACGCTGTTGCATTCAGTTTTAGGTGCATTCTAGCTCCAGGGGACAGGAAAGGCTGACTCATTTGCAGCCTGCATCACAGTTCTTGGGACAGCAGCTCTCAACCACCACGACAGATCTGAAAGTGGTTCACAGGCTGCTTCTAAACAAAAGCATCATAGCAGCAGGGAGCACGCATACTGTATGGATCTGACTTCCACTCAAAAAAATCAAGAGATACACAAATTTAATCGCTAAAAATCACCAACTGCTTAACGGCAGTTTTGTAACTGAATTCAAGAGGAAGGGATGACGAACACCCAGATGTAATACACCATCATTAGAAAGGTAGTGCCAGCAGCACCAGCACTCGGGTTCAGCTGCTTTCAAACAAACTACACACTCCCTCCCAACACTTTCAGAAACGATGAAAACTACCTTCAGGTAACTTTATTGAGAGAACTAAAGCACACATCACCTGGAGTAAGACAGGAAGGTCTGACACTGGCAGCTCCACTTCAACTAGCTGCGTCTCAAACTCCCGACGTTTGGATGTCAGCTATCGAAGAGAAAGAACGAGACTTGGCTGCCAGAGTTGCATCCTCCTTTCCATAGCAAAGATCCGAGCAGTAGCCCATACTTTCTCTGCGTTGCTCTCAAAAGAGGATTTTGGAAAATAATCTCTGCACTGACTAGACATCTCTAAGGAGAAGTGAATGAGAGATGACTGCCTCAAGGGACAGGGTAAGAAAGTCCGCAGAGGCATTTCACTGATCGCTTGCTTGCTTGCTTTGTGGAGATGCTGGCAACAGCTTTCCCCTGTTCTAGAGGCTTGGTTCTCCAAAAAAGACACCGGTAACATTTTCCAGTCACTCTGAATGCTAGGGAAAAGAATAAAACCACTTTCACAAAAACTGGTAATGAGAATGCAGCATGGACAGAGCAGGTTAGATCAACATCGGTGATGGCCAGACCAGAGGGAAGTAGCGAATACTCCGAGTATTTAGTGAGCAACAGTTAGAAGCTTCTCAGATGTTCCAGCCCATCCTGAATGAAGAGCAGTCACTGGTATCACCACATGCCCTCACCTGAGGACAGCCACCATTCTCCTCAGCTAGACAAGAGAGATGCCAACAACTTCTTCTCTTGTCCCAGCACTGAATAGTTGTAGAAAACATTTCTACACTTGACTCACCATTGCATTTTAAAACATACTCAAAGCCTTTAGCAGTCTTGTACCAAGTTAGAGCAGATGCACTACACCATTTCATACCACTACGGAACTGACAGACCTGAGGTGGTACTGACTTGCGAGACAAAAGGTGATCTAGCTTCACTTCTCCAATTCATTATCTGATAAATAGCAGCATTTTTTTTTAAAGGATTTGACTATTAACCATGAAAATCTGTCATGGAAATCTAGGATTTTGACAATATTAAATTCGAACTCGTTTCTTAACAAGCTGTGATAATTTAGTATCAACAAGTCTTCTGTAAATACAAAGTTCCTAGCTGTAAAATCAGGACAGTTTCTTCCATTATATAATCCAAAGAATAGCTAGTCTGAAACATTCTTTAATACAGGTGTTTAATAAAGATTTGCTTTACAGAAACTAACCAGCTCAGATGTTTCAGTTGGAGCTGCACCTTAAGTCCACCAAGTCCAAGCCACTTAAGTCCACCAAGTTTTGCTACTCGCAATTCCAAGTCATCTCTGATTAACATCACTTTCTAGTTCCTGCCTTCCAAGTCTCTAGTAAACACTACATCAGTAGAGCATAGGAACATGAAAAATGAGACAACATTTCCCTTGACTTTACGACACTCTTTGAAAGCACAAGTCTACATTTCTGTAAAGAGTTAAATTTTGCATATACGGGCCAAAACTAGCGAGGCCAGTAGGTCATCATGTTTCCCGTTCAGAGCCTCAGATCAAGAAAATTGTGGCACCCTGCCTTAAGACGTAACTAAATAACAGCAGTCAGTAGTAATTTTATTAATTAAAATAAAATTACCTGTGTTAGGTAATAATCATTATTTCTGAAGGAGCTTTGCTGAAGAATTCAAATAGTAAATTCTAATATGACTATTTGATACTAACCATGGAACTAACAATGCAAGTGCTCATCTTCCCAATGTCGTCTTAGTTCTTTCTGATTTCAACAGCTGCAACTCAAAACTCTAGAGTCCAACTCTCTCAGGTCCCAGAAATTGGTCCCCAGACCTCAGGAGTCCTGTACAGTAGACAAGCCTGTAATCGTTAACAGCTTTAAGGTCGTTCAAGACTCGCTGATGATCTTTTCCATCCTTTACATCCCGTTTTCCCACTTTCAAAGCCAGACTCGGTGCACTCTTAGCTCACTCCTGATGAGTATTTCTGTTCCAGCCAGGTAACCAATGTTCTCATGCTCCTCCTCCCTGCAGACAGCATCGTCACGGATAGGCTTACTAAAACCCTGTGTACTAATAACACCAGGCTGTTTTGGGAAGGCTGTCATGGTTGTCAGCCAGGCTTACCTTTAATTACATAATCTCACAGACTGCGTAAAGACTGAGTGATTCTGTTCTCAAATCAAAACACATAACAAGCATAAGATTTCTCGTACTAGTGACTTGTCCTTGCACTGGATGAAGTTAACCTTCAGCTCTTGCATGGAGGATACAAGGCAATGTAGTTCACAGCTTAGCTTCAAGAAAAAAAAAAACAAACCACAAAACAGTAGATCACATCTTCAAACAGAAACAACTGTCGATTGGAAGTTCATAAACTTCATGGCAATGCAGAAAGTCTTGGCTTGACCCAGTCAGGGATTCTTGCCGCTATTAAGAAGCTTTCAAGAAACGCCACAGAAAGGCCCACCAATATGATCCACGTTTGGATAACTGAAACAAGCTTTTTTAAAAAAATAAATTAATAGACTTATTGAAAATAACCTACATGTCTCAACAAACATGAATTTCACCTCACCAGGGATGGACTCCTTCAGCACCTATTGTCATTTGCTAGTTAACATCACTATGCCATATTATTCATTTGCAAATAATCCCATTCAAGAGAGCAAGCTTGGAATGCATTTAAAAAGCAGATCCTAACACGCTGGATGAAAGGAGGTAGTAAAAAAAACCCCATAAATTCCGTATTTCTGAATTAAAAAGATCCACATTTGCTAGTATTGCACTACACGTACAAAAATCTGGAAAAGATGTCAAAACTCTTAAAAATATTGACTCTTACACAACTCAGCTGGTAAAGTTATTTATTAATATGTATGAACACTTTATTGCAGAGAATTAGGCTCCTACTGCCTGCTCTGCCCACAAAGCTAGATTTCCTCAAAGCTATTGATGAAAGGGAAAGCTGCCTGTGATTGCTGGGGTGAAAGTGGCCTTGCACAGTAGAACAGCTGGCTTGAGTATTCATCTTCAAAGAAAACAGACCCAAAATGAGGTATTTTTTTCCCCACTAAGTTGCAGTACAGCCCTTTCAGCCATTTCGGTTATCTATAAATACAAGTGGCTCCTGTTTTTTTGACAACAAAATATTTCAGTATCCGTGGGGAAAAAGCAAGTAGAAAAAACAGATTTAACCAGACTCAGAGAAATCCCACCTGTCCTTACTTATGTGACACTGGTCAAGAAAACACCTATTAGCAAACATTTTAAATTACATAGCTTTCAGAAAAGATTTTTGAACCTAGACCATGTATGGCATGGTTTATTACACAGTATTTTATAAATGTATTTGTCTGTCTTTCCACACCATTTAGAAGCTCTTTACAACTCTAAGTTTCACACCAGCCTGCACTCAGATGAAGTTCTAAAGCATTGTCAGTATGAGAGCTTACGGTTTGGCTTAAAGAGACAATATTTTTAATACGGCATTTGTAAGATTGGTCAAGGTATTTATGGTCCTTGCATTCACCAGACAGTGTTCTACATAGGAGACATTCCCAGGAGTTGTCATCCACACCCCTACAAAAATATCTGAAATAACTTGAAACAAGCAAGGTTTTTTTAACCCTCATTTTTGATCACCTCACCCTCCAATGAACCAGGTAAGTTACACTTGCTCTAGACAGATACAAAAACCTTCAGATACTTCACTGAAACCAGCATCTCATTTCTTACCCGTTCTACCCTTCTCCATTGCCACCTCACGTGCACAGCACACTCGCCACCTCCCAGAAATAAACAGGTCAGGACTGTGCCCTCGCTGCAAACAAGGTGAACGGTACCCTGGGCTACATTCGGCAAAGCACTGCCAGCAGGTCCAAGGAGCGGATCCTTCCCCTCTGCTCAGCGCTGGTGAGGCCACGCCAGGAGGACTGTGTCCAGTGCTGGGCACCCCAGTACAAGAGAGACATGGACATACTGGAGAGTCCAGCACAGGGCCACGAGGATGATGAAGGGACAAGAAAGCAACTCTCCTATGAGGACAGGCTGAGAGAGCTGGGACTGTTCAGCCAGGGGAAGTGAAGGCGCAGGGGGATCTCACCTACGTCTATAAATACCTGCAGCGAGGGTGCAAAGAAGAGGAGCCGGGCTCTTTCCAGCAGTGCCCGGTGACAGGACCAGAGGCAACGGGCACAAACCGATACCCAGGAGGTTCCCTCTGAACATCAGCGAACACTTTGTCACTGTGAGGGGGACCGAGCACTGGCACAGGCTGCCCGGGGAGGTGGTGCAGTCTCCGTCCTCGGAGGTGCTCAAAAGCCATCTGGACATGGTCCTGGGCAACCAGCTCTGGGTGTCCCTGCTTGAACAGGGGTGTTGGACCAGACACCCTCCAGAGGTCCCTTCCAACATCAGCCAGTCTGAGATTCTGTGACTGGTTCCTGCTATTGACACAGATCCCTATTTCAGTTTGTAATCCTTAACGAGCACTAGACAAACGTGCCAGTTGGCTTTGTGATAGACAGCTGACACCTCTCTATGGTATTAATTAGTATTTCTCTGCACTGTTCAAAGTATTCAAGCAAGCTATGATGATACAAATGCATTACTCCTAGCTTCAAAGGGAGAACAGACATACAAAAAAATCCTCTTGGAATACTTTCATGTTGCATGACAAAAAAATTAAGACAAGCAGCCAGCTGTCCTTCATGCGGCCAACTAACTCACCTGCCCTGCATGATTAAAAATAGATTGTCCCATAATGCAAAGAACTTACTAGCACTTGATACACATTTGTATTTATAAAGCATGAAGTTTAAAGATAGAGGAATTGACAAGAAGAATGAGGATACACCCTTACACTGCACTTCAAGTGACCTTGTATGTCTGGAGAACCTTCTCAGAAGACAGTAGCTTCAGCAGTTACTATAAATACTTCTATCTTTACACTTTGTCAAATATAGGAATAAAAGCAGACACCTGTGGCTGACAATCTGGACTTATTCACCAGAACTAAAACAGTTGTACTTTAGCAGGAGGAGTCTCACAGAAGTTTCTTACGGTATCTTTCCCGACACATAGAAAGCACAAACCAGGTTCGCTTTTTCCATGAGCAACAGAAGTTGCTCACCAGCTTTCAAACTGAAAAATTAATATATAGCCTCAACATGCAACAGGCTGATATCAAATATGCAGTACAGTAACAGGGAACAATTCCTTCTTACTATAGTGTCACGTGAAGCCGTAAAAGATTATCAGCACCTCTGTAAAAATGCACAGCCTGAGAGAAATTTCGGCTCTTCAGTAGTTTGATAGCGGTTTGGTAGTCCTACCCACTCAAAAAACTCAAATACTTGAATATTCAGCTTTAACAAGAAGTTTAAAAAAGCTTCCATGAAACATACGCTGTTCTTTCTACCATACAAGACAGCATTCAAATAAGCTGGCTATGGAACACCTGCACTCTTCTATAGGGGAACAAAACAAAATTAACCCACAGTCGCTGAGCATAATCCTTCGGAGTACGAGCTACAGAGAAGTGATTATGTCAAGGCTGGTACACTAGTCTTTGAAAGAAATTGAATCATTGCACTTTGTGAATTTAAGTGTTTTCCCCCCTTCCTCCTTTTAATAACTATCTCATCTGAAACATAGCTCATTAATTTTAAGAATGTATTGACTCCTCCTTAGGAGGACATTTGAACATTTAAACTGTAAAACAGTGCTGTCAAATCAGAAACCACATTTTTCTGTTTAGATATCTTGTAACACTCAAAACCTGAATGCACGGCAGCATAGGTTTTCCATAGTCTAGAGATTGGTGTGGTGCTGGAGCTACCTTTTATAGTTTTTGTTGTAGAAAGTACAGCAAAAAAGTGAACACAACTAACAGGAGTTTGTTTGCATAAACCATCATTTGATATCATCAACTGTAATGTTCACCTCGGAAGCTCTACCTCAGTTGTTTTTCAAATGCTGTATTCCTGGCTGTCGAACTGAAGGCACTCATGACTCTCCACGTTTGATTCTCACCTGCTTCTACAAACACTCCTGAACACAGTCCCTACAGGAGGAGAGCTGAAAACATTCAAGTCTTCAGCTGCAGTAGATCTCAAGTCTCTAGTTAATTTTACAAGCAAAGTGAAAAAAGCAACAGTATTCAATAATAACACAATTCAAGTACCGCCTACTGGTATGTACTTGCAGAATACTTTCTTTTTTCTTCAGGAGTACAATAAAACATGCATCTAGGGCAATACATAAGGAAACCCTTACCAAAGTTGCATTAATGCCCAGGCCCAGTTTTGCCCTTATATTATGAGCATGGGCTCAAGAGCTCAGTTTTATCAACAGTTAGTGCACTACACAAATGCGTGATTTAGCCGAGCTGAGAGATATGTGCTGTGAAGAGGTCTGCACAATCAGGTTTTCAACAGTTTAGCTTCTGCAGTTGACAGTTCACAATTGCAGCCATTCATTAGCATCCCTGGAATACAGCCTGCACAGTTCAAGCTGGTCAGCTATCTCTGCAAAATGATCTATACTCTGCTCCTTTTCCAACATGCCTAGTAATTTTGCCCAAAAGTCTGCCAACCATGTAGGGGGTTTGAACAAGCTTTCTCTGTCAGATTCTTTTAACAGAGGCAACATATTTCTTCTCCCCCAGGAGCCAAAATAAAGTTATTAAGCCAGCTGGAATATTATGCTTGTCAACTACAAATTTGTGTCCACATGGGCATACAGGTGAGCGGAGAGACTGACATATGCTGATCCCAAAATCCCCCCAGGTACTTTGACTGCCCTGCATCCAAAATAATTAGTACTGCTGCTAACGTCTGGCAAATCAAGAGTCAGGGCAATTCTGAGATCCAGTTCTACTTGTGCTTTTATAGTATTTGTCAGCCTCCAAATTCACAGTGGACTGCAATATTCACATCTGCCTGAATAAGAGTACTATTTCCTCCATCCCTGAATACTGTTTCAGTTTATTCTGCCTGCAGCCACACTTAGAGAGGAAAAGAAAATAAAACTATGTTATGCTGTAGATCCTTCACAACTTCCACAGAACTATTTCTCTCTGTAAGAGATTAGCAATTTAGACACATCAACTGAAAAAAAAAAAAAAAAACCCCAACCCAGCTTTGCTTTTTAAAGGAAGGTTTTGACATGCCAAAGGCTTTTTTTCTTTTTAAATTGTTTTGGACCAACCACTTGCTCTTTCTCCCCCCCTCCCCCGCCCCCACCCTCCCGATAAGATTTATTCATTAAGTAATTGTTCATTATTCATCAGATCAACGCAAGAAAACACAGTTTTGCCTAGACTACTGTAAAAGTGTACTGGACTATCAGAACAGGAAATTAAAGTTTTCAGACAGTGTCTTACAAAAATGTCAGTTCTACATCTACAGATACATAGTTCTATATTATCTAGCTATATATCAGGCTATATAACCTCACACCTCCACCTCTGTCTTAGACATAGTTTGATCTAAAACAGAAGACCACAGGACAGGAATAACACAAAGAACGTTTTGCAGAAAGATGGAAACTGATCGGCTTTTTTGAGACCTCTCTGTCTTGCACTTACTGTATTTCTCACATTCTGTTTCCAAACAATTCCCACCCTATTTTACCTTTAAAACAGTTCCTCTTCATATTCAGAATTGTGAATGACTTACTAGATAAATCCAGGATATTTAGAGCTATGCAGTATTCCTTGATGAATCACTATTTTAGAAGATGACTATAAGAGAATACCGACACAAGTTTAAAGTATGTACAAATATTTCAATATAATCGAAGGTGTCAGAAAAACTGTAGATACCTGCCAACATAATGACCCCTGCCTCCCTCACTATGTTACGCATTAAGATAAAAGAGAAAAGCGCTTTCCACAAATTTCTAGCTCTTACCATCACAAAGTAAACTCTCTGAACAAAACCAAGCGCTAACTTCCTGAACCTGCAGGCAGCCTGAAACAGTGACTCACGATGTGTGAACTCCCTTTGCGCCCTATTAGCTTTATCAGAGTGTCAACCCTCAGCCTGTTAATGACACTTGAAGGTCTTCATTAACTATTTCACCACCGATTTCAGTAGATAAAGCTGCTGGGCATAAGCCCATAGGGGTAGTGGTGTAATTTAAATGGCTGGAATGAGGAAAAAAGCGTGAGCGAGAACAGCAGACAAGCAGGAGACAGTTTTATAATAAAGACTTCTCAGTGGGTAAAGCAAATAAAAACGCAGTGGTGAAACAGCCTTAAGAAGCTGCTAGGTTTTTATTTTCTCCTCTCTCTGTCTGAAACCAGTGGAAGTCAGGATACTGTTTGAGGGGAGCAAAGAATAAATTTAGACCTACCAGCTCAGTATCTCTTACTTTGTATGAAGTCTAGGCTTGTTTAAAGCAAGCTTTTATTGCTTATCAGTTTCACTACTAAAGAAAGCTATTCCAAGCCGGGAGAGACTCTCGCATAGCACACAGCTCCTTGCTCAGTGTACCACTTCAGCAAACGACAAGGTTTTATCACCCAGTGCAGAAGCAGACAACGCAGAAGTACGCATTTCTTTTCAGATAACCACAAGTTAGTTTCTCTACTGAACATCGTGATGTGGCACATAAAAAAAGAGTGCTCTGCATTCAGAGTCCATTCCTATTTCTTACTCATAGTTCTCATAGCCAAGTTTCTGAAAAAGTTTCTTTAGAAATGAACAATGTGCAAAGCAATGCTGCAAGCTGGCTCAAGTTCAAAGACAAAAGTACAGAAATAACTTTAAAAATCACTGTTCGGGATAAAAGTACCAACAACTGTCTTACTGGTGTGCAAACAAAGTTAGCAGCCTACAGGTTTGAAGAAGTAGGACAAGTTCTTCTGTATCATTATACAAAGTGATTCATTTGTCACAGATAATGTTTATATAAATCGTAGTAACAGACATGATTAAGTATTAGAAGCTATGCAAAATGAATGCAAAATACATTCCTTTCTTTCTGACTCCTTAATCATCAAAATGATTAAACACAAGACAAATCATCTTCTGATAATACACTGAGCTATGAAAAAAATCCTACCAGCTTGAAATCTAACCTTATTTGCACAAAGAAGAGTTTGTCAGCTGGGTCAGCAATCCTCTTAAGGTAGGCACAACTGCTAGAGAATTTTAACTGTTTAACAAGTCCTTCACCACTTTAATCAGAACTAGCACAACCCTCTACAAGAGGGCTTCTGCTTGCATAAAGGCATTAGCAGAGTCACCATCAGAAATGCCGCGTTAGCCAAAGCCCCAGCGAGCACATGGCCTGCATTACTGCAGATTTCATTCTCCAAACACTGTCTTTGAGGTACCTTCTCTCATCCACCACACCCTAACCCCACATTCGCAGCAGCTTTACTAAAAGGCACTCCAAGCAACACAGACTGTGCTGTCTGGTACTCTTCCGAGGTGAGGGAAGGCTTACAGCCTAGTTCAGCACATCAGACCTTCCCATAACCACGTTACTCCTATTTTTAAAAATACAAATACTTATAACCCGCAAGTATTTTGTTCCTCCATATTGCAGTAACCCCAACCATAAACGTTAACGACATTAATTCGGTGCTCTAACACTGCTTTCCCTGAAAGTCTTCTCTCAAAGAAGTCAATTAAGAACAGTTTTAGCCACCACACTACCCTTCAGAGTAGTTTCACAAGTCTATGGGAACAAAAGTCACACACATGCTTCCCCTCTCAGGTCCTCTGATGAGTCTGCTCATACTACACACGTTTGTTACTATCAGTAGTTCCAAATTACTTTCCTATAAAGAAAACTCATTGTAGGGTTGTACTTTCCACTGTGTCTACATCTTTGCTCAAGTCAGTGGCATCCTTTTTATTCAAGGCTAAAGACAGTTACCTGTAGAGCTTTCATTATGTTAGGGCATACAAATTCATACCCAGATGCAAGTACTCACCTTACTAACTGATACTAAAAAGTGCAAATTCAACAGCAGTATAAAAATCCAGAATCTGTGTTATAAGCCTTTAAGTTTTCCAAGATACCTCACCTGATGGCCCTAAGATAGCACTACACTTCTATTTTTAACACCACTGCAGTACAGCGGTGTTGACAAACCCATTTTAACCTGGCTGTCATTCCAGTGTTTTATGACGCATTCAGGGGAAAGGAGAGAACAGAATTCATCGCATACTGAGCAATGAGGTGCAGAAGCAGAGCTTCCAGTCTTTGATTTGGAAGAGGTGACATTATTTGTGAATTAAGCAGCTTTCAGGCTACTTTCTGCCCTGTTTTGAGAGAAAAGTAATCACACTCACAGCCTCAGAACTCAAGTACAGTTCACTACTTGCCTAAACATTTTGCTGTTTTGTACTCTTACGAAAAAAAAGGTAGCCTAGGCAAATTTCAGTATGACTTCCCAAAAACACAAACTTACAAAACCCACTTGACAATAACCTGAAAGTTGTTTTTCCCCCCCCCCTTAAAAGGTATTTTTAAGGTGTTATAAAATAATTCATACCTGTCTTCATCACCATCAACAGGAATAGATATGCCAAACACAGAGCTGGCAAGACTGTTCATAGGAGTACTTGCAGGCAACTGAAGAGGATTTGCTAGAGTGTCTGGAATTGGCGGCTTCACAAGAGGTTTATTTTCAGCTATAAGAGAAAGTGGTGGCTGAGGTAGGGGTTCCGATTTTCTTCTAGTATCATCAATCTGGCTTACTACGGATTGAGCTTGAGTCTGAAACTGTCCGAGGTTTGACTGTGGCAGATTTGCAGGTACACTTGGGGTGCCTTGCATTAACGAGTGTCCGACGTGCTGTGGCTGGACGACGCCGGTACTCCTGCTGACAGAAGTGTGGCTAGTCAGCTGGGACTGGACCAGCGTAACAGGGACATTTGGCATCGTAACAGAAGTGGTGGTAGACACGCTAGGCACACTTGTACCGGGCACAACCGCAGGCACGTTCTGAACCCCCGAGACCACGGCATGGGGAGTACCAGGCATGCCGGACACTTGACTGCTTCCACCCATTTGATGCTGAGTCACAGATTTCTGTTGCACAACCCCTGTATGTCCGATGCCTTGCTGCACCACACCTCCTGGTTGCGGAATGGCAGTCTGACTAGCTTGTGTCTGGCCACCCTGCATTAATCCTGAGCCCTGTCCGACTGCTTCGCCAGGCTGCGCTGACACCCCCATCACTGGCGCTCCCACAGGTGAGGGGTTTTGGCCGGTCACCTGCCCCACAGGCAGGCTGGAAGCCACAGTACTTGGAACAGGGCCCGCAGTAGCCTGCTGAATGGCTCCTTGAGACTGCATCATTGTCATGTGCTGCATGTATTCGGTCTGACCAGAAGGCTGCGTCGGCAGGAGATGCACTGGTGGAATCTGGGACTGAGAGTAAGCAAATTGTTGAGGCTGAGTCACTGGTACGTTTGCCTGCTGCACCTGCTGCTGTGCCACAGGAATGCTTGGCTGCCCCACTGTCACAGCTGGGGGTGCTATGCCTTTCCCGTTGGGTCCAGCCTGCACAACCCCCTGCGTGTTTACCTGTGGCTGCGATTGCTGTGGCACCATCATTTGCTGATTTGCTACTGAAGCCCCAGAAAACATAGGCTGAGCAGTACTTTGAGGCATGGCCCCACCTATGGGTTGCTGCGGCTGCTGTTGTTGCCCAATGACAAAATTAGGTTGCTGTAGAGAGGACTGGTTCATTTTCTCTGTCTGGAGCAGCTGTGACACAGCAGTCAGGGAACTGTCAGCTATAGAATCGGGGCCATGGGCCGACGCTGGCACAGCCGAGACCACGACGGAACCTCCTGTGGCACCGAGGCCGCTGTCCCTCTCTTGAGCAGCCTGCTCGAAGGTGCTGCTGTGCCGAATGCAATCTCCAGTCCTGCCCAGGACACCACCACCATCTGAGTCCCGGTCATAATACTCCATACACGTCCATCGTCCTCGCCTGTAGGGCTCCCCTGTACCATGGTCCAGCTTGATCACCCTGAAGCGTGAGCTGCACGCCGCAGCCACTGTCTGAGACATCATCCCAGGCGCGGCAGACGCAAAAGGCCCTGTGGAGGGCAAGGCGGTCTGAGTGCTGCTGCCTCCTGTCACGGCAGTGCCGGGGGCAGCAGCTGGCAGGGGCACGGCGGAGCTCTTGGGCACGGCGCCCCCATTTGGGGCCACAGGCGGTGGAGCCGCAGCCGCCCCACCAGCGGCCACAGCCAGCTGCCCGTCCAACAGGAGGTTGGGAGAGATGCTGCCAGGAGTTTCGGCCTCGCCCACGTTGTTGAGAGTCTCTTCGGAGGAGCTCCGCTCGCAGACATCCTCGGGGCCATAGTCGGTGGCTCGGGAAACGTCAAAGATCTCAGAAGACACATCCTCAGTGCGGGACTCATCCGGGTCATCCAGGCTCTCAGTGTCCTCGGTGATGCTGCTGGCCACCTGAGCCGTGGTCACGCTGGTGATCTGGAAGCAGCTCTTCTTCTTGGCCGGCATCTTGGACATGTTCCCTCCGCGGGGAGGGCCTCCGCCAGCCGCGGCGAGCCGAGCGCGGTGCGGGCTGTCACGGCGTGCCGGCCGAGCCCCCGGCGCTACCGCACATCCTCCGGCTGCTTCCTGCGGCGGGCGGGCCGCGCGGGGGGCGGCGGGGCTCCTCCTCTTCCTCCCGCCGCCGGGACGCGGGCCTCCTCCTCCTCCCCGCCGCAGCCCCCGCTCCCAGCGCGGCGAGGCCGGCCGAGCGCCCCGCGCCTTCCTGCCGGCCTCGACGCGGCGCGGGCCCCGGGCGGCAGCAGAAGCGAGCCCGCGGCGGCCGGGCGAGGCCCAGGCGGCCCCGTCTCCCTTCTCCCCCCACCCCCCCACCCGCCCCCCCTGTCTCCGCGCTCTACCTGGAGACCAGCGCCAGGCGCATCCTGCTCGCAACCAGCCCGCGGGCGAGCCCCGCGGGGAACTCCCCACCCCCTCCGCCTACCGCCGAGGGCGGAGGGGCCGGCGAGGAGAGAAAGGCGGCCCCGGGAGCAGGCGGCCCCGCTGCGCTGCGCCGGGCCCCGGGAGCGCGGGCTCCGACTGCGGCTCCCCTCGCCCAAGATGGGGCTCAAGTTCTGCTGCGCTGCACCCTGGGAAGGGCGCCGGCCACGCCCCCCACTGCGCGACGCCACGGCGTTATGACGTCACGACCGGGCCGGCGCTTGGCGGCCGAGGGGGTGGGGGGGGGGGAAGCGGGGAGTGCCGTGGCGGGTTGTGATGTGCCTCTGCCGCGGAACCCCCCCGCCTCGCCGCCCGGATTGGTCTCTCCCGGCGGCACGGCCCCTGGCTGAGGAGAGCGGGCGTCCCTTCAGGAGCGCGGGTGTTGAGGGGACGCCCGCACTCCTCAGCCCGGGGTCATCCGTGGAGCCCTTCGCCTTTCCGCCCTTTCCAACGTCGGTTTACCCCCGGAGACCCATTAACGGAGCGTCAGGGCCAGACCCTTGTCCGTAAATCGGTCCGGCAGCGGGTGACGGTATTTAACCTGTTTGTCCGTCCTGCCGAACGCCAGTTGCCCCGACACGGCAGGAAATTATTTCAAATATTCCTCTGACTATATCGTATTTTCCAGAATTGCCGGTGAGGCACTGCCGGTATCGCATCATAGCGCTGTTTTTTCACTGTCTGTTTCCTGCTAGATCCTCATTTGTTGGGTTTTTTTGTTGTTTTTTTTTGTTGTTTTTTTTTTTCCCCACAGCTGTGTCACACTGGTGGTTCATACCTAGACGCTAAGGAGCCCACCTTTGGTGCCTTCAGGTGCTCACCTCTCATAAATCCCTGACACGATATGTAAGTCAGCTTCTTATTGTATCGCATTTCTGCTATTCCAGCCACCAATGTCGTTAGGGTTTCCCTGTATGATAACTGGTCCCGGTTTGAACAGTCACACCTCGCACCTGTACCATTAACCCATCCCAGCTTTTTGTGTAAGGTTACAAAGTGCTTGAAAGACCAGTGCTAAAATATGGACGATCCCCGCTACTGGCTTCTCTTCAGTTCAACTGCTCTTTGTAAATGCCAGTCAGAGCCAAGCTCTGATTTATTTTGCAATTTTGTGCGCTAATCCGTCTCTTCTGTATCTGTTTTCAGTAACATTTTCCAGTACAGCATCATACCAAATATTTCTTTAGCTTCAACGGAAAGAACTCATTTATGTTACAAAAGAGTTTAATCAGGCATGAGGCACCTTGGTAAATTTGTCCATTAAAATCAGGCATGCCAATTGCATGAGTCTTTTGCAAATGCTTTTCCACTTTCCCGCCACCCAACTGTAATTTGAAGTTCTTATCAACTGTGCTAGCCCCAGTTCCAGAAAACTTATGCAAGAGCTGTTTGGGTAAGCATCCGTTCATGTTATTAGCGTCTTCCATTAATCAGATATTTCAAATGGTCAGAGCCTCCATCCTTGAACTTTCTGTCTTCGTTATCCTGTCACGCCTTCTCATTTCTTCTCAGGGAGGAAAGCATTCTGACCATCACTCAAGTCTCCATTTCTTTGAGCATTGCCATAATTTTCGCCAGCCTGGTGAAGATGTTCTGGTATAATTCAGTGGGAATCTGGCAATGTTGTTTGACCAAATGTAGAACATAACCAGCGGGGTTTTCTCTGTTAGCTTCGGGTCAACGTCCCGCAGTCTATGTCCTGGCAAGTAACAAACCTTGGCTTTTCTGCGTATACTCTGAGCAGAGGACTGTCACTTCATCTGTTGCCATACGTACTGGGTAGTCTCTTTCGAGTCGTGAATCTCAGGTTATACCCCATTTGTTCTGCTCTCAGGAAAGCATTCTGTTCTGCAGTGCCTCGTGAATTCTCTTTATGTGTGTAACATCCTTGGTTTCCGTGTCTGTGTGCATACAGTGTGCCAAGACTTGCTTTTCTTCTCATCTTCCTTGGCACTTTTTCTTCTGCCTACTTCTTTTTACGCTAGTATGAACCTTATTTTCGATTCCGTTTCTCTTTGTACTAGTTCATCCCTTATTATTTCCTGTCCCCATATTCTTAAAAGTCTGCCTTCTAGAGTTTCTTCATTCTGCGTATGTTAGGAGATGATGAACTGTCTGTGCGGCATCCTTTTTTCTCCTTAATGATTTTGAATTCCCATCTGAACTCCATTTGGAATTCTCAGATTTCCTCCTGGTATCCAGGAGTTTTGGCTCCTGATATGACACGAGTTCTGTCAGGCAACACTTTCTGGAGTAGCTTCTACCAGGTACGCACTGGAGGATAAAGCATATTCTTTATCTTCTGTTTGCTGCCACCTCTTAGCCCCATGATCTAATCTACATTATTAGAATTCATCTTTTCTGTCCAACCCTAACTCTGAAGAGAGAATAAAGACAATCCCTCAAACCTCTTCCCAAACAAATTCCTGCCAACATGCAATCCTTTGTTTCCTGCGCCCTCTTCACAGCATGATTTCAAATATGCAAATATTAGAGAGGAAATGTGATGTAGACAGTACAAGATCTTTAAAAATTAGTAATATCATCTTAATGCCAAATCACAGCATTAAAACATTGTATTTCAACCTAAGAAATGTCTTACGCCCATGAGAAAGTGTATTTATCATCTGTATGTATTATATGTATTTATTATTATTTACTATATGCGTGTGATGTGAGACATTGGACCTTAAGCCTGCCATTTGCCCAGGAACTATTACTCCTGTTCTGCATGTCAACCAAGTATAACGTGATAAAAGACCGGACCTCTGTATTTGAGCAGAGAGGGCGACTCTGCTTTGGCAAGTTAAGTTTCATTTTGACAGACAGCGTGTGGATGTGTCTGGGAGTTTTTAAATTAGTCACAACAGTGGATTAAATAGCCAGGGGAAGGTCATATGGCCGAAGATGTATAGTAATGCAGTATATTGTACAGCACTACTGTTTATACCACCAATACCGATGGGGTCAGCAGTTCTGTTCTTTTTTTCAGGTTAGTATGAAAGCTGTAGGGAGGTGAAGCAGCTGGGATTGTATGTGGCATAGATCTTCTGCAAGTGATGATGATAACCTTTGGAGAAAATTTCACTAGGGCGAGGAATAGCTAGCTGCAGGAAATAGTAAAGACTTGAGGTAACTTTTGTGTATGGATCTTTTTTAATTTCTTCATTTTGAAATTGAAAGCATTTGGGCATATTAATCCTATACATTCAGGGCAACATATGATAAATCCTTTGTGGCTAGAAATACATTTTAAAATCACTGTCCCCACACAGATAAATAGTAGTCCTATCGGTGGAAGGATGCAGGATGCCAGAGCATAATAATGAGTCAATCCAACAAATACTTTTCAGTCAATAAGGCTGTCTGTGGAGGACTGTTTATCGTGAGCAAAGGTGGCACAATCTCCCCCAAGCTGTAATATTTGACATTTTATTTGCTTTAAAATAGTGTGTTTTAAATATACAATCATATAAGGTAGTTGTGAAGATTCTTATTGCCCAGCTGTGGGGTTGATGTGTGGTTTTTCATCTCAGCAAAACGTGAAATCAAAAAAGTCTCCATCAGGAAGTGACATTTTATAAACATGCAAGGGAGCCTGAAAAACAGAGGCAGAAGTTACTGTACTGGACTTACCTCTGCAGGTGATCTTTCAAAATTATTATAGGAAGGAGAGTGACACATAATTAGTAGGATGAAGTTCGTTCCCACCGTGTAGGTACACAGACCTGTAACGAGTGGGGTAACGCTTTTTGCAACATTGAACACCTACCAACCAGCAGGCTGTTGAACAGTAGGCTGCTAAACTGTAAGAACACGTTTTTTCCTGACAGTGCGGTAAACCAAAATGAAAAGTTATTTTCTTCTCATTTTTATACAACTACGGTATTTACTTTCGCATACAAAAATATGCGTTAGCAGAATAGAGTGGTCTTCTAATTTAGATAGGTCTGAAATTTAAAATAGCAAAGATGCTATATTAGAATCCAATAATTTGTCACTGTTGCTCAGATTAAATTAGCATTTGAAATTATAAAATGCTAAATCCCAGATTGGAACAATGATTTGCTAAACCCTCCATTCATGGACTGTGTATATATGAATATTCTAATGTAACCTAAAGTGTAATGAGAAATGGGCTATTTGGCTGACATTCAGTGTGGCCTAGCAAAGGAGAAAGGGAAATTAATAAAAGGTAAAATAGGGAAAGGATGAGGAACAAGAATGAACAGGATAAACAGATTCACTTACGAAACAGAAAGGTTTCTGAGAAGTCAAGTATAAAAATTGCTACAGCCCATGGCCAGTTTGGCCAAGATATACAAAAATAATCCACACAATGGCCTTGGCAGCATTACACTGATAATATTTTTGGAAGGTTGAATTAGCGCTGAACAATATTCTAGTATGTTGGGCGCAAACACACTGATATTTTTATTAAGTGTCAAGCATGTATGTATTCCTTTTTTGCCTTCAAGAAAAACATCTGCCACAGTTAGTTGAAAGAAGTTCCCACAGGACTCCCATTTGAGTTTCTGTGAGTGTCAACTGTATGGGACTCTCGTGGTTTCTGTGTGTTTGTGCGCGTGTTCCTGTTTTTCTGAGATCTGGCTAGGACAGATTTAGCAGGCAGTGGTGAGGGCAGCAGACTCCTTGTCAGTGCTCCTATGCATAATTCTTCCACGCTCTCTCCATCTCCTTCTACCATTGCACCCTTCACTAGGAGGATCCTTTGACAGAGTTTCAGTAGCAATGAGAGCTATTAGCAGCTTTTCACACTGGTGGTTCTACTCTTTGGGGATTGCAGGTGAATTTACATATTTTGACATTTAAGGATCATGCCCTGGACATGCAAAAGACATGCATCTTTCACAAAATCTCTCAGCAAGGCTGAGAGAGCAGAAATGCTGTCACAGATGATAGAAGGCCAAAAGAGAAGCCCCTCTGCAGAGTGTAAGCTACAAAGACTCAGCCACTGATCGCATGTATGTATCTGGTGATAATGTTGACAAAATGTTCTATTTGTTTGTGTATATGATTTTAAATGGTAAAAAGGTGGTCCTTCCCACCGATCGTAGCCTAAATCTGTATGTCATCCAGACAGGGAGAAAAGCTGTACATCAAAAATCCTAAACACAGAGTTTACACAGGCACACACATGCTCGCCTCCAGAGGTGTATGCATGCGTGCATAAAGATGTGTATTAATAGGTGTATCTGTAAATTTTAAATTTTTAAGATCCCTAATGATAACATTAAAAATACAATGTTTTTTGAAAGAAAGCTGTAGGAATTACCAAAGGGGGTTGGACTATTTGTTGGTATCTAGAGTTCGTGGGTTCAAATTCCTTAGCCTTTAATAACATTAGGTGGTGATTATTGTTGAAGATTAAAAACTAGCCTGGGGAAGCAGTGTGATCTAACAGATAGGGCTTTTACCCAAGTATCAGGAGTCCAGACTGAAATACTGTTTGTGTGGAGGTCAGTAGGAAAAGTTCAGGTAATTAGGTTTTTGACTTCAGTCTTACGCCGAAGTTGGTATTTTTCTGCAGTGTGGCCTTGTACAAGTTATTTTTCCCTCTTATTTTTTTCATCTCCCATCTATCAGCCTGCCTTGACTGCAGATACAAGAGAAGTCTTCAGGGCTCTGCCTGCCCGTGTTTGTGTGTTGAGTACAGAGACATGAATTTTGGTCAGGCTATGTGATACTGTCTTAGAAATAGTAACATACTGGCACAATAGTGGCCAAGTGATAAGCAATTCATTTATCATTAGGTTCTTTTCAAATTTGAAGAGAAATTTAGGAATTACTGAAAATTAAACTTTCATGTATGTGAATTAAGGCTTAGCAGTTTGGTGTTTTAAGAGTGGACTCCCTTTTAGATGACTCTTGTATCAAGATCCTGCGTTAACAGTAATATCAGAAATTCCTTCCCTTCACTGTAAAGTGTACATTTTCCAGTTTATTAAACTAGTGGTGCTAGACAGTAAGATATTTATCCAAATTCTTCTTATTTTTAAAACTCATCGAAATTACCAGTAATTATCTCAAACCGGATTGAGATGCAATGGTAATTTGAATTTCAAGTCCTTTTGAATTTCAAGCTGCAAGACATTGACTGCAAGACCTGGGAGACAAATTCCAGCTTACAGACTGCTGGAGGGACGAAGGGCATAGAAAAGGGCAAATGAGTTACTTGAATGTCTAAGTAGGATTTTTGCATTTATAAAGGCCACTAACTATCAAGAGAACCAGTGAATAGTAGCTGCCGTATTTAGCTTTAGGCCCTTCTTAAAGTCTCATGTGACAAAAAGCATGGAAATTTTCTCTTTCCTGACCTTAACAAAATTGCAGTTCTTTGTCCTTGCAGTGTTCATTGTCTTCTGTATGGAAAATAATAGGCGCTAAATACAACAACTAATGAAACAAATTAAGATGACGAACAGCTAAGAACAAATGGAAACTGCTGCACACATGGAAACACATTTAAGGTGCAAATAGAAAAGAATAAATATTGTGAAATCTCATCAGTTGTTCTGAGTCTGATCCTGACGCCTCTCAAGTCAGTGGCAAAGCCCATTAAATAGCAGTGGGAACTGTGTTTTACTTAACTAAGACATGTTAAAATCTAAGATGAACGTTTGTACAGATGAACAGGTAGGTCTTTAGCGTAATACGTTCTTCTTCATGTTGGGTACCTTTACTTTTTCCATACTGTCTTGTGCTGCACCTGGTTGTGCTGTTTGGGAGCAGTCCGGGGCCGGACTTTTCCTCTATTCGACATAATACATCAAAGAGCATTGTGCACACCTAAAGAATTATTTAAATAATTTAGGGAAATTACAGCATTATATGGAACAGTTGCTTAAAGAGTGCTGTTTCACCAGGGACGTCTGAGGTTGTCTGTTAATAAACCAGTTATTGTCAATTACTTCTGGGCTGTAGAAGCCCCTGTGTGGTTTTCATTTGTTTGATTTGGCTGTTCTCATTTACATAGTTGTTCTCAGCCTTGCTTTCTACTGTATTTCGAGTCATTTGTGGTTTAGAGGCAGAAAGAAGAAGAGATGGATAAGTCAAATCTGAGCTGCAAATCCAGTTAGGAATTGTAGTATGTTCTTCGTGCTGAAAAAAAGTATGTATTTTGAAGTGGTTATTTGCCCTAGCAATGAATTATTGCTGCAGGAGCAACACTTTCAGGAAAGGCATAGAGCAGACCTGGTTTTGGTCCATGGTTTAAAAGCCAGGAAATAAATCCTGGCTTTGGGATAAATAAGTCACGTTGGTCTGTCTTTTCTTAGTTTGAACATGAAACAGTTTGTAAACTGTCAATATTTAGTTGACACGCTGGAATACAATGAAGTTTAAAGACACAAGAAATTTCTTCAATTTGATGTATAAATAGATTACAGCATTTTCAGCATTCCAGTCTTATGATCAAGGGGAATCCAGATCAGGTTTCATTTAACCTAGTTAGAAGAGCAATGGGAATGGTTTCAGATATCTTACGTAGAGTTCAGCAGCACATTCTCTCATATATTTCAAACTCATATTGAGTAAAGACTAATATCAATAGTGGAAAAAATCTACATCTCTTCAATAGACTTTGTATGTGTTAAATCTTTCTGTTTGGTATGAGTGTATTTTAATGGGACATTTCAATAATTCATTGCTGGATTTCCTGGAATCTAGTTTGCTCGTTTTCCTGAAATACTGTTCTTCTTAGAACAGTAAGTAATCACTTTACTTTTTGTGTAAACAATTACTCGGGTTTTTTTACCAGCTATATCAATTATCTGTCAGTGCAAAAGCATGAATAATGGCAGGGCATTTAATTTTTAAGTAACATTGGATGTTATCTTAGCAAAAAGGGAATGTACACAAATTTCAGATAGTTAGATACTGTAAATCACCTGTGGCACGACTTGATCTGTAGTTATAGATCAGTTTGCAGTACTGAGTTCCTAAAATGTGGGTCCCTATGTAGCGTTTGTAGTGTAAGAGTAAGAGGAAGCGTGGAGTAGAAAGATCATCTGTTTTTAAGGTGAGAGAGCAGTTACAGGGTAGACATTAAAGTGAGTGCAACTCTGTAATAATAATATTTAGATGGCCTATTTAAATAGACTTTCCAGGGAGTCCTGATTGTTTGGAATGGTGATGTCTGTGCTCTGTAATGAGCTGAGACAACATTCATTTCGTTCAAGTATGTGAGATACTCAGGTTCAAAGGTGAACCTGTGTCTATGCCCCTCACATTTCACTTCAACACATGCCGTGCCTTTTCTTCCCCATTTTACTTGTTAAGCATGCATTCAAGAGCAAAGATTAGAGCTAGATAAATAAAGGTGTGTGAGAACGTCTACATATTTAGGTTCTGAGTAATTTTTGACAGATCTATTGCTACCATATCATGTGGGATACTGATTAGCCAAAACTGTTTCCCTGGCCTTTTTTGCGTAAACATGCTACAGAAAACTTACATTCCGCAATAGCTGCAACTTCTCTACAGAAGCACAAATACTGTTTTTGTAGTGGATAGTGGATTGATGGATTCTCTGGCTCCAAATGGAAGCTGTGTACAAAACATACGGCCTCTAATGCTTCCATGGCTTATTTCTGCTTCTATAATCAGGCTGTGCAGGTACTATAAAAGCCTGTGACTTTGCACCTGCTGAAACACTCATGCTGTCAGACACTAAAATGGTGTGGCGAATATAAACCTGATTTCTGTTCACACAGCTCTCAGTTCTTCTGCTGTTAATTTTGTTTAAAACTTAAATAAGTGGTTCAATTGAAATCCACTGAAGTGTCAGTGAAACTGAGAGGTTACTCAGCAAAATAAAAGTGCTAAAAGTAGACAAGCAGTAGTTGTTTATGATGATTTGGATGTTATATTGTAATTATTATTTTATAACTGAACACTTCCTTTATAAACTTGATTAAAAGAACAGGCACAATGTGTTGTCCTTCATCATTAATGCTGAAGACATGATCTCAGTATATATCCTTGTGTACAAATTTACAACGCTTTCAGAGTTCTCTCTTGGGAGCCGGAGAAAAATGAGAGAAGGGAACACTTGGGGAAGTGAATATTCTTAAGCTTGGCGGAGTAAACTGATGGAAGGAGTACAAACTTACTTCTGGGTTAAATGAAAAGTGTCACAATACTTTAAAAAAAAATCACTACTAGGATTCCTATAATAATCACCTATTTCATGGTAAGCCCTAACAGATTGTGCATTAGGAGTTTGATCGGTGGAATTGTCCTGAAGGTGTTAAATAGCGTGGAAACTCATTAGTAATACATTGTAAAAGCAGTGATATACTAAGCATTTTCATTTGGAGGAGGATTTTTTTTCTCAGTTGTGCTATAAATAAGTTATTCTGTATGGATAAGAATTAGCTTGGACATTTTGCAAATTAAGACCTTAGGGTATTTTTCTTCAGGGGCTTATATTCTGTTAAGGCATCTGAAAAGCATTAAAGGCTATCGATATGGAGTGGCCTCCAAGAAAAGGAGTGTGGGGAGTAGTCAGGACTTGGTGACTCCCTCTTACAGAAAGAAAGGTGTGGGTGTTGGGTTTTTTCCCAACCACAGTCACGCTCTCACTGAAGTTTGCATGAATTTGACAGTATCTGAAGCAAACTGGTAGATGGGCTGCACAATGTTAGCATTGCTTTGCAGCAAACGTGACATCGCAGTGTAAGTGTGGCAGGATATACACAATATATGCAGTAGACACAAAACAGGTACAGAAACAGAAGAGTTAGGTCTTTGGCTTCATCCCAAGAAAAATCTGGTGCTAGCGCTACAGTTAGTGGCGCTGATCTGTGCAGTGCAGACCCAGGCGGCCATGTCCCATCTCCCAGTGCTGCAGCTGACCAAATGTCCTTGTAACAGCAGTATAGAGGCCAGAAAGTGAAGAGCAGCAGCAGTATCAGAAGGATGAGGTCAGTGCAGCGGGGATGGATCCTGCACTACCTGGGCATCACCTGGCCAACAGGCAAGGCTTCCAGAACACGCAGGTCCAGGTAAGTTGCACTTGGGGGTGGCAGGAAGTCTTCCCCTTCCTGGATGACACCACCTGCTCTGCTGTTATTGCCACTGCTGTTGTTCCTCATGCTCTTCCTTTTGTGTGTAATGCAGCAAAAACCCCTATTTCTGTTAGCTATTGCCATTCCCAGAATAGTAGTTGTGGATCTCAGCAGCTCAGCTGGCAGGTCACAGGGAGAGCTTGTGACAGGCGCTTATCAGGAACCCAGTCAAAGGGCGGGCAGAAACTGTCTGATACAGCGTTGTCAAGAAGTATCCCGTAAGAAAAGAGTATTTTACCTTTATACTACCAGAACTAGTCCCCTAATTTAGTACTCTCTCTGTTTCCCCACCCCTCAGCATTTACTATGGTCACATAAATATAGTAGTTCTGAACCAGATTTATATATAAAGTGCTATTTGGAAAAGTGGTAACTGGCTTTCTTGGTAGGTGATGCCAACAAGAGAGGAGCATAGGAGTCCATTTTACATTGGCTTCTGTGATCATCAGCAAGTACATTGCATCAGAGAATGGAGAAAATATTTGTCAGAAAGAAGTATTTACTTCCCACTCATGAGAGAAATCCTAATAAGAAAACCATGGATTCACCTTCAGAGCTTGTTAATGTCAGACCATGCTATTCCATTGCAAAAAGGCAGACATTTTCTTTTAGTTTGCTCTTAACAAGCAGCTATTGTTTCCCCTTCTGCTTGACAACGTTTTATTTCATCATGCAGTGAGTCTCAGGTACAGCTGTTCATTCTATATTCTATTTATATCAACAGAATTTACCTTAAATTAATGGTTGCAAAAAGTAAATAGTAATGTGCTAAGAACATGGAAAACAAAATATGGTTTCTGGCTTGCCCAGTCTTCATCACTGAGCATATTTTTCCTTAGTGGTTGCCTTGCTGTAGTAAACAAAGTTAAGGGCTAGTCCATTTTATTAGTAACAATTCTGTATTGATGCATAAGAAAATTAATTGCTGTCCTTCCTTTTCAAAAGAGGAAGTTGCTGTTTTGCTGTAGCATGACATACAAAGCCATAAATAAACAAACAAATTTTGGTTAGGAAAAACAAATACATTTATTGACACTACAAAAACAGTAGTTCTGTGACATCAAAAAGTGCAGTTCTTATATGATTGTGTAGTTAGTGATAGAATTAGAAGCAACACTACAACTTCCTTATTTGTGGATAAATTTACTGAACAGTGCAAATGTCATGTGGGGTTAAGTCTTGAAGTTGTATTGCTCTCCGATGAAAGTGTACAGAGTTGGGTAACTGAAGTTAGTACTAGCAGGCGTACATGAAATGCAGGAATCAAGCTTGAAATCCTTGTTCAAGCAGAATTCCCATCAAAATCCAGTTTGGAAATTGGTGTCAGGAAGCACTTAGCAAGTTTTAGCAATGTCTGTTACTATGCAGAAGCAGTTTCTAAATGCTTTGCACTCTGTGATGCATAGATTCAGGCTCTTCCTTTCATTAAAATGCTAGTCAAGTGCAGGGACTGCTGATGATTTCACTTAAACCTGAACTGCAGACAAAGCCTGTGGAATTCTCAAGAAGTTTTTAATTGGGTCTGAAATGGAGATGAATACACAACCAGGGCATTTGAACACAACATGTAATAACAGTTGCTGGAACTGCAGTGATGGTGGGTTCTTACTGCCTTTCCCTTACGATGGCATTGTGCTATGGCTTGGTTTTGGCAGGAGATGACACAGAGATTAAATATCACTGAACACTGCCTGAAGTTCCAGGCATCAAATTGTTGTGACTGGTTCTTTTCATACTCTTCCAAATACTAGAAAAAATGTCAGATGCATTTATATTAAAGCCAAACATGGTTTGGAAAAATAGTAGAAAATACGGAGGTGAATTGCTCTCTGACTGAACTGCAAGATTTCCTTTAACAGTGTGGTCACAAACCTGTGAAGATAATATGCATTCATGTGGGAATGGGCCACCCTAATAAAATGAGACATTTGGCAATTATTATGCGACATATGATCCAGTATCTCCAAGGAGATTTGCTCGGTGAAAATATATGGACTGGTCCTCTCTGAGTTAGTAAGTCTTACACTTGTCTATTCATCTCTGGTTTTTTACTTTTTCTCCCTCTTTAGAGACAATAACAATTTCAACTCACATAAGCGTAGTTCCCTTGAGAATGGTTCTAAAATGCTTTTGGAGTTGTTCTACCACTGAAATAACCCTATCCTGGGTCAGCACAAATTTGGCCTGTATTTTTAATTTGTTTTCTTTTTCAGTTTTTATATGATGTTTGAAAATGGAAAAAAAAAATCATCTGCCCTACTGAAGAAGTAGACAGTCAGAGTTTGATTACTGAATACCATGAGTGATGTCGATTTCTCTCCTTGGACAATAGTGTTTGTTGTGCTGACTTGTCCTCACACTACAGATAACTCACTTCAACAGCACATAGTAATGTACATTCTGACTAATTCAGCTTGTAAGCACTTTTATTATGGTTTCTCCAGTATGGGAGGTTTGGGCTTTTTTTCAGCGTTAAGCCGTACACAATTTTTAGATGATACAGTCATACAAGTAGAAGATCAGCTGAAGGAAAAGGGAAAAGTTTTTTTCTGAATTTCCCCATCTTTCAGCATTAGCAACTTTAGTTTGCATTATGATGACCATATAAAAGCCATTAAGTTTCTCCCTTTTTCCCCCTCAGTGAGGCACTCAGATTACATACCCTACTGTGAATCGGGCACTGTCCAGATCAAAGATCTCCTGGCTTATTCAAATCTTAGGACGTTTCTCCATCTAATTATCTCAGAGCTGACTTTTTTTCCTTCTCATCTGGTGCCGATAACAACGGGCAGAGACGATAAGTGAAATCAGTATTGTTGTCTGTTACAGAACTGCAGGTTGCACAATGCTGTACAGCGGATCAAACAAAATTCTGAAAGAAGGTCTGCAGCGATCGTCCAGATCTCAAACACTTTGGTGGGAAAGTTTGCGTGCAAGTTGCATGGCCCTTACCTGACAGCCCTTACGATTTAGAGATGCTAATTGAATGCTGGTACGTGTAAAGCAATGTGAAACAAGCTAAGCACAAGATGCAAACTGTTAATGGAAGTTTTCTGAAGGAAAGGATGTGGGCTATAAGAAAATGTTACTCTCAGAGTGTTGGTGGCCCTTGTGCTGCTCCGGCATGGGGGCTCACCTTGCCAGCAGTGGCAGGGAGATGGTGGGCACATGCCTGCTCTCTTCTACCCTGGCCGAGGGTGACTGTGGCAAGCAGTTCCCTTCAGTGAGAGACACACAGGGCGTAGTTCTTGGTCTGATGGCTATACTGTGTTTCAGTGAATCAGAAACATTTCAGTTTTTTCCCAGGGTGATACTAGGGGTGACTCTGTCCAGTCATAGTCTGCTCCGGTTGAAAGATTATGATATCGTCAAGGTCTTTATGAGTACACATAGGCTGGAAGAAACTAGAGGAGATAAGGATGATGGTGGAAGTGTGATGCTGAAATACAGACCAACAGTGCAGTGGAACTGTATTTTTATTCTACGTAGACCAATATCACAGTTAACCTGTGTAAATAATTCAGTATTTACTCATGTGGTAAAAGACTTTTATAATGGTAAGTAAATATATAGTGTGATAGATTTAGCATATGGGAAAGTTCATGGTGAGCTCTGCAAGAATATGAAGGTTAAGCAATATCAATGTACACACAGGTAGCAGAAAGGGGGTTCAGATTTTTTTAAAGTTAAAATGTGCATGTAGGCATGCTGTTCAAATTAACATGACAGTATGCATGTAATAATTTATTTGAAATTACTTTTCAAGAATGCTGACATAGTCAAATTTCTTAGCCTGTAGCTGTGGATTGTATATGCATGTTGTACTCGTCCGTTGTTTCTGCATCACTATTTTTGCAGATGCATTCACACCATATAGGATATGGGGCAAAACTGATTCTGAGTGTTAAATTACTACAGGATTTTTGAGCCCATATTCTTTGTGTGTTCTCACGCAAGAAGGGAAACAATGTTCTGCTTGGATCAGAGGTGACACAGAGCAGAAATGGAAAGCTGGAGATAAAGTTGTGCAAGGAGGAGGGAGATGCTTTCAGTTCCCTCCCACATTTTGTGGTGATACCTTTCCCTATCACATTTGCTTTCTCATTCCTGCTTCCCCCTTTGCATGTGTGGCAGCAGGAGGAAGTTTGCTGGGTTCCCAGTGTAGGATTCGCCACTGGTAGTCAGTGCTGCTGGCTTCCATGGAGCTGCAGCGGCTTCCAAGAGCTGGTGGTCTAGTGCTCGGCCACCACAGTTCTAGAACAGAGCACTATGAGGACTGCAAGCCAAAGTCATCTGTCCTCCTAGCAGATTGCTGGAGATTTTACCTAAGAACATGCATTTAGGTCACATCAGCATAACTGATAACAGTAGTTAGATCTGGGATTTTACTTTGGCCAGTATTCACAAAGACAAGCTGTGGGACGTGAAATGAAGTCAGTAGCAGGAACCTGACAGGGACTTGCATTATGTACCAAGAAACCTCAAGTGACAAGTTTGTATGACTTTACCCTGTAGAACGTCTAACGTGTATTACTTCCTCCCCTGACTCATATGCAGTTGCACGTAGACAGGAACCTTGTAACCCTGTTTTTGCTTTGTAAATCATTAGGCTTAACACCTTTTAGCCTCATCTTGTTGAAATACTGAAATGAAAAACCGCACCCTCACAGTCCCCACTGACCCTCATTCTAGCCTAGACAAATTCCTCTCTGCAGGAGTTACTGGCACTAGCCCGCTCAACTGTAAAAGAAAAAGCTTTATGACAGAGCACTGATGGTAGGATTACGGCTGCAAGACAATCCTTCTTCCTTTGTTTCGATACTGGGTTTACAAGGAATGAGACATGGTAAATTAAACCATTTGGGGATCTGCAAATACAGAGCAGAAAAAGCTGAGTAACATATAGCATAGCAACATTGTGGTCTGTAAGGAATCTATCTAGCCAGTATGCTAATCCTATTCTAAATAATAAAAAAAAAAAGTGATTAAAGTGATCAGAATCTGGGTGGGTGCGGGAGGCAGAGATGAGCATTCTACAGTTTTTCCCAGACAACACAGAACCTGAATTACAAGCTGACATCACAGCTCTGATGAGTAAACTTGAAAGCACTTGTCCGCAGTCTCCTCCATGCTGTGTTGCAAAGAAAAAGTATCAGAATATCTTGGAAGGCATGGAAGTTAAAGATGTGTTAAGAGTTTTATGAGCCTATTTTCACAGGTTGTAACACAAGAAGAAAAGAGTAATTCAGCAATGTTTTTCATCATAAATTTTCAGAGTATTAGCGGAGTTTTAAAAAAATTTACAATAGTACTTAGAAGAAAACAATAGAGGCAAAGAAATTTGATGTCAAGTTTGCTTCCAAATTCACTATATATAATGCAGGACAAACCTTGTTCTTAATTGTGCTGATATCTATCTGGAACAACTGCACTATGAAGTGGAAGTAATACTGAAGTTGTGTGCAATCTAACTCTGTAAAAATGGCCTTCTGGTAACACAAAGGACCTAAGAAGTACCCAGTGGATATCCATGAAAATTATAGGGTTTGCATATCGGTTGCTTCAATTTGCTATATTTACATTTTCCACCACAATTTCTTTAACCATATGCCAACTACCCACTAAAGATTTGATTTCCCACCCCAAAAAAGGCCCAAGAAAAGAAATGTCATGAAAATATCATGTCTGTATATTCTTATTTTATTCTCCTCAGTGGCTTCCTGAAGCTTAAAAGGACTACCAAAACCCACACTTCTATACATAAAATCACCTCTGCGTAAATATGATTACAAATGGCACCAGGGATAAGGAAATGTGTTCTCATTCTTGTGTGGACACTAATTCATTGAATGATATCAAGCGAATTTCTTCATCTCATTGCATCACAGTTACTCCATTTTCGAAATAAGGTTGATGAATATCCAGCGTTGTTAATCGTCTTGAGATCTGCAGTTATAAAATAGCAACAGCATAGGCAGATTCAAGATGACAAATGATCCACATGTAGTTTCGTGATCCTGGCCTATGGCAAAAGCTTTATGTTGCCATGATAGTTTATTCAATAGCCTGTAGCAGTTGCTAAGTAAGCACTGAAGATTATGAAATAACTAATACTCAGAATTAAAACCTGTAGAAAGATTTATCAAGTTCACCACAAGACCTCCCTAAAGACTTCCCCAGTTTCTTGTTTGGAAAGCGTTTTAAATTCATCACCGTCATTGTTTTTATGTTGCTAATTCCCAGACCCCCATTCAAGTTCTGTGCATTGAAAAGAATAAATGCATTACCCAGGTAGGTCTTCAGAAATTTACTTCTTCATTTGTTTGTTACTCAATATGTACGGTCGTTTTGTGGCTGTTAGGGTCTGGCCATAAATGCAAAAAACTGATTATCGTGTATTCATTGCTGTCTTATCTAGGTACTATCTAATCTAGCTTAACTTTTCACTAGTGCTTACAAAACATGATTCCATAAAAGCTTTTTCTCATGACAGGAGAATGTTCATGAATAAGGATTATTCATGGGAACAAGATTTACAGGGCTGGGCCCAAAGGTAGCAAGTATATTGAGGTTCTGTAGCTTTTGAAAAAAAGAAGTGGGAAACTTTATCTCTGAGCATGGAAAATATGTCCGAACATATAATCAGTGTCAGTCTCTGTGAAGACAATCCTTTTGCAATGAAATGTGATCCAAAAGGATGTCAGAGGCATGTTCGCCATTCACCAGCATTAAATTCAAGTCTGAAATGTGGCATGCTGAGTGGAGTCCGATGTTTTTGGCTTAAATTGGAGAACGGATGTGCTCCTGTTTCTAGGATTAAGACCGTGCAGGCCTTTAAGACATTGTCCAGTGGCTTGGCGTGTCAGTAAATGTGACTGCTCAGTCCTGAGAGTGCCAGCGTCACAGCCCCTCTTGCCTGTCGCCTGCTCTGGCGTCCGACGGGCCATGCGTGCGGTGGCCTTACGTGAGCCTGCAGCAGCAGGACTGCTGGCTGTCCCCACAGGCATGCACAGCGGAGCCCGCTGCCAGCGGCAGCTTGCTGCCCGTCAGAGCTGGGTCCACCCTGCCCGGACTCAGAGCGGCGTGCAGGGCTGTTTGCGCTCCAGACAGATTATGTTGCAGCAAGCTTGCATACAGAGAGCAAAGGTGTGCGAGATGGAGTCTGGTTCTTTGGGTATTGCCAAAGTGAATAAAATTTAAAGGTATGTTTTACCCGTACCAGTTCTGAGCAATTCCCATCCTTAATGTAAACCTCGGTATGATACAGTGTTTGTTTCCTTAACTCAGGACCTGCCTTTATAACCGCAGCTTTGTTTAGCACACATACCTATGCCTCTAAAATTGTCTATTTCTAAGAAACATATAAAACCCATCAGAATGATGCTCATTCTGGGGTCATGTACTTATACCTTGGACCAGACCGAATTTACAAGCCTTAGGGGTATACAATGTAGCTTTCATCCAAAGCTTAATTTTATTTTCAATTCTGTTGATAAATTTACTGTACTGATTTCAAAGTCATAGGGCATGTTAGCTGGATGGCTAAAATTTTTTCAGAAGGGGGACTGTGTATTTATAAGGATAACAGTAACATTCAGAGTGACATCAATAAGGGTTATAAAAATAATCAAAAGTGTTTACTTAAGTAATTACCACACAGAATAACAAATGAGGAGTAGGAAAATACAATTCCTGTGTGGAGGTTTTGCATAGCTGCCTCCTGCTATTCTGCTTTCCTCTCCCGCACTGATCGTCGGGGCTGGACACTAGGCCGTATACATCACTTTAACGTGGTAGACCCCTTTTGCCCACCAGGTGGGCAAACACCAAGCAAATGTGGTCATGAAGACCTTACAGTCCCCCATAAATATGGTATGGTTTTACTAAGGAGCATGAATGACTATGGTAAAAATATAGTGAAGACCAGGCGTTTAAGTTTCCTGGGAGGTGTGTAGAGTGAGCTCGGCTGTTTCGTGCTGTGGGAAAACCATCATGCTTGTTCTCCGCTGTAGTCTTGCCTCAAGATTGCCTGTGCGTGTTTGTTCCTTCCAGTTTGTTCTTCCAAGCGGTGCAGACAAGCCCTTGGTCCCATCCTCCCGGAGCAGGAACAACGTGTTGTCACGTCTTGCAGTGACTTTGTAATGCGGAGAAACTGGCATGGGGATGAGATCACGCTTGTTCTCTTTTCTGAGCTGAAGGAATGTAAACCCACTGACCCTGTATATATGCAGATGCGGGCAGATGCTCTTATGCACATCACTTTGCAATTCAACATTGTGCTTAGCCCTTACACTGCATCATGAAGTGCAGAAATTAGCAGCAAGTGGTCTTACGAGATGCCACCACTGCATCAAGAATAAAAGCAAGCTTCTCAGGTGGGCTGACCCTGACATGAGAGGTGGACCAGAGTCCCTCATTCCCTGGGCAGGCCCATGAGAAGGGACCAAGAACAGAAAACTTGGTTACCACGTTAGTTACTGCGAGGACACCTCAGAGGAAAGTGTGATGGGCAAGGGAGTCTCTAGAGACTTCCACCTGAATCCAGGTGAGCTGTGAGTAAATCCTCTTGAATGCGCAAGACGCCCCTTACCTGCCTCCAGAGCTGCTTCTATGCAGCCGTGGGAGCCCCCGTGGAAGGTGCTGTGTGAATCCCCTTTGGAAAGCATTCATTCCTGGTGTGACTTCCACATGGAAGTCTGGCAGTCAACAGCCTCATGAGTGTGCAAACTGCATGTGCTGTCTTACCTGGAACAATCCTTCTCCATGCTCTATTGCAGCTCAAGTTGGCCCCGGGAGCAAATCTGTGGCATCCAAGTTGAACAGGGGTTACTGCTGAAGAAGATGGCATGGCCCTTTGTTCTGTGTGGCCAGGGAGTAGGTTTCTGAAGAGGATCCATATCTGAGGAATACATGGAAGAAACAAGCTGTCCATACGGAATAATTGCTGTCACAGTCTGGGACGGTGAGAAGTTGGTATTAACCTCTAATCATCTATCCTCATTTTCTCCAATAAAATTCAATGCTCAGCCAGCGTAAACAGGACTCGAAAGGTAGAATTCATGTGACTTTAGCTTGTCTAACTCTAGTTGTCTCCAGCACAATGGAGAGCAGGGTGCTGAGGTTCCTAGCGCTCGAGGGATACCTTCAGTGGCGTTTAGGGTAGGGGCATTTAGGTGTAGACTCATTGGTGGCAGTCACTTATACTGCATAAGAAGATTACAATCCCTGAGCAATCCTATTAATTAATACAATTAATTATAATAGTTCTAACGTTCAGAGAGAGCTTCTGCCCAGAATGGGTCAGAGAGAGCTCCCTGCTACTGGTGCGCAGAGGATGTTCCACAGTAGGATGCAGCACGGGTGGCACGTGGGAAAGTCAGGTTTGTTGCAGCACCTTCTGCGTGAGTGACCAGTGGTGAAATGCTACGCGTGGTCCGAGCTGACCGTGCAGAAGGGCTGCGTGCCCCCAGGCAGTGGGGCAGGGGCCTGCCCTCCGGCTCCCAGCTGGGGCTGAGCTCAGGTGGAACAGCCTCTCTCCCTATGGGTTGTTACAGCTTGATCATGCTGTGCCCCCCCAAATAGTCTTTTCAAGTTGAAACAATATCTTATTTGGATTTTCTTTAAATCAGTTTCCTTCCTCCGATGAGGCTGGGTAAAAAGCTCTGTAAGCAAATAAATAAACAGAACTATAATTTGTACACATTGTACTTAAATATAAATTATTTATTAATATTACTTCAGCTACAATAAATAAAATAATCTTTTACAGAAAAATAAAATTTATAAAATTACTATGATATAGCTACAAGGAAGGAAAAGTTGTTTCTGCTCCAGTAACAGAGTTTTTGTATTTCCCTAAAAATCCGCTTACTAGCCCAGTTCAGTCCCCACTGAGTAGAGAAGTCTAAGGAGTGGAGAGGAGCAGAGATAATTAAATGTTTAAGGAAAAGCTCTGATAAGGATATAAAGTAAGCAGCATAGTAAAAGACCTGCCCATTATGACTACAGATTATGATCTCATCCCCAACGAATCTCTCAACCCAATTTTATTTTCAAATGCCTTTGAACCAAAAGGAAGCATGTACTGAAAATACAATGAGAAAACATCTTAAGGTCCATCCTTTTGCATGCTATGGATTCGTGAAAGATGTATCCTGTATCTTTACAGGATATGTTTGTGCTATGGTATAAATTATCTAGCTCTACTTTGATTTCAGAAGCTGTAACGAGATGGCTTATGGTTCAAATCTGTATCAGGCTGTAGTAGTGAGAAAAAACAAACGACTGTTCTCACCTGTGACATTTTAAGTGCTTTTTAGCAACGTTGAATATCCAGACAAACCAACATTGCTTTGAAAGCTACTGTGGTAAATCATTAGTGATAATATGGCCAGAGACAATTATGAACATGTAAAATAAACAAAACTGGCATTTTCTAAATATGTCTCCAAGGTCCGATCGTTTGCTCTGCATCACGTGCATTTCAAAGGATCCATAGATGTGCTACAATGAGTAAATATGTATATATAGCAAAATTTAAAAATAGGTCATAGTTACATGAAAAAATAACACTTCTCTTAAGAACTAATAGCTAGGAGTCATCATACCATGTCGTATGTCCACACGAGCAGAGTTACTGGCTCCAGTGCAGATAGCTGTGGGAGCAGAGGGATGTGAAATCAGGTCCAATATTCGTTTGCTTATTCTAGCATAGATCGTCCTTAGAAAAGCAAGAGAAAGGCTCTTTATTCCTGCAAAACTTGTGGTGTTATCCTCTGTAACCTTCATGAGGGTGGGGAGTTCATACCAGAACCTTTGCACAGCTGCTGGCAGGCTGGCTGCCCGGGGCTGCTCTCCCGAGGAGTCAGCACAGACCTGGGCACTCCGTAACGCAGCACCCAGGTATGCTGACCCCCCAGCATGCAAAGGGCTGTTCCTGCGGGAAGAAATCCTCTTTCTCAGAAAGAGAGACATAGAATTTAGGGGGGAAATGGAAAGGTTTGGTCATGTTCCCACCGAAGCTGCTTGAAATGCATATGACTGACTTATCTAGGGAGTATGAGAAAACCAGCCAGTTTTAATTAATAGCCTCTATTCAGCTGTCAGAATCCAGTGGGTCTGCTGATGAGACAGAGACATGACAGATCGCCCTCTACTAACATGCCTTTAAGGTAGTAAGATGTATGTTTAAAAACATATACTTAGTCATCGGCACAAATCTTGAAGTCTTTCACAGATGCCCAGATTTGTATCTCAGTTACAGATTTCCTTGAACGAGACACTCAGTTTAACTTCCTAAAACAAGTCAAACCTGACACAAAAATTATTAATTATTGGACAAAAAGGTATCATCACAACCATCTGTGAATAAAAAGAAGAGGGGAGTTTCACCATTGGAGATAGAAAATTCACAGCTGTAACATCTAATGTGTGGGGGTTTTTTTTAATTATCCAGATGAATAACAGATTTCAGAATTGCTAAAATGACTGCTTTACATTGTTTTGGATGCTGTTGTTCTGTTTTGCAGTGACAGAGTTTTCCACAGGAGAAAAATGTGGAATCCCAGCCTAAAATCTCACATTGCAGGGGTAATGTCCTCAGCCTCATGTCGGGCCAGAACTGGCCACCTGCTCAGGAATGTCACTGAAACGCTTGCAGCCGCCCGTGAAAGCCCGTCAGCCCCTTTCCATGACTGCAGGTATGGTAACAGGGATTTGTACCTGGGCTTTTCCAACGGTGAGTGCTCAGCAGAGCTTCCACGCGATTTCTTGTGAGATACGTGCAGTGTACAGGATAATGATTACGTCTGACCAGACTAAACCTCGCGGTGTTAGCATTACCTCAGAGTTAGCAGTTGAATTACCGTGGGTATGTTCCTGCTTCATAGTTGAGCACTGCACAGCAGAGTTGCACCCGAGGGCTCACAGAGGGAGGTCCGAGCTGTCGGTACCCCTCAGAGCATCCTTACTGCAACTGCCTTCTTGCTTTGGAGGAGGTTCTTGTTTGGAGAAAGTGCCCTCAGTGTTGGAGCCCATAAAAGAGCTTTTCTCTGTGGGAGAAAGCAGATCTGTGAAAATCCTCAGGCCAGCCTGTGGATCCCTCGTTTCAGGAAGAAGCCATAGAGCCTTTGGGAAACAGCCTACACCTGTCTTCTGCAGGCTGTGGAGGAAAGTTTATCTGTGTCTCCTGACTGTGTACCAAGCAATGTGTACTAACCGTGTTTGTGGGTAAACACAGCAGCGAGTGCACTTCCAGCTTTGAGGAGGTAAGGTCAGCACGGCAGGCTGAGGGAGCAGAGCTGAGCCTTAGCTCACAGCTGAAAAGGTCTGGTCTCCACTCCTCGCACACAAGGACAGTGACCATGCATGACTTGTACGACAGCTGAGTATTTAGCCAGTGGTAAGCACACTCTTGGCAGCAAAGAGAAAGCAAGAAAGTGAAAAGTGACAGAAACAGGCCTTCAGGTTAGTACTTCAGTCTCCACATCATCCCTGCGAGTGAATTCATATACCCTCAGCCGATCAATTTCCTTTCATCTGCATAGGTGTGTTGAGACCCACAGGGTAACATCAGGTCTCCGCACACACACACCTGCGTTGCATGAATGCCTCTTGTGTGGCTGACGGGAAATTCTGGAGGCTGTGAGCCTATGGCAAAATACAGGTGGGTCTGGTTTCCCTAGTCATCATCTTTAGTATTACACATGCCATGATGATGAAGCACTGCAAATCATGAGTCTGCTTGCATTCACTGATAAACCTGTCATGCAAAAGGCTCTTTGGAGTAGGAATTCAGCAAAGGGCATTTTACATCTGTCAGAAATAATTCAGGGGTGTGGAGTGACTCACTGGGAAGTGCATGAATAATCAAGACTTCACAAAGCCATGAACTTTTGTCTGGCACTTCAGGGGGGAACAAGTTCCCTGTGTTAGGGATTGTGTTCTGGGGACTGATGCTAGCAAAAATACCAGAAAGAGGGATTTTTTTCAATGAAAACAGACTGGCCACTTTTAAAGTGCAGTTTTGTGTATGCCAGCTTATCATGGATGTAAGACTGCAAAGCTCAGTGTAGAAAATAAAACTGAGCAAGCAGGCAAGCCTTGCTCTGGTGTATGGTCAGAGGAGTTTCTGCTGTAATCAGAGGAGTGATATCACATCTCAAGGTGTGTCAGTTTCCTAAACTGAAACAGTAGTGCAGTGAACCAACAAAGAAATCCACAGCCTCAAAGCAGGTGGGGGTTGAGATCAGTCCCAGAGAAAAGCCCTGTCCCACCACCAGGTCGTCCTTCCCTCGGGAAGCCTCACAGAGCACCTGCCCTGCAGTAGGGTGCGAACCGTCACATAGACGACAAGAGGGGCTTGTCTGTCCCACCAGCTGCCGACTCCGGCACATGTCTCCATCGCTCTTCCCAGGCGTCTCTCCTAAACAATGCTCTTTTGCGAAGGGGATGAGGTGAATCAATCAGCGGTGGCTTATTTACCATAAACAAGTTCTCAAAATATATACCTTAACCTGTCGTGACCTCATATCTAATGGTCAGCGGGACCTGCATGTGCAGAAGGGTGACTGGAAGAAAATGAGGGTAATCAGTAAACATCTTTCCCACACAGAGCCCAGAGACACCTTCTCTACCGTACAACAAACTCTTCTTGAGATATCACTTCTTAGTTGTTTTTTTTTTCCCCAGGACAGAATATTGTTCTAATTATAATCAGGTACCATGTTAGGTGAACAGGTAATAAGGTAATTAATGGACAGAATGGATAGTTTTGAGAAGCAGTTGATGCCAGGTAAACCTTAAAAATAAAGGATTAAACTAAAAATCAAGGCGTAAAATTTGAGACTAGAACAGACAAAGGGGAAATTAATTCAGCCTAAGCTGAGTGATTTAATTAGTGAAGGACTCGGATCTTTCCCTCACCCCAGTAAGAGGCAGAGAGATTTGTGTTTCAAAGGAGTGATAGATTAACTATTTCCTTTGCCCTTGGCCAAGACTAGAAAGTTGCCAACTGCTGCTGGTTCCTGCTTGCTGTATGGAAATGAGGAGCTTGATTTTTTTTTTTTTTTTTGACTGCAAACCAAGCAACCAGTAGGAGTTGTGCTGATGTGAGGTTTTGATTTGCTGCGCTGCGCAAGAAGAGCAACGAGAAGGGGGAGAAGGTGGGGTCATTTTTTGGCTAGCCTGTGCCGAGGTCCAGAGCCAAGGTACCGTGCAGGGTTCAGGTGCTGTGACCCCCAGCTTGTGCCATCGGGGCTACCAGGTACTGCATCCCCTGGAAGACAGAGCGCTCTGTCACAGAAACTGAGAGCTGGAGATATCAACAGTGCGTGGGAACGGGAGACTTGGTAAATGCAAGAGATGGCAGGAAATCGTTGTAGGCTGAGGAAAGGCTGGGAGAAAGCTTGCGAGTTTCAGTCACAGATTGGAGAGCGGATGAATTAAGTGACAGACATTAGCTTGTGTTATGTGTGTAGTAAGGTCCAGAGGTTGTCACTACAGATCACCTATTTCCAGCACTTATTTTCTTTATGTAAGTTGTAAAATACTTCTAAAAAGTACTGGTTAGGCGACAGGCTAATCTACCCTTGATCTGTTCTTGCAAGGACAGGGTCACTGTGGGCTGAATTCATCATGACCACAGCTTACCAGCACTTTGTCGGACTGCTTGATCCGACGTGCGTAAGATAGACAGTGAATGTGAGCTCCGAGAGCGCAAGTCCATGACAAAGGCATGTCTTGGAGCAGGGCGAGGAATGCAGAGGCGTGTGCTGGAAGGTGTGGCAGGTATGCGTGAGCTGTTAATGACTGTGCTGAAGAAATCCTGGTGATACAGAGGTGAAAGAGTCCAAGAACTGGAGCACAGCCCATGCTTTGGTATCAGCTGAAGGTCTGGTCTGCGACCGTAGCAGCTGGTGGAGGTTCCTGGCATGGAAATGCCATTCAGGAGCAGTGATTCTAAATCTCACACGCTAGCAAAAGATATGAGCCTGCCTTGTTGTTATCCTAATTTTCAAAGACTTTATAATGCTTTGCACAGCCATCCCGTCTTTCATTTGAGAGTTCACCGGACAGGGCACTTCACAGCTGTTACCACCCTCCTCTTCACAAGGCCCCTCTGAAGCTGACCTCCCTGTCACCCACTTACAAGCGAGGAAAGGCAGCAAAATGAGGGGTTTCATTTACTCTGATGGAAAGTGGCTAGAACTGAGAAATATGATAGATGAAATGTGGCAAAAGCACTGTCTAGCATTCCTAAAGCTGAAATATGAAAAGCTAAGTTCTGCAACTTGAAATACACGGAGTCTTGTCAGATTGCGAGTCAAAGCTGTGGCAGGACCTGAACCCGCCTTGTCAGCCCTGCGACTGAGCTGCGAGTCCCTGTGTGTGCTTCAGCTGCGCGTACCACAGGGACCTGCACAGTCCGTACATGAGCGCTGCTCCGCCTGCCTGCATTGCCTTGCTGCAAAGAATGGCCCTGAAGTATGGGTGGTCAACATTGCACCAAAATTTCTTCCCGCCCTCCCCCCCCGAAAGTTTGGTACTGTTCACCTTATTTGCTGAATTGGTTTTCCCAGTCCCCCTCGGTGGTCCCATGCGCTGTGAAGTGCTGTAGCACACTCCTGCAAACAGTCGCAGCACAGTGGCGGACACACCGGTGCTTCAATCTGGGAACAAGGCATGCGTTGCCTGGGAAATGAACCACAAGCATGAGTGGTCTTTCCTAACGCCTGGCAGTTGTCCCACCCAGGCGTCACCTGCTTCTGCAGCAGCCAGAAGGAGGGACAGGGATGGTGCAGCTGGCGGGGGAACGGCTGTGGGCTTGGCCCCATGTCCGGCCAGCAGTACATGATCAGGCATGTTACCGACAAACGCTTCCAGGTATTCCAGGCAGGAGACATGCCACGTCCATCTCATCTAGATTTTTGAGATTTTTCCATTCCAAAGACTTGGCTAGGTGATTGTTGTTTGGTTTGTTATTTTTTTTTTTCTTTTTCTGTGTGGTAACTGAAGACATTTACTACCAGACAGGATTCTTGGTCCCTTAAAAAAGGCAGCCAGGCTCATCTACTGAAAGCAGACATCTTCAGTGGTTGCACTGGGTGTCTGCTGACTTTGGGCCTTAGTCTTTTATCTGGCTTGTCACCAACCCAGGTCTGCAGATGTGGAGTGATTGAATATACGATGCCAACAGCTGCCTGGGGCTGTATTCCCTCCCTGCAGTACCCAGAGTCACTGCAAGCGCAGTGTGGTGGGAAATGGGCTCGGCAGGAGGAAGGGGAAGCACATGCTGTCCTCTGGTCCAGGGTAATGCAACAAGGGCTTTCTGTTGGAAGCATGAGGTATGTGCCTAATGTTATCATTGCCATTCAAAGAAACGGGCTGCTCTGGTACAGTCATCTCTGTTTCAATGTCTGGTTATTGTGAAAGCTAAGAAATGCCATCCTGTCCACAATAAGAGGCCATCTCTGAATCATATCCTTCAGTAGATGCTCCAGGATGAGTGCAAAGGAGGTTCTCATCACGATGTATGTCAGTAGTAAGGTTTCCTGGGAGTAAGTGAGGGTTCTAGAGGCTCACGATATTTATCTCATGAGTTCTTTTGTTCGCAGGGATTGATCCTTGGAAAGCTGCCGTAATACACCAGGAGAAAAGCAAGTTAGTCATGCCTTTATGGGAGCTTTGCATACCCCTACCCAAGAGCAAAATGGTTGTCATCACAGTGGTTGTCTGCTGCATCCCGGGCTTTCCTGAGCTGAACAGGTTTGTGTCAGCTGAGAAGAGTGAAGGTGACCTTCTATGTGGACAGTGCTGTAGCACTGCAATTGAACTCCAGTTCTTTAAATGTGTGCACTTGGGGGTATTCTCTCGGTAAAAGCTAGTACATCCTGTGCCACTGATTTCTTCCAGGTTGACTCATATTTAAATCTAATTGTTGCAAGAAAGAAGAACAAGCCTAGTCAGCTAAAATGGTGACAGGAGGAAGAGAGAAATCAGTTTAGGAAATATGAATCACTTGAACTTCACAAAATTCCTGAATGGGGAAGCTGGAGCTCAAAGATAATATAAAAAATCTGTTCAGTAGTGGAAACAAGCCAAGTCCTGTGGCTCCTAAGTGGGTGTCTAACCACAAGACTTCCCGTCTTCATCGAACTAAAGATGCTTGCTCATCATTCTTGAAGAAGATGCTACTCTAATCTTTTTTGTTCATGTAACAGTGCAAAGGAACTTGCTTCATCTGTTACGTGTCAGTGCAGTTTCTGATGTGAGAATGAAGCAAACTAACAACTCCATCACATATTCTAGCAGAGTCCAAAGTAAATTTAGCATTGCAGCTAACATCATAGAGTAATGATTTCCTGGTGGGATCTAGCATATGCAGTAATTACAAAATCACCTGCTTTGGTGAAAAAGTGGATTAGAGTCACTGGCTTAAAATTGACTATTTGGCCTGACCAAACAGCTTTATCCACCGCAGAGATCATAAAGATTTTTATCACAGTGGGATTAAGGCATTGATTTACATCTGACAGTAAATTAAACTGAGATGAGTGATGCTGTAACTGTCCCCAGTTTCCTGCCTTGGCTCTCTTGGATGTTGCTAACCCTGGAGGGAAAATGCTGAACAGGACCTCTAGCAGCTCCTGAGTCAGCACAGCTTACAGCCCAGCGCACTGAGGTTTGCTAGCACTTATTTCAGTGTATTGCAGTAGTAAGAGTTGACTACAAAGAAATGCGTAAGAGCTTAGCAAAACTGAGGACAGGGCAATACAACAGCAAATTATATTTAAAGCATATAACTGTGAAGTGATGTAACTAGAAAAAATTATAGCTTTAGCTTCAGCTATAAAAGATGAGCTTGACCATTACCAGGCAGGAGCAAGGACTGAAGCTTGTGCTAGATAGATAGTGTGAAAACATCAGCTCAGTGCTCTGCAGTGGTCAAAAAAACCCAACACATTTAACATTGGCAATTATTAGGGGACCAAACAGGGACCAAAACAGAAGACATAACTATGGTAGGGTACCAATCCAGGGGTCAGCGAGACATTGAGCACTGTTTGCAATTCTGGTCGCCTCATCTCCAACAGGCACATTAGAACTGGAAAAGATTCAGAGAAAGGCAACATGCTAGAAGCCATCGAACCGAGTGGGTAAGAGTGCCAAAAAGAGCAAAGGGTCGTAAGAGGCAGGTTCAAAGTAAATCAGAGGAGGTCATTCCTCACCCAGCAGCACTTTGCTGCACTAAGGAACTGCGTATCAGCCTTCACAAGAGTCGGTATGAACAGCCCTGCCTCTGCCTGCACGTCTACAGCACAGGGAATTGACCAGCAGCAATCCTGCATCCCATTTACCGGCTTCATGCTCGGTAATTATAGAGAAGCCAGGAAAGAAAAACAAGACTGATCTCTAGCAGGGACCCAGTGAGGATCAGGCAGCAAAAAATGTCTCTGGGTTGGGTTCAAAGTGTGCACAAAGAGGGAGAAGCATGTTAGAGCAATCCAGCTCCTCAGCACCTGGCCTTGCCGTTGCTGAGATAGCTACAGTTGCTACCCCCAGACTAAACCTGTGAGAAGTACACAGCCGTTGAAACACACCCGGTCTCTAGGCCTGCAGAAATGCAGCTGAGGCTGCTAAGAGCACGATAAATCTCTGACGTGCAGCTGGGGACTCAGGTAGTCTGCCCCTTCCACCGTGGCTTCCTTTGTTCTAACTTTGTGTTGCTATTCCCATTCCCGTAATTGTTGCTCCTTGCTGAAAAGTTTGGGTGAATGTTTCAAAACACTTCTCTGAAAGAGGGATGTGGTGCTGGCTGGGGCTATTTAGAGCACTGCTCCGAGTGATCACTGACGCTCAGGGCTGTGCAAGCCTGTGTAAACAAGCAGGGAGAGAAATGGCTTTCGTCCGCTTACTCCAACAGTGTGGGTCTCTGGTCTCGGGAGCAGCGCAGGGTGCTGAGCAGCATCCTTACTTACGCAATGACCGCCTTCGCACGTTGCGCTCACGCCTGCACCTTCTCTGGCTGTTGCTGTGTGCTGGTGGGCTGTGCGGTTTTCACTGCGGTTTCACAAAGTCGTGACAGAGACGGAGCTGTCCCATAACGGCTGTAGCCGATGGCCGAGCCACGCAGTGACTCATGCCAGGTCCAGTGTGCACAAAGCTCTGCTGAAAGCTGCTGTGGTGTGCAAAGGAAACACCTGATATCTTGATTGCTAATTGTCTCTGGTCACCTATTATCTTGGAAATTCAGCGACTGATGTCTGGGCATGAAAGGAAGCGATTGTTTGGAAGTTGCCAGGAAAACCCTCACATTGCAGGTGTGAGTCATTTTTCTGGGTTTTGTCTGGCAGAGAGGCCGTGTGGGCCGATGGACTTCTTCTCCCCATCGCCTGAGGTGATACGGGCGTTGCTTCATGCGGGAGATAGCAGGGCTGTGGCAGCCTCCGTGTAACGCAGACCAGCACAGCTCTGCACCGCGCTGACACCGGCCCCGGGCCTGCTGCAGTAGCCTGTGGCTTTTCAGGGGCGAGCGCTGCCCCACCGGAAGACCCCGGCAGACTCTGATCATCCCAAGGACTGGTGACAATCCTTCGTCTCTCTGGTACGTATTATTCAGCTCTCTAAAACTCACCTTTATTCACATTCCCACCTTATTATTATTTGAACGGATATAATGTTTATTCCCTTCCATCTATATTTCTTTCCTGAGTTTCCTCAACTGTAATTCCATAATTGCTTTAAAACAATTCTGTAAAATCTCTTTAAAAGTTTGCTACCATAAAGTCTTGTCTACGGTGTATTTTAAGTTGTAGTCCTAAGGACTTCTTTTACAAGGGTCCAAAAAAAAAAAATTTTTTTTTAAATCCAAAAGCTGACTGAATTCTGCATGTTTTGTGTGCAAGGCGACAGGCTGGTACAGGCTGGATGCGGGGCAAGCCCAGCTGCCGCGCCGAATAGCCCCGCTCGTCCGCGTTCTGGTGGGAGCCGACCCTCCGGTGTCTCCACGCTGCGGGGCGGCGGTGGGCTGGGGACTGCGGGGGAGAGGGGCCCACGGCTCTGCGTGACAGGCAGTGGGCAGCACTCGCCGTCCCGCACAGCCGGCCGCAGCCGCAGCTGAAGCCCCGGGACACCGGCGGCCATTGCTAGCAGGGTGCGTGAGGCTTTCACCCTCGGCAGGCGCATCCCTCTGCAGCCGTGCCCGTCGGCTCTGGGCAGGAGTGGGTGCCCGCCATCCCCATCGGCTCCAGGCAGGAGTGGGTGCCCACCATCTCCGTCGGCTCCGGGCAGGAGTGGGTGCCCGCCGTCCCCATCGGCTCCGGGCAGGAGTGGGTGCCCACTGTCCCCATCGGCTCTGGGCAGGAGTGGGTCCCCGCCGTCCCCATCGGCTCCAGGCAGGAGTGGGTGCCCGCCGTCCCCGTCGGCTCTGGGCAGGAGTGGGTGCCCACCGTCCCCATCGGCTCCGGGCAGGAGTGGGTGCCCGCCATCCCCATCGGCTCCGGGCAGGAGTGGGTGCCCACCATCCCCGTCGGCTCCGGGCAGGAGTGGGTCCCCGCCGTCCCCGTCGGCTCTGGGCAGGAGTGGGTGCCCACCGTCCCCATCGGCTCCGGGCAGGAGTGAGTCCCCGCTGTCCCCGTCGGCTCCGGGCTGGCTGAGTGGGGCGATGCTCGCAAAGGCAGGGGCTTCCACTGGGACTTCAGCAGCCGTTGAGAGTGTTTGCAGAAGGATTAAGCAAAACAAGCCGCTGGGTTTCTCCATCCCCCCATTTGTGGGGCCGAGTCGCTTCATCTCTCTTTGTCCATCTGGTATTTAGAGACCTGTATTTTAAGCCCGCTGGTCCCCTCAGGAGGGCATTGCCGGCTGGCCAAACATTCTGCGGTCGTCTGCGATGCCACGGGGACCTGGGCTGCACTCTCCTCCTCCACCAAGCCCTGCACAGCACAGGAGGAGCAGTGTGCACGCAGCAGGCACAGCTGTTGGCGTCGGGTGTCTGCTCAGCTTTATTTTGAGGTATTTAAACTTAGCAAACTGGCTTTTTTTAGGTCCATATGCACAGATCAGGTGGTCACCTGTGGCAATATGTTTATTCACAGATTCTAGCTGCTTTCAGGGAACAACCTTTTCTCAACATAATTAGGGCTATTTGCGTAGCTGCTCACAATTACCTCTCGGTTGACAAAAACCACCACAGACTCCCTCATTGAGCAATAACTCCTGGAGACACAAGGGTGAAAAGCCAGAGGCTTCTTGCTGTTGAGTGCCTCAAAGATTTTTATGAGCCTGCTGTAAATGGATGTTTACTTTCGAAGCGCTGCACACCTTGTACACTCTGCCATCCTAGTGGCTTTCCAACTAGCAGATTTACCCAGCAGTTCGACAGCTGTTAATATCCTTTAGCAGCTGTTAATATCCCAGCCTCCCTTGCCTCTGCCCGTAGGAATGAGACTGCAGATAGGTGTAGAAAAGCCTGATCCGGGCATGGATGTGCATTCAACTGGCAACACAGTGCGTCCTTTCAGCTCTGGCAAGCAGGCACAGGAGGAGGACTAGGGACAGCTTCTAGGAGAGGAGGAACGGGAAAGCCTTGGCACAAAGAAGAGTGGTGAAGCCTGAAAGGTTGGATGCCCTCCACAGAGGATCAGCTTTCATGTCTTGATGACCATGTTCCTTTCCTCGGTGCCTCTCCTTGCCCCAAGACCACAGTGCTCCGGTTTCTCTCTTCCTTGCCCCTCCACTGCGCCATTTCTTGCCTTCTTTGCCCCTTGACACTCGCACAGGCCTCCCAGGCTCCGTCCGTGGGGGCAGCTGCTCCCTCACCCGCGCTCGCCGGCCCCGCTCTTTCCCACCAAGGTTCTCCCTCCACCTGCCTGGCTTGTCCCTCCCTCGCAACGGGCCTGGGGCATCAGGGGATAAAGGGTTGGTGTGCTTTGAAAGGCAACTCATCAGAGCCAAGAGGATGGGGAGCAGACACAAGAATTCACCTCTCCAGGGACGTGACTGCTTGCTTTGAACAAAAAATAAAAGAATCTTCGGGTCTGGGGGATATGCTTAGTCCCTTCTCATCACCAGACCGTTTGGGTTTGATGAGAAGAACATGCCGCCACTTGGGAATGATGAATTTGCATCTCTTACAGAGAGAATTTCAGCCAGAGACGTTTTCGTAGGTCCAGAAGGAATGTGCGATTCATCAACACATGTAACAACGCGTGTAAGAACTTTCCTAAGAAACTCTGTAATACTATTTTAGGATTTTATTATGCTAGGATTTTAGGAGTGATGCAAGAATCAGGAGCTTACACATCTTTGGTAGAAACTTTGCATTCCCAGCACATATGTCATTGCTGCCTGACGCACCCAGAGATTTGGGTGTCCAGGGAGCACCGAGCCAGGGCTGGAGTGTTCGATCACCTGCAGCCACCACATCACCCCAGCCAGAGCCGTTCCTGCGTTCATCTTGCGCTGCCATAAATACAATTACTTTAACAGGGAAATAAGAAATGTGAAAGACACAAAAGCTGCTTATAAACAGCTCCCCTCCCTTCCTAAAAATGTTATTAACTGTTTCACAATGTAATATCAAGTGGGATGTTCACACTCAAAGAATTGCTGTCAACAGCTTGATGTCCAAGGAGAGACCAGTGACGAGTGGTGTTCCTCAGCGGCAGCACTGGGACCAGCCCTGTGTAACATCTTTGTTGGTGACGTGGACAGTGGGATCGAGAGCACCCTCAGCAAGTTTGCCGATGACACCAAGCTGAGTGGTGTGGTTGAGACGCTGGAGAGAAGGGATGCCATCCGGAGGGACCTGGGCAGGCTGGAGAGGTGGGCCTGTGTGAACCTCATGAGGTTCAACAAGGCCAAGGGCAAGGTCCTGCCCATGGGTCAGGGTAATCCCAAGCAGAGTTACAGGCTGGGGACAAAGGGACTGAGAGCAGCTCTGAGCAGAAGGGCTCAGGGGTGCTGGTTGACGAGAAGCTCAACATCACCCAGCAACGTGCGCTGGCAGCCCAGAGGCCAACGGTGCCCTGGGCTGCATCCCCAGCAGCGTGGGCAGCAGGGTGAGGAGGGGGGATTCTGCCTCTCTGCCCTGGTCTGCTGAGACCCCCCGGGAGTCCTGTGTCCCGCTCCGGAGCCCTCAGCACAGGGCAGACCTGGAGCTGTGGGAGCGGGGCCAGAGGAGGCCCCAGCAATGATGCGAGGGCTGGAACCCCTCTGCTGGGAGGGAAGGCTGGGAGAGCTGGGGCTGGTCAGCCTGGGGAGGAGAAGGCTGCGGGGAGACCCGAGAGCAGCTGCCTGTGCCTGGAGGGGCTGCGAGAGAGCTGGAGAGGGGCTGGGACAAGGGCTTTGAGTGACAGGACAAGGGTAAGCAGCCATGCAGAAACCTCCCTTGTATTTCATGTCCCCTCCTGCCCTGGCAGTAATGGTTGAAATATCCATTCCAGTCTGCTAAGGCAAAACGCAGATCTTTTTATTCTTTCTTCTGCCTTAAAGAGGACTGCTTCGAGAGCAACCAGACTGTTTTTGTACCAGCTCCGCACTGAAATTTAAACACTTCCGAGATCTACTAGTAACATTTTTCTGAAATATCACAGGCTAAGTCCTGGAGGAAGACGAAATGGAGCTGACTGCAGGCAGAATTACAGACAGTGCTATTCACCATGGCCTTTTCTAATAGGCTGTATCAAACAAACAAAATCCTGTCATCATTTTTACACCTTTTTTGCCATGTTACGTGCACGTCTCGCACAATTTATGTTTCATCATTGTCCCTGCTGATAACCAGTCTCATCTGCTACCACGCCATTGTAAAACAGTGAACAACAGAAGGGTTTGAAAAACGGTTGTTGTCGACTTTACCATGCCAGGTGCCTGGGGAGGAGCGAGACCGCATTAGAGCTCAGAATTCACTCCTGAAGAGCTCCTTTCTCACGTTTCTCCCTTGCCCTGCGTACCCGCTGTGCAGGAGTCCCCACGAGACTCGCACTTTGGGACCGGGGCAGCTTGGATCCCATCGCCGTCGCTGCCGCGGTGAAGGGTGCACCCACACGTGTGTCGCACAGATGAGACTTTGCACGAGAAGAGACATGGGAAGGTTAACTCCGGCAGTCTCTTCGGTGTTTCACCGCTGTCTGCACTCCCCACATTTTTTTTCTGTAAGTTGCCAGCATGTGGTTTCAGTGCGGCAGCTCTTCAGCTTTAGTCCTTCCTCCCGCCCTAAATAATTTCATTTCTGGGATTCCAACCAGGCCATCATACTGAATGGATTATTAAACTGACTTGCTCTTCAGGCTGGGCAGGAAGAGCGTTGCCCCTGTAAGGGCTCACAGTGGTTGGTGCGACATTACCCTGGGTCTGTGCGAGTGTTGGTAGCAGAACTTGGCCCCAGCGGGTGCTGAGCTATCGAGTCATCTGCAATAAGAGTCTCATTTTCAGAGCAGTGCAATTTTCTCCACAACGACGTTATCTTTGTTCCTCAGTTTCTGGCAGCAGAGCTGCTCACACATGCTATTAGCAGATGGCAGAAGACGTACATGGAATTTGCTCTCAGAACATTTCTTCCATTCTTCCTCCCAGACTGCAGAAGTGCAAATTCAAGCTAAAAGCATGTACTGGCTACAGCCCTTCTCCAAGCAGGGCTACACACAGTTAAAAGCGGGCTCCAGGAGAAACCTCTCAAGCATTTCAGTCTCTCTGCCATAGTTGAGCTGCTCAGCGCATACCCGTTCGTCAGAAATGCAGGGAGCGCGCTCCTGTGAAGCCACGCTCCTCGGTGCCGTGCGTCGGCCCCTTTTTGGGGTCAGCTGTTCCCAAGCAGCAGGCGTTGCGGGAAGGCAGACAGCCTCCACCAGCCTCCCCAGCAAGCCGAGGCGCCCGGCTGTGGCCCACAGCTAACGGCTGTAGGCTCGGCAGAGCTCGCTGCCCTTGGTGTAGACCAAGATGAACAGGTAAATTTAAGGATCAGGTGAATAAATTGCCAGAACAGGCCTGAATTCAGGAGCACGGACGTGCGTGCATTGTTCAGCCTCCAAGAGGAGGAGGCACGAGCCTGACGAACTCCACATCGTCCCATATTGACACTGCTGTCAGCTGAAATGGAGCCGGCCTTGCGTGGGGCTGCTGCCGAGGGGCTCTGGGAGCTGCTGCTGTAACCGTGCGCTCGACCGCTCGCCTCCAGCCTGCATGTCTTGGCCAGGTACCAATGCCATGCCCTGGAGCACAAGCCCACTCGTCCGTGGTAAACAGTGGTTCAGATCCCCAAAGGGAAAGGTTTCAGCCATAAATCAGACACACGCTGCAGACACAGCGGGACACCATCAAAACGTGTCTTCAGATCGAAGGCCTGCTCGGGCAGAACAGGCTACGATGGCCAGGGATGCTGGAAGCCACCACTGCTTTACAAAGCAAGGTTGAAAGACTCGAGTACTCAAAAGTTCTGATTGATACCTGTCTGGATTTCGAGTTTCAATTTTCAAGCCACTACCTCAAGTGTAAAATCTGTTTGTTTTTTTGTTTGTTGGTTTGTTTTTCTTTTCACAGGGATACTTGGTCAAATAATTAAAACATGCTTCAGTGGTACAATTTTCATGTCGATGCTCTTGCCTTTCTAGCCCGTCTCAGAGGATTTGTTCCTTTTGTTAGACAGCGCAGACAGAAGGGGTACCGACTACTTGCTTTTGTTCATGAAAGTCTTTAAGTTCCAAGATTATTTAAAATAATTTGCTTCCATACAAACGTACTTCCTATTGCGCTGTGCTCTCTCCTCAAAGATGGAAATCCAATTCCCCAGTTTCAGGAAGCCTTCAAGTTTCAGGTGCTGCTGTTTTCACAGGGTACGAAGGCCCACCTCCCTGTGCACCCACGCGATGCTGCTGGTGGTTCGGAGCAGAGGGGCAGCACGTAAAGCGCTGCTGTGTGTCTCTGCCAGTGCTGAACTATTCAAGTCATACTTCTATGTGCACCTGGTGATACCTTCTACTGAAAAGAGTACACGGTAGAGGCACTTTTGTGCCAACCATGGAATTTATTTCCTTAAAAAAGTATTTTCCCTAAAGCCTAATAGAGATTGCAGCCCTAGATAACTCACTTGCTTTGTTCCAGTGTCAGCAGCATGCAGTGGAAAGAGCTGAAACGACTGCAGAGAGGGCACGGCCAGCCCCTGGCATGAGCACTGGTGGCCGGACAGGCAAATGATCTCCTGTGCGCAGGGCAACCATCTACAGAAGGAAAGAAAAGACATTGGGGGAAAACAGAATTTTTGTTATATTTTTGTTGTACTTGGGGAAAAAAAAAGAATTTGTCATCTGGCTAAGAAAGCTAAGTACAATGTATTCTACGATTGCTACCTGACTCTACGAAACTTATATTGAGCGCTGCTGACACCCCACATCTCTCCTACGCTTTCTTTTGAGATTTAAAGACAAGAGGCTACTTCAAGTTGGCTACATTTATTTGCCCTTTCCTTCCCTTGAAGCAAACATAACCAGTAGAATTCCCTGGTGCATTTCTCTCCTTTCTGAGGTTTCTTTTCTCATTTGCCCTCCTCCATATAATCAGACCCCTTTTCACACATGGGTGAACCTAGAAAGCCATTAAGAGTGGGAACCACGTGAACCAGTTCAGCGAACATCAGGTAATTGTGCCTTAGAGGCCTTTTTGAAGGTCAAATATTTCTGGGTAATTTTTCCAGTTACTTTCTTTGTTAAATGAAAACCCACTGAAAACAGGAAAAGCAGAAGGTGGCTTTGCAAAGTCTCTAACTCACTGGCCCCGTGAATCCACCTGCCCGTATCCCTGCAGGCTTTGCTTCTCCGTTTTCTGCCCAAGACACCCATAGTCACGAGTCACCTGCTTGTGCAAAATGTGTATCATTCACTGCTGCCCTGAGAATGGCTGAGATTTTAAAACCCACTTCTCAGTAGATGCTTACACTTCTAAGTCACTTCCAAGCTTTTGCCAAAAAAGGCTTACTTTACGTTTGCGTCACGATATGAAAAACAATCTAAAACTGACCTCTGAAACACACAGACTGAGCAACCGGCACCCCAGAGTGCTTGTGAACCTGGCAACCCGCCATCGCTCTCTGCGCAGTTTCTCCCATGTCCAGCGTGACAGGTGAGTTCACACTTCAGCTTTTCCTCCCAGGCACTGTAAATTTAGGTATTACCAATAAACTTTGTGATAATAAATAAGAAATTAAAACATCGATTTAAATGAACTGACAAGTGTTACAGCCACAAGACGGTCACATAATCCCAACTTTCACACAAAACTAGACAAGAACATCAAACAAATTTAAAGAAACGTTATGATGTTCTTTAACATGTACAATCTCAACTAGAGAAGTAAATAGATTTGTTGTATACCAAGAATGCAAGCACAGAGGAACTTTGCTAAATAGAATTTCTATTTTAGGAGAGATTTTAATTTAATAAACTGGTCTTGTTTTCTGAAAAACAACTTGTAATGAAGAACAGAACAACGCCACTTAGGCTGTAAATTCATCAACGCAAAGGCTTTTTTAAATTGCAGAACCTAGCACAAGAAGGCCCTGGTTTGTCCTCCCAGGAATGCAACACCAATAAATAACCATGTGGTGAGTTCCCAATCCCAGATTCTTTACTGTTGCTCAAGACGCCACAAAGGTTATGCGGAGTTTGCATGGCAGAGGATTCCTTCCCTGCAGATAACTGCGACCACGCGCCGGCACTGCCAGATGCTGCTCAACAGTCGTTGCACCCACCCAAACCTGGTGGCAGTCGTGGCAGATACTGGTGCGGCCAGACGCAGCGAATGGGCAGGCACATCCTGGAATGGGCTCCTTTTCCTTAAGGAAAACATCAACACTGACAAATACACTTGAGAAAGTAATTTTAACGTAGTGCAAGCGCATTTACTGCAGGTCTGCAGTGGAGCAGGGCAGCGCTTTGGCTGCTGCTGCTCGCCCGAGCCCTGCGCCCAGCAGCACTCGCTGAGAGCCGAGCCCCGCTCCACGCTGCGCACTGGACCGTAACTGGGCACAAACCCTTCTTCCCCGTGGACTCCATCCCCCGTGGGCTCTGGGTGGGGACGTGGGACCATCCACCGACCCTGCCTGCCGCTCCTCCAAACAGGCGAGGGCAAGCCCCCTGCCTGGCCCCGCCGCTGCCAGAAAGCCTCCACGCGCCGGTGGTCTCAGCGCTTCGGACTCCCTGTCCCCACGCCAGCCACAGACGTCAGCTGGGTTTAACACACATAAATGCCAAAAAAAGTCCACGGTTAAAGATTTAGCTCAAAGTCCTGTGCCACTCTGCACGGGAGAGGAAGGAGAGCTTTTGCAAGAACTCACAAAACAGAAGCTGCCAAATGCCCGAGCAGGCTGGTAAAGGAAAGCAGTCACTGCCTCAGCACCGTCAGGATTAGGCTGCCCGACGCCGGGCTCTGGACCAGGGTGAGCGGTGCCGAGCTCTTGGGGCTGTCACTCGGGGGATGCTCAGGGCACCTGGATGCTTGCTGGACGTATTTGTTGCTTTTGGAGTAGCTATCAGAGGCAAAATGACTGGGAAAGCACAAAGATGTCCTCTGGGGACACGCAACAAATAAAAGCAAACGAAGCTAAAGCGTAGCAGTGCACCGCTCCTTCCTCCTCCTGCCCATGGCCCCGGACTACCGAGATCGGTTGATTATTTCTAGAGCTTCCACAAAAGTAACTTTTGCAAGCGGTTGTTATTGCACAAGGATCTGCACCTCTACTGGGAGAGCGTTGCACAAATCGAGATGACGAAAATGACTCCTCTGCATCGAGCTCTTCTGGAGAACACAGACTGCCTCGGGCTTTAGACGCTGCTGGAGACACAGGACAAAATGTCTTGAGGCTCATGCAGCCCAGCAGTGTCTCCAAGAGCGGTCACTATCAGCTCCTCAGGGGAAGGCAACGGAAGTGCTCGGGGCTGATGGCATCACTTCAACCACATTCTTGCAGATTATTTCAAAGATTTCCAGTAGAGGCATCAGACCTCAAAAACGCTTCCAATCTTCTGGAAAGTATTTGCTATTCCCAGCATTTTGCAGACCCTAAAGGGACGGAAACAATAATTACACAAATGCCGTTCCCAAGAGGTAGCTTGGTAAAAAAGCTTGACGTTAATCAGCAGATCAATGGATTACCTCTGCGGCCTTTTAAAAGGCTCAGCCACATCTGCGACTTCCATCTCCCAGCCATCAGTGCTGCCACACCGCGAGATCCACACCGCAGTTGGCTGAGCGGTGCCGGTCACGCTCTTCCAGAACTCTTGAGCAGAAAAACCCTGGTTTTGGAGGTTTGTTATTCAGCCCATGGGTGTGCGGCTCCTTGGCTGAGAGCTGCCGTGAGACGGGTTGTCCTACCCACCCGGCACACCGTGGTGCTCCCGAGAGGCTCCTGCCCACATGTCTCGGCAGCCGGCACAGACACTGGGATTTGTGGCGTTTTGGAGCCGTGCCTCCAGCCGCGCTCCTTCTGCCCCGCAGCCATCAGCTGGGCTGCTCGGCAGTGCACATGCTAAGCGGCTCCCTGGACGTGTGCTGGTAACAGCAGCGAGCATCAGCTCAAAGACAACTTCCGAGAAACCCCACTGGAAACATTTAAGGAACATCACTTAATTAGGCAGTGTTCACAGACAGAAAATTCGCATAATGCCGCAGATACCAACATACGGTCAGCCCACCTAGCCCCAGGCAGTAGTCACGGTAAGACATGCTGCCGCGGCACAGAACCCACCACCACAAAGCCATGTGCTTTGCACGGGCTGGGAAGGTCCTTGCATGCCAAAATAGCTGGCGGATGAGCTAGAATTGCTAGGCTCCATAAAGGGGCTGCAGGTGAGCGAGCCTGAGACAGAACAAGAGGTTTTCAGGGTGTCTGTCAGCAGGCGAGTTCCAAGGAAAGGGATCGGGGAGAGCTGAAGACACTCTGCTGTTGGTAGGAGCAGGGCAGCTCCAGGAACGCTCGCTAAACTGGGCCCTCCCCGCTCGTCACTGCCATTCGGCTGGCCGCCCGCTGCTGCAGCCAGCTTCCCTCCTCCCTCGCTTTTGCTGTCTGGTGCTGGCAAAACAGAGGTTCGCAGGCTGCACGGCCCCTTCCACAGCTGCAGGAAGGCTCGCCAGCCCTCTCCTGCGGCGAGTGGGATGGGAGAGCCCTGGCTGGGCCAGGCTCGTGCGAGACGGAGCATCCCCCGAGCGCCTGCCAGCTGTGGGGAACGGCTACAAGCTGCGGGCAACAGCAACCACCCAGCCGCGCAGCCCGTACCACCTGGTGCCGCTCACAGCATCGCCCCGCACTGGTACCACTCCACAGAAGTGTTCTTTAAGAAACACGAAAAAGTGTGATCATTCTAATTATTTCTAATATTATAACTGTCCATCACATGCACACACCCACAGTTTTCTCTTTGAAGTGCAAGCGCCATCTTTTAATCAGTCTTTTCTGCAAGGTTAAAAACCCGCTGTTTGACGTACAGTACTCTCTTCCCTTCATGCCTGCTTTGATTTCTTGATGCAAGTCAAGATCCACTCCAACTCATTTGTCTGGTACTTGTGTTTAGAATGAAATACTTCATAACAGGTACACAGAGATCTATTTTGAGTAAATGTGAAATTCTATAATTAGAAAAAATAAACCAACCCATTTCAGTATTCTTAGACTACAAACATGTTGCTTGTCCCCATTAATAGCAGTCAAACTATAAAATATATGGTATAACATTTGCAATATTCATAACATATATATAGCATTTGTTAAAGGCACATCGTCCTTTAAAATCGGCTACATTTAATAACTTTTGATTGCTGTGCGTATTTGTAAACTTTAGCAAACCACACGATTTCAGAATGCAGGGAATAAGATGTTACCTGTGAGTACCAGCACTACCTAGAAGAGCAGGGCCCCTGGATACCGGATCTCAGCTTGTATCCCTGCATCCCACAAAACGTATTTATTTTGTACATTACTTAGCGGGTTGGGGTTGCAATGCAGCCCAAGCTGGCAGGGGTCCAGCGGCCTCTGCCCCGGCTGCACGGGAGACGAGCGAGCACCCCCAGGGCACCCCAGGGGCTGGGCTGGTCCTGGCAGGCCGGGCAGAAGTCTGTAGCTAGCAGGGGAGGACCTCTCCCTCCTCTTCCTCTCCCTCTGATGGCAACCCTGAACTGGCACCACTGGGCAAGCATGTGTTCCCTGTGTAAGCATGGATATCTTCAACGAACGATGCGCTGATTTCTTCTGCTGGGGTGGATGCCGGGAGTTCTCTTTCATTTCAGTAACCTTTCATTCATCGCTTCAGCGGCTCCTCCAGGGAAGGAGCCCAAAGGCGGAGGCTGCCTGAAGCCAGGGCTCCTGCGCGGAGAGCAGCAGCCGACTCCCTGGAACTCCTGCTGACCAGAGGACCTGCCCCAGAGTGGAAAGAGAGCGTGTTAATCAGGATTAAAGGGAAGTAACGGGCTTAGCGTAACACGACAGCCGTGGCAAAGAGAATGCCACATTTTATAGCTGCAATCCCTACTGTCAGATCTCTGTGTTACATTTTGGGTGTTGGCCAAATCGTGCTGGCTGCAGAATATTCTCTGCTACTTACAAGTCACTGCAGAGGGGCAGAACTGTCTATATTTAGGCCACCAAGCCCCCTGTGTTAATCTTTACTCCCTCTTTGTTTTAGTACTCTGCTTTCTATTTTTACCTCGCGTATTCTGCAGCAGGTCTGGATGCTTTAAGCAGGCAGGCCATCCTTTCCCCAGAAGAATTAATGGCCACGCCTGTAGTTTGTTTTCCATTTACTTACTTCTTCCTTTCTTCATGTGTGGGTTTTCTTATAACGCAGACTATAAAAAATACTCCAGCCAGAAAACAGAAGGCCTGAAATGGAAAGCAAATGATAAATCAAACGGTAGTAATAGAAAAGAAGGAAGGGGGCAACATTTGTAATGTAATTCTACCTAGAATTTCAGTTGCAGCTGTGCCTGTTTCAGATTATGAAGGTACATTTCAAAAAGAAAGCAAAGGATTTGTGGATGACAGATGCAAATCATAACAGCACAGTTGCCAGACAGAGACAGGAGCAATACTCGCTGCATACCTTCGTCCTCCATCAGCCCAGCCCTCTGCCGGGCTCGCAGTCAACGGTACCACATCCAGCCAGGAAAACGGCTCAGTCCGTGAAAAGGGTGGTAAAACTTGGCACCACATAAATAAGACAGCCACATACTTCTCATTATAAGCCAGTGCCGCTTCTGAACATCTGATCTCTACGCGATTTGAAATACGGGCTAATGGCAAAACTGGTATTTCCCATTAATACGACCTCCAGGAGCACTGGTTTGCATTACTCGGTCAATCCGCACAGCAGCCTGCAGGACTCCCTCGGGGCACTTCCCTTCTGATGGCCCAGCCTGGCCGCCGCCTGCTCTCTGCAGCGACGGAGGGGTCGGGTGGGGCTCAGGGATCGAGGCTGCAGCAGGGCTCGGGGTGCTTCGCCCCGGCGCCGCACGTCGCTGCTGGACCACCCCTGCCCGGGCCCTGACTATTCACCCTGCTTCCTCCAGTCCTCCTCAGAAGGAACCTAATCTGGGCAGAACATTTTTCACTCCCTCCAGCTCTCCCGGTTTGTGAGCTCAAACACAGCGGCAACGCACACGCCGCTCGCCCCTGCCATCCCGGAGAGCGCAGGCAGCACCAGGAAGACTGGGTATTAGGAAACGTCTCTTTACTGAAAGAGTAAAGGCATTGGAAATGCTGCCCAGGGAAGTGGTGGAGTCCCCATCCCTGGAGGGGTTAAAAAAATGTGTAGATGTGGCACTTCAGGATATGGTTTAGCACGCGTGGGGGTGTTGGGCTGACGGACTTGATGATCTTAGAGGTCTTTTCCAACCTTAATGATTCTGTGACTCCCTTCTGTTTGTCCCAGTCCCTTTCTGCTTCTCACTGGGGTGGGGAGCACAAGAGGTGAATTTGAGGAAGAACAGCAGAGAGCAGTCCCGGGGCCATCTCCCTCCCCAGACAGCACGGGGGTCTGCGCTGTTCCCCCACCCTCCCCAGCATTGTCCTGGGATGCTCCTCCAGCAGCTCCTGTGGGCAGGTTTGCACTGAAGACCTGGAGCAGGCAGCTGCTGCCCATGCACGGATGTCCAGTATGGAGTGGTATTCTGTACGCTGCCTTGCCTCGCCACGGCAGGAAAGGAAAGCCAGCAGAGCACTGCGGAGGGAAAATGCCCTGGAGATTCAGGCGTTGCCAGCTGTGATCAGCAGTCTCAGAGCCCCTTCCCTGCGGGACGTGCTTTGGAGCAAACTTTGCATGGTTTCAAGTAATACAGATCAAAGTGATACTCGCCACGAAAGAGGAACCAACTAACCAACAGTGATGCTTTTCTCAGAGCAGGAAAGGTACAAGGAGGAGCACAGGCCAGGAGAAGGAAAGAAATATCTTTGGGAAAAAGCTCCAGAGCTGTTGGTGATAGGAAACGCACAATCTTGAACCTGGCCAGTGCACAAACAACCAGCACTCTGGAAAGACAAAAAAAACCCACAACCACAAACCAAACCAAACCAACAAAAACCAGAAAGAAAAGGTTAAGAAGTATTTTGGAGCAGTGGTGGGGCCACCCTACCCCTACCAGTAATTGCCAGCAGCAGCGGGTGAGTAACTTGCGTCCTCTTCCATCTCAATAGACAGGGAAAGAAAAAAAGAGATCAGAAAAAAATCAGGGAACAAGGCATTTTCCTGGGAGCGAGGAGCAGCAGTATAGCAGGCTTAGGACTACAACACAGATTGCGTCTCTTTCCTTGCAAAGGTGTTTGCAGGTCCTGAACATTTTTAACTTCCACTGGGTTTGCTGGTTGTTGGTGCTCACGGTGTGGCAGCAATGCCAGGTCGAAGCGTGCGCCTTGCTCGTGGCAACTGAACTCAGCCCTTCACCCCTGCGTAAAACCCAGCGGGGCACTGCAGGTGTAAGCTCTTCCCGCCCAGCGCTGAAAGGACGCGGGACCTCCCTGCCCGGCCGTGGCTGCAGATAGGTTTACATGGACCTCTGTCATCTGCCGGCACGAGCTGTGCATTCCCACTGAGGATTTATTTTAGACCCCTGGCACTCCCTTCAGAGCATCGTGAATTACTGCACGGGGCACGTACGGTGGGACAGACGTGCTGGATGCCAAGATGCCGGCCTCCCTCAGCTGCCTCGCTTGCGGAGCTGAAGTCGTGAGCGCCGGTGCCTTGACTCGGCCCTGGGCTGAGCGGGTTGCCGTAGGGGACGTGCCGCACGGTGTCGGTACCAACACAGCACGGCAGTGAGGAGAGCTACTGACACGCAGGATGGAAGAGCAATAGCATGGGGAAAGTGGGGAGAGAAATTATTTCAGAGCTGGAGCTAATTTTGTAGAACCTGGCTATTAAACAAAGAACCATAGTGTTTTTAAAATTCTGCTTATTGAATTAAGTCACTCTCCTGCCAACTGGATTACTTCAGCTGGCCGAATAATCTGACACCTCTTTTTAGAAAAGAATTTGCTAACATGACCAACTCCGTATGACGGCATACCTAACCATCCCCTTCGCTGCGCTCTCGGGGAAAACCAGGCACTACAGCTGAAAACAAAGCCCTTTTATGGGAAACTTCTATAGAATTCAGAAAAGACTTGGAATAGAAATTAAAAGAAAACTCAATGCATTTCTGTTTTGAAGCCTAATAGAATCCTGGATTGGTACTTTTAGTCTGGCACTTCTTATTGTTTGCATTAATGTATAAAATGTGTATTCTTTTGTATTAAAATTTAAAAAAAAGAAATAACTTGATTATTACATATTAAAAGGTGCTTTTGGAGCATGAGGTTTCTCCTTGGCTTCCGAGAACGTTCTTTACAGAAACACTGAAAACCGGACTCTGAAGTCAGGCCAACGGCCTCCCTTCGCCCACCGCGTCCGCGAGTCTTGCCCTGCCAGCATGGCTGGCTGTTCACGGAGCTGGTGGCACTGCGGCCGCGCTCACAGAGCTGAACCGAGATCAGGTCTTCACGGTGCTGGCAGCGATTTTTGTACCCTCAGAGGCAGCCCTTGACCCAAACAAGTCTGCTTAGCAGAAGGGAAGTTTGTCTGTGTTTTATATAAAGGAGCAGATGCAGACAGGTTGTCCACGCTACCTAAGCGAGACTGCTGGAAAGCTTTTGGTGGATGCCAAAGCAGTGACTTAACCTGAAGATACACGTCTGCTAAAAGGAAACGGATAGCTACTAAACGTCACCTTTTCTTAACTTCTTTACTGTTACAGTTCAATTGCTGTGCACCCTGAACACCTGATCCAAGTCATCCTCTCCCAAACCCCCCCGCAGACACGCTTGAGCTCTCCTGGCAGAGTTGTGCCAGTACGGCAAATGCAAGCACGCTGAGTTTTGGAAAGTTACGGGCACCTTCTGGCTTCTCGTATCTCCAAGACCTCGCGATTTCTCCTTGACCTCCCAGACAGCTCTACCAGTCTCTGAGGGCCTTTCCATTCCTCTGAAATCCAGTTTTCCCTTTTTGCCCAGAAATAGAAGCAGGTGTTTTACCCCCACCTGATACCTTCAGTGTTAAAACACTTGGATGTCACAGCACAGAATTAAAACCAAAACAAAAAAGCTAGAAAGAGCTGGAACCCTTTGGGACAGAAATCCCAACGGGATTCTTTTGGACACCATCTCTGTGAGAGATTGCTGTTCTGGAGAGTTCTTCCGTGGCTTTTTTTGTGCCTCAGATTCATTAGTGGAAATCATCGGACTTCATTAGATCAAATCGTAACATCCCTCTCTGCCCACAGACAGATCACTGCCTTTAGCACAAGTTGTACCAATCGCTGGTTCTTAAACTGAAGCTAAACTGGCACTAAGCCTAGCACAGACATCTTTAGATCAGGTCATGATTTTGGCTTATTCTCAGTGAGCATAATCTAATACTCCCAACACAGCTCCATATTAATTCAGGGCAAGATTTGATGGGGATTTTGAGCCAGCTTAGTGAAACCAATTTACAATACATGTTCTCAGTTAAACCAGTTCAACTTTGCACAGTTCTTTAAACACCCATCATTTTCATGGCTGGTGTTCACCCGACAACACACCTGGTGCAAAGGCCTTTCAGCGTTACGGACCAGGCGCTGTGTGAGGATGCTGGTGCCCGCAGGGCTGCTGCAGCGTGTCTGCGACACCAGACACACCGGGCTGCGCGTCGGGAGGAGAGGCGGGCATCCTCCCAACGGCGCGGTGGCTTTAACGCAAAGGAGACCCAGGTACAGGTTCAGGGGCCTGCGCACAGCACACGCAGCCGAGGGCTGCGCCAGCACCACGGCGAACACCAGCGTGCTGGGAAGCGCCTGAACGTCACCCTCCCGCACTGCGCAACCTGGAGCCTGCGGACATCGGCTCGTTGCCCGCTGTAATGTGTCCGGCACAACGTACACTACAGCGATCCCCGCACCTTCTCTAGTACCGCAACTGGAACATACCTGCTTTTTCTCTCAATACAGACAACTGTTGTTTCCGTGTCCCCTCGGGACGCTATGTTCTCCAGAGGCAAGCCCAGGGACAAAAAGCAGCTTTTGAAGGCTCTCATTACTTCTCTGCCATATTTCTCCTATCTGATAAGCCTACCTGTGAAATTCCACAAAGAGATGGTTATCTCCTCTCACACGAATAACTTAGGCTAACGTTACTTTGATACAAACCTTCTGTCATACTTTTCTGTAAGCAAAGAACTACTTAAGTGCTGCCCTTGAGGAATTACTAGCATAATGTTTCACATCTGCCTCAGTTTTGACTCCAGTGAAGACTATTTTTTGGACCAGCTCTGCCCTTATACCATTAGAGTGTGTTTTTTCTTTCAGTAAGTGGTTATAATTCTATTTACTAGTTACTGCAGTTACCGCTTCAAATGTATTTCTCTTTTGAATCAGGAAAACACCAAGGATCTTCTACATATAAGAAACATTTATGTGATTTTGTCAGACCCTACAAAAGGCAGTTTATGGATTTTTTGGATTTGCCTAAGCCCTCTATATTTTATTTCTTGATAATACTCCAGAGCACATACAAAATTAACAACTGTGCCTTGGAAACTGTACTAGCCCTTGCAGACCAGACCCTCGGTCAAGGCCCGCAGCTTCAGGCTATCAGTCGGCACCACGCTGACCCTGTGCTGAACCATATTCCCACCACCACAGAACATTAATTTTGACTTATGCATGAGAAGGAACAATTTTCCAACAACAGAACAGACTGAAATTGGTGATCTTGGACACACGGGCTCTAACCAGGTGAGAGTCCAGTCCTGCTGCAGTCTTGCAAGCACGAATGAGAGAGGCAGCCGTTCTTCCTACTTACGAAAGGTCCATAACAGAGGCTGTCACCAAACAGACTGGCTCCGTCTACAGCGTCTGCAGTCGGTAACGAAAAGGGACCTGCAAGCGCAAAGCCCGCCCGCCGCACTGAGGGCCTCCCAGCAGGGCTGGGACGCACCCGCAGCCCCCACTCGCTGTTCTTCACGGGCAGCGTCATCCCAGCCATCGACCTGCTGTGGAAGGGACCCAAGCAGATGGCCTCCGCAGGCTCGCGCCCCGGAGCAGCTTTGCCTCCTGGGCTCAGGGGCTTGCATGGCCGAGCATGGTGTGCTGGAGCATCACGGCCGCACTCGCCTCACATGCAGCGTGCCGGCAGGGCGCCGCACCGGGGACAGCCTCGGCAGAGCAGCATAGCATAGAGTAGAACCAGCAGAGGTTTCTCTGTCTGCTGTGTTTGCTAGACTTCTTTCACTGGCTGTTGGGGTCTTGACCCTTTTTTTAACAAGCAGATGGAACTGCATGTTAAAGGGCAAAAGAGAAAAAACTATATGGCGCAGCCAGAAAACATCTACAGTTTTCCACTAAACATATATTAGACCAGCCTAGGCCAAGCTTATCTTAAGTCTTAGATCTCTGCACGTTGCTCATTCCAACGCAGGATCTAGGGCTAACCACAGTAGAGAGAGAAATAGCCGAGGACACAAAACAAAAGAAGAATTTTAAGCATTCACCACTAAAATATAGTATATATTAAAAACACTGTCAGTATTTTCTGCTAAAGTCAAGAGCATCCCTGGATTTTAGGCTTTGTTCTATATTTCATGCTGAGTTCAACAATAAATATTAAATCACAAGAATTTAGTTTGAAAGTTCAGAAATTTTTAAGGCCCCTCAAGAAGAGTTTAAAATTACTCCCTTTGGAGCAAAACCCCAGGCTGATGCAAACACAGACCCACCACCAGTGAAGGAAGATTTGGTATATGAACTATTACAGGAGCTTGACCCCTTCAAATCGATGGGCCCTGACAATACCCACCAGCAGCTGTTAAGAGAGCTGGCAGACGTTGCTGTGAGGCCGCTCTCCGTACTCCTTGAGAAGTCACGGAGATCTGGGGATGTCCCAGAAGACTGGAAGAAGGCTAATGTCACACCCATCTACAAGAAAGGCTTAAAGGAGGATCCACAAAATTACAGACCCATCAGTCCTACTTCAGACACAGGGACAGCTATGGAGTGTAATCCTCCTGGGGGCTATGGCAAGTCATGTGAAGCACATGACAGGGAAAAGCCAGCACAGATTCACCAAGGGCAAATTGTGCTTGGGCTGCACCCAGAAGGTGGTGGTAACTAGGACCTTTTCAAACTGGCAACCTGTCACAAGCAGGGTCCCCCAGGGATCAATACTGGGCCCAACGGTGTGTAATATCTTCATAAGTGATCTAGGTGCACCCTTCTGAAGTTTGCTGATGACACCAAACTGAGTTGGGGAAGTGGACGCTTCGGAAGGGAGAGCCACCCCGCAGGAAGACCTGGATAGGCTGGAAGAGTGGGTTAACAAGAACTTTATGAAGTTCAACAAGGACAAATGTAAGGTCTCGCACCTGGGAAAACGTAATCCAGGAGTGCAGCACAGGCTGGGATCTCCCCGGCTGGTGAGAAGCTCTGTGGAAAGGGACCTGGGCGTCCTGGTGGACAACAAGCTCAATATGAGCGAAGAGCGTGCTGCTGTGGCAAAGAAAGCCAACAGGATGCTGGGCTGCATCAACAACAGCATCACCAGCAGAGATACAGAAGTCATTATCCCACTCTACTCACCGCTTATCAGGCCACACCTGGAGTACTGTGTTCAGTTTTGGTCCTCGCTATGCGAAAAAAAAAAATACGTGGACAGGCTGGAGAGAGCCCAGAGAAGGGCCACAAAGATGATCAAAGGACTGGGAAGCCTGTCATGTGAGGAAAGGCTGGGAGAACTGAGTTTGTTCAGCCTTAAGGAAAGAAAGCTTAGGGGAGAACTTTTCACCATGTTCCAGTATTTAAAGGGTGGCTACAAAGAAGATGGGATGCCCTTTTTACAAGGAGTCACATGGATAAGACGAGGGCTAACAGGTACAAGTTACTTCTGGGGAGATTCTGACTGGGCACAAGAGGAACATTTTTCACAATGAGAACAATCATCCATTGGAACACTCTCCCCAGGGAAGTGGTGGATTCCCCAACATTGGACAGTTTTAAGATCCAACTGGACAGGGTGCTGGGCCATCTTGTCTAGACGGTGCTTTTGCCAAGAAACGTTGGACCATCTGATCCTTGAGGTCCCTTCCAACCTGATATTCTGTGATTCTGTGATTCTCTAAAGCAAAATGTCTTTCACAACACTCAGAAGGAATTATTATTAATATTATTATTATTGCAAATCACAGACTCACAGTGTAACTGCAAAGCCTGTTGTGCAGAGTACTGCCTTTTCAGAAGTGGCTTATGAAAGAATGAACCCATTAAGAAACCTAGGTCGAGGGTCCGATGTGGAGCCAGCCCTGGTTGTTCTCACCCACTGTGGTCCAAGCCCAGCACGGACCAAGCTTTAGCGCACAGGAGCCACAGCTTCTCCAGCTCCTGGCAGGACTTCACCATCAAAAGACGCAGGGCTCAGACTCACCCAGAGAGACTTTCTGCAGCAACGTCCAGGAGGACTAGAAACCTCTCCAGCTGTGGGGACGGCTGGCCTGCTGCTGAAGCACATCCCAAACCCCCGTTGACAGCCTGGCTGCCATCACACCCCTGTAAACCCTGGACAGGGGAAACGTTTGAGTTCAGCAGTTCATGCAGCGCTGCCGTCATCCGTTCTCCTCGCTAATCAGTGCTCCCGAGCTCCAGAACGCAGCCGCGCTTCCCTTCCAGGTGGGCCACAGAGAGTGGGCACCACTGCGGGTGGGACATGGGAAGAAGGAACAAGTTTGGGGTTTTTTTACCCTTGTTTAAGAAGTATTTCAGGAATGTTAACTCTGTCTTGATTTGCTAGAGGGTCTCTTGGGGCCCTCAAGGATGTTAATTTTCCCAATGCTTCCTCAGTAATTGCACAGACTTTCAGGACCAGAATTTCTCACCTAGGATACAAAACAGAAAAAACCCCCTCTTTCCTGCAGCTGTTAAATCTGTTCTTTATCTATCAAAGCAACGCCCCTCAGAACCAGAAAGCCCAGCTCCTCCCTCCCCTCCCTGCAACCTGCACGCGATACCAGCGGCTGCTCACGACTGGTGATTCGGCCCGGCAGCTGCACCACCAACCGCCCGCATCGCTCTCCGTGCTCCGAGGGGGGCCTGGCGGAGCCAGCCACCAAGGGCTGGGAAGTGGGTCGTTCAGAAGAGTTGTCAGTCAGAAAGACGAGTGAATCGGTCTCACGCGTCCGCGAACCCCCTGAACATGCAAGTTGCCAGCTGAAAGGAGAGAAGATATGAAACACGTTAAACTCTTCAAAGTGAGGAACAAAATAAAATTATTCCAATGAGGAACACTTGCGTTTTTAAAAACTGATACAGGCATTATCAGTCAGAAAGGCTGCTGCCTCTTCCAGAACGTACTGCTTCTGACAAGACCTTAAATTGTCGGCCGGTATCACCACCAACATCCGAGACAGCAGACAACAGCTAACCCTTCTATTGGCTTTGTGCTAATGACCAAACCAAGCTAACTGGACCGCCTGGCAAGCCTCCCATTTCCTTCCATTAACTCCAGCCAGGCCTGCGGTGATTGCAGCAGTCAGCAGAAGAGACAGCCAGAAGCCAGACCCCTCAGTTCAGATACTAAACACAGAAGAAGTCTCCGCTGTACCTCTCTGGTACGGTCACCAGCAGTCTACCCTGCTGCTACTGGGTGACCCAGCAGCCTCCACGGTTTCTACAGAATGGGGTGCAATCACATCCTTTTTTTTTTTTTTTTCTAAAGGCTCATCATTTTGCTGAGAAAATGGAAGAAACTTATTTCATTGAATTGTTCTTTTTTTTTTACTTATTCTGAAACCCTCTGCTACGTGTCAGTTCACTCCAGCGTTGCGCTGCATCGGCTCGCTCGCAGGCTGCGTTAGAGCTGCAGAGCCTCCAGGAAGATCATGTTTCCCTAACGCAACACAGATGTCTTGATGACCAACCTGCTCAATGCACCCTGAGAGCTGACCTCTCCCCGGGCACTCCAGCACTCGGAAAGATTTAGGTTCCTGAGGTATTAGCTGAAAAATGCAGCTTACGTGAGAATTTACTTTGAAGCCGGTTGAACAAACGGAACACTATTGAGTCTAGGAATGTCAAAATGTTTCACTTAAAGAAGACATTCCTGAATCTTGTTTGGAGTTTTATTTCCACAAAAAATAATTGAAAAAAAAAAATTCTTTGTTTTTGAGATGAAGACAAATAGAAACTGTATAAACAAATACTTGATTTCGTTCACCTTTAATTTCATTTCAAGGTAAGTTCTTTAGAACACAAACAACAAAAAATCTAAACGCTGACCAATACGCAGTCACAGAACCGAGGGGATACAACACCAGGTCCCTCCTTCCCCAGGCTCACAAACATCTGACTCCACTAACACCATTAGCTGCTTTTCGCAAACCACCGTGCAGAGGAGGAGACCCAACGCTGGTGCTGGTGTTCGCTCAGGTGCGGCTCTCCAGCCTGGCTGGGTACCAGAACCAGCAGAACCTGAGGCCAAACCTGAGGAACGTGCCAACACAATGGCATCGGTGCAGACCTTCGCGAACCTCTGCAAGCCCCGCCAGCAAGAGCTTACGGCTATCCAGCTGGTGGGACGACTTGACAGCAGGGACATGCTTGCCTGCGGCTGTGAGCGGAGGGTGCCCTGTGCTGCGCAAGGACTTGTGTCACAGCAGGCTGAGCTACACCCAAGAAAGGAAATCAGCAGCCCTACGGGTCTTAACGATGCAAGAAAATTCATACATTTACCTGCAGTGAGTGAGTTACCTTCTTAGCACCCTGCTAGCACGAATCAAGCTCACAGAGCAGCTGCATTACAAAAAAAAAATATATATAAATCCTGTTAACACAGCCAGGGCCAGCAATGGAGCGTGATCCCACCAGGTGACTTCCAACGCGCAGTATATTTAGCAAGGCATGGCATGCCACCGTTCAGCAGACGGAAAATCCTGCCCTTGGCTCATCGGGTTACGCTCTGCGGCTGCGTAGGGGATGAACCCGGGGACTGCCTTCAGCAACACCCCCTGCCCCGAGCGGGGGGCCCAGCACCAGCAGCAGCTCCACGAGCGGAGGCCATGCCGGAGCAGGGCCCCAGGCTGGCAGCTCTTCTCACAGAAATCTTGTCATGCAGCCTGCTGGTAATGCTCAAATGCAAACACGGCGATGTCTTTTGTCAAAGCATTGACCATTCATTGACAACTGAGCTGCCAGTTCAAGCTTAGAGCAATGCTAGGAAGGGTTTTGGTTTGGTACCTTGGAATTCTGATAAACATGAAAAATAAATTAACCAGGGAAAATTAAGCTGCAAGAATAACTGGTATATCCCCTCAGCTGATACAACTTCCAGGTCAGTGTAACAATAAAAATACACTCTCCAAAAATTCTCCTTTCACTTTTGAACATTGTTCTACTTTAAGCCCCAACAGGCTGCGGCATATTTGCCCACTCAGATTATTTAGTTAATAACTTTTGAAACAGAAAGACATTTGCATAGATGTTACCTTGGTGGCACTTTTGAAGTGTTATGCCTGGGATAAATGGTAAAATCCCTAGAAGTCTGTACACTGTCAACATAAATAGAAAGTATATTTAAGGATGGGGGATCATCCGTGCGCTGACAGGGCTGTGCTACAGACCACGAGCTGTCATAGGTAGCCTGCTGTCAGTGCCTAGCAGCAACTGTGTCTGAAGTTCAGTCCAGCACCAATAATGCTCAGATAAACTTTTATCCTGGAAACAAAGCCTTCAGACCTCCAGAAGAAGCTGTGAGGACTCACACGTGACCCCCATCTTGGGCATATCTCAGAAACGGCACAAGGCAGCGGAGATTTTTGAAGCTTCAAAAAGTTTTGTTTTCTTTGTGGAAAACCTGTTATGGCATTCCTGTCACCTTCTGGCCTGTGTGTGCATCCTCTGAGACGGCTGCGAGTATAACAGGGAAGCCGAAAACTGCATTAACAGTTAATGTGATGCTGTGTTCCTACCTGTAAATTCACCAGGGAATGACTTTCTCTGCAAATAAAGCCCAGCTGCTCTATGTCAGCAGAATTTCAATGCAATCAATCTCAGAAAAACTGTGCTGTGGGGTCCAGCTCATTAACATTAAATACCATGTTTAGGTAAACCTCTACATTTTTTGGAAGTGTTTCCCATCCCACGGCTCCAACAGACAGAGGTGCTGAGCGCTCCCGAAGGGATGCCGGGCACTTGTCTGCCACATGCTCCCATCTACGTGTTCAGCATCTTGCAGGAAGGAACCAACCTCCCCCTGCACTCTAAGACCTGACCACGTCTGGGTGTTCTCCAGAGGGCCCAGGTTACCCCGCCACGCACCGCTTCCGTGCTAGTTCAAGCTCCACGAGGGATAACACCAGGGAGACTAGAGCCACGCAGAAGTACCTGCAAGCAGAGGCTATGCTGCGCAGCAGTCACCACTGCCATGCCCACCCTGGGCAGGGCTGCGTGGCGCAAAGCACGCTGCGCCCAGAACCACGCAAAGCACGCCGAGCTCCGACACCCTCCGTCCCGGCGCACCCCGGTGCTCTCGCAGCCCAGACCCCCAGCTGCCGCTGCCCAGGGGACACCGGCGTCCATCCCGGCCGCCCACCGGTGCGGGGCCAGAGCAGCGCGTGGCTGCGGAGCCTGGAAAGTGGCAGCCTCCCCGCGTCAGATCTGCGAGTCGGTGAGCTCTAATGCAACTGTATGAAGCAAACCTTTATCTTTTTGGCAAATGGCGGGTCGGCCGTGGCTTTGTCTGACCAGGGCTGGTGCCTGCATGGGTTGTGGTGGGGCAGCAGGGGGGTGGCAGTAAAAAAAACACCAGTGTGAAACACCCAGAGCTTTTTAAAGCACTTCCAAATGCTGTCCTGATACTCCTGCTGGGTGTCAGGTTATAGGAACTAGACAATCCTCTCAAAGCAGCTGCAGAGCAATGCCTGAAACTGCATCACCTGCTTCACAGAAAGAGCTGACAACAGCATTAGCATGAAAATAAAATCAGAGGCTTAACTGAGCTCTGCAGTCACTGAAATTGGTGACAGTTCAGCAGCTCGCATCCCTGATTTTTCTTGACTGAAATAATCACAGAATCAGCTCCCATTCATGCTTCTCCCTGCTCCACAAGGAAAAGTCCCAGGCACACCTTGCACACGGGGAGCCCGTCCGACACCTCTGCCCGGGCTCTGCCCTTCCCAGCAGCTCCTGTGGCAGCAACAGACCCGGAAAGAGAGCGTATGTCTGCAAATCAGCACCATTCTGCAAAAATGGGATGTTGTATCCAATGCCAGGGCACGGGAACCATCATTAGCCATCACCAGTGCAGGAATAGGTGCATGATACAGCACATTAGAAATGGATAAACAATACTCATGCAGGATAATGACAGAGGATGAGGAGAGATACGACAGAAACAGGAGAGAAGTCCAGCTGCCAGTCACCTGCTGAAGCGCCAGTGCACTGGAGGGGAGAGGGATGTTATTAGTGCTGAGTTTGCCTCATCATCTGAGATGGAAAGAGCTATTTGCTCATTTATTTGGGCCATTCAAAAATAAGAATTCCAGAATCGGAGAGGATGACTAGGCTGCAGGACGCACACCCGTGAGCACACAGTTCATGTGCGTACTGGAAGAGCCTCATTAGCTCCCTGCTGCCAAGGTGGAGATGGGATTCCCCCTCCACGTCCTCCGCTCCGCAGGTCAGCTAGCGCAGTGCTACGCATTCTCTCTCAAGCAGCAGCTTGGTTCACATGCGAGCTCTAGAAGTTACTTCTCTTTTTTTTTTTTGCACCAAAATTTTTGGGATGCAGTTCTGGTCCACTGGAGTCGAGTGAAAACTGAAGAAAAAATTCAGACTGCTGTAGTTCTTGGATAACTTCATGCAATTTGTTCTTCACATAACAAAGAGTTAATTAATATAAAATCTGCAAGCCAACAAGCAGAGATTTACATTAATACTATTGTCATGACCACTTCCTTCCCAAGAAGCGGGTCTTGCCAACATCCAGGCAAGTTTCCCATCTCGTTGCCACCACTTTCTCAGGTGGTGTCCACAGCGGCAGGGTAGGCGAGCAGCAGGGACCTGATGGCGAGATGCAGCTGTGTCCCTTGGCCCTATGCGCAGGTAAGTCTGGAAGCGATGTCAGGCTTGTGCTGCTGCTGCTCCTAGCCAAACAGGGAGATGCCAATGTTAACAACTAACCAAGTGAAAGCATCTCCTGATAAACACCAGGTCAGGGTGTCAGAGGGGAAAATAGGCCCTGCCTCTATGAGCACATCGTGTAAATATATCAGAAAGTCTTTTAAGGTATGCAACAAAATCTGTTGACCTCATTAGGGTACGTCACACATTTTAGGCAGAGGAAAATGCACCCCATTTAACCATATATGTTATTTACAAGTTGAGGGGGCTCTTTAAAATCCAGAATGAGACCTAACTTAGGTTCCTAACATATTGCTATTACAGCTGCAAAGTCGTAGCACTGAAGAAGTAAGCAATTACTCTGTTTCTATCTCAGAGAGAGAAAATGTGTTGAAGACCTGCTGTGAAGGATATGGCAACACGCAGACTCTCGCAGGGTTTCAATGCAAGTTCTGTGCCTGCCCTTCCGCCTGTGGCATGCTCACCTGCAATTTGTGCAAGACTGCTACAGTTTTATTTTTAGTTCATTGTTCTGTACAACATTCGGAGCTTCTGATCCATAAATATGTCTCCTCATGGCAATACATTTGGAAAAGCCACAGGGTGCTCCCGCCTCCACTCGCACCCGAAGCTTCTGATGGCTCACAGCACTGAACTTCCGAACCTCTCCCTCTTCCATTCTCTTCCCAGCATCTGGCTTGCTTTTGGTCTGCCCAGGAATTTTATTTGCATCCTCTGGTCCAGATGTTGCCCATGGCTCTTCACAAGACTCTCCCAGTTCCGCTGTGACCCACTTGGAAGGAAGGAGCACGGTACGAGACCTGTTCTTCACCTCGACTGTGATAAGGACCTCGGCACGGCTGGGCCCCTTGGGTGCTGCTGCTGCTCCTGGAACGATGAGCAGCCACGTAATTCAGTGCAATCGCCACGCACCTCACTGCAGCTGGTCGGTCAGCTCTCCTCCTCCCTTCTTCCTACACTTGCTGCAGGCACAAAATGTTCCCAGGCTCCTGCAGTCATCCCCTGGGGTACACCAAGTCCATATGTTGCTGTCCGCTTTCACACGCATTTCCAAAGAGCTAAAAAATGCACTCCTTAGCAATGCACTTCTTTGTGCACAGTCCACCCAGCAGAATGAAGAAACAGCCAAGGTGGCCACAAAAACGTGTTGTTGCTTAGTAAGACTTCACTTGACATTCAGAGATATCAAGTATATTATTTTGGGGTAAAGCAATACAACCAGCCCTATTTCCAATGTAACATGACGAACTTCTTCTTAAGTAAAACTTTTTCATACTCTTGTGCTTTAAAATTGTCAGTTTGCAGGAATGGAAATGTCCTTCCATATTGTACTACAGACACCCATTTTTCCACCATTTTTGTCAGCATTCAGGGCTACAATCATAAGACTCTGACTTTATGATAAAAATCATTTGTGTGTATTATGGGCAATCGGATATCTGTTTATCAATAGTCTACAGTATATGGCTGCCCTTGGCTACCCCAGGTAGCAAATGCTGTTGGAGATGTCTGCTCCGTCCCAGCACGCGGAGGGGAACACAGTGTCTCACCGCCACTGCCCATACCTCTCCCAGCGCCCTGCTCCCCTCCATGGGCTCATGGGCCCTCAGTCTCCAGCCCAGCTCTGCAGATGACACCTCTGTCCCCGAGGAGAGTATCGTCAAGTGGCCCGAGGCCTCACTTCAGTGGTCTGTATTTTGCAGACAGCTTGATCAGCATGTATTTTAAATGCCAGACGTTTTTTGAATGACACTCTCCGCTGATGGGTAAGTCCATGTTTTAATGCAGCATCATGTTTGTCTGTGTCACAGACAATCGCTGCTTTAAAAATCATTAAAATATTTTACTTCATTAAGTATCATGTGCAGAGTCCCCACACGCAGGAAGATTCCTGACGCAGCTCTCTGGCACGCTGAGGCATAACCAGCGTAAAGAACTGTGCTTTGAATGAAAGCTTAGGCTTTGGGCTGGAAACGTCTTCTCCCGAGCAGCAGCAATCGCAGCTCACATCACAACATTCTTGACAACAACAGCTGAAGATTCCCATTTCAAAAGTGACTGGATGTGATAATGCAGAGCTAAACACTTGTATTCGCGGCTGTAACCGCCTCACGGGGCTCATCTCCCTTCCTGTCTATCGTATATGAATTATCCTCCCAAATAGCTCCTTTCTTATCAACAATATGCACAACATCTTTCCAAAGGCAAAGTGGAAATCCCTGCAAGTATTTCTGGTGCTGCTTCCAGCCAGAAATAACAGTAATCTGATCCACGAGCGAATTCCATTTCTGTTGCTGAATTCCTTTGTATGAATATCTCTGCTTTGAAAAGGGTTGGCAACAGCAAGGCGCAGGCTAATTTCGCTTATAAGGTGTGAATCGAAGAAGATTTGCAAGTTTCTGAATCGCAGCAAGGAAGCATCTGTGGCCTCTCTTACCACTTCTGTCGAGAGAAAACGTCACAGTTCGGCTATTTCAGATACAACCTCAGAGCTGCTGGCCGCAGCCCCCACCTCCCGCCGCCCTCCTGCTCTCCCCAGGCGCAGCAATGCGGCCAAGCCCAGAGTCCTGTCTCGGGGACTGGGAAGCTTCCAGCCTTACTCCAGCCCTCTGTCATTAACGGGCTGCATTATCCCAGGCAAAATTTAGTCCTCAGTGTCAGAGAGTTGAGTAAACCTTTAATTCGGGAGAACGCAGCAGATGCTTTGGGAGAGCAACGGGTGCCCGAGGAACAGGGGAGCTACTCCACGCTGCACAGCGCTGAACGCCCTGAGCAGCTCAGGGACCAAGCTGCAAACACTGCAGCAGCAGAAGTAAACTTCCAGGGACTGTGCAGTGCCCACAGCCTGACCCCGCTGCCACGTAAATGGAGGCCTACGATCAATTAATGCCTTCTGTGCTCCTTTCCTGCTGGGAGAGCTGCCACCCAAGGCAAGGTTGTTCTGAGGACGGGGACAGCTCTGCTGTGCTGGATGCGGCAGCCTCGGGGAACACGTACAGCCATTTGGCTCCTCTTCCTCCGGTCCCAAAGTTTTCATGATCTCGAGATGCCGTTCACAGCCACGTTCAGCCAGCAGCTCCGCTGCAGGAACCAGCAGCGAAACCCAAAGCAATGAGAGCGCATTTCTGCCCAGGCCATGCTGCTGGCCAGCCGGCTCTGCGGTCCCGCAGTTCAAGAAAGATGAGGAGCTACTGGAGAGAGTCCAGCAGAGGGCTACGAGGATGAGGAGGGGACTGGAGCATCTCTCCTATGAGGAAAGGCTGAGGGAGCTGGGCTTATTCAGCCTGGAGAAGAGAAGGCTGAGAGGGGACCTTAGAAATGCCTCTAAATATCTGCAGGGCGGGTGTCAGGAGGATGGGGCCAGACTCTTTCCAGTGGTGCCCAGTGACAGGACAAGGGGCAACGGGCACAAACTGAAGCAGAGGAAGCTCCAGCTGAACACGAGGAAGAACTTCTTCCCTCTGAGGGTGACGGAGCCCTGGCCCAGGCTGCCCAGGGAGGCTGCGGAGTCTCCTTCTCTGGAGATATTCCAGCCCCGCCTGGACACGGTGCTGTGCAGCCTGCTCTGGGTGACCCTGCTTGGGCAGGGGGGTGGGCTGGGGGACCCACAGAGGGCCCTGCCAACCCCTAACATGTTGTGATTCTGTGAACCGGGCGCTGGGGCCAGAGCTGCTGCGAGCGCTCCCCTGACCGGCCACCTCTCCGTGCACTGCTTGCGACAGACCCGATTGCCTCTGGCCCTGCAGGGACAGAGCCGAGGGCTGCGAGGCTTTGACACGTCTTTCCAGTACCACCTCTCCAGCCTCCAGCAGATCATCTCGCTGCCCTGCCCCGGTTCATGGGTGAACAACACTGCATCTTTGTCTTTGTTGAAACAGGTCCTGAGGGTTTGCAGATGACAGGCACGATATAAAAATTAAGCTGCATTGTTTGCGGGAGTGGAGGGTCCTTCGTCTTCCAGCAGCCTGCGGGATCTGAACATTGAATAGATGGGTGAATTCTCCCATAACAATCAGTATCAGGCATGCTTAATCTTGCTTAATTATTTTTGTACACTGACATTCTACAGCCTGACAGTTCATCTTCTGCACAGCTCCATGGCAGATCACAGCCATTTGTCAAACCAAATTGTTCCCTGACAGTCTGCGGAGACATATATTTGCCATCTGCAGTCTCTTCCTTGGTTTCTGGCGCGTATTTTCAGTGCTTTCTTTTGAAAGCTGTTTCAGATTTCCACTGGCTTCTTCATAACCTCTACCAGCAAACCCTCACACAGTTTAATTGTTGACAGTTGTGTCTTGAGCAGTATTTTACATTTCTTTTGTTGTTCCTCGTGCTGCATATATATGAGTTATGTTCAGGACTGCTCGGCTGTGTAACACTCACCAGGATGTGGAAAGCAGAGGATGACTTCCGAGAGTGTGTTACTAGGGGGTTTAACTGTTTGTGAAAATTTTACAGAGACAGTTGCAGCTCTGTACATTACAGCACTGACAAGTAAAAGGCATTTGAGCTCTGAAATTATAGATTACTGACAAGCAAGTACAGAATTAATTAGTATGAGTGCATAACATACAGTCGTTAGACAGCTACGGGTCATTTCACAAAGGAAAATCCAGTGCTAGTAACACATTCGTCAGTTTTAGGAAAACCTGCAAAGTTCTGTTCTGCTGCCGCAGCTCCGTCCCTGCGACACCGCGTGCTGTGGCACGCCGTCTGTGAACACGCTGGTGTCGGGGTAGGCCAAGCAAGGCTGCAGGAGCCCTGCTCGCACCTAACTGCGGCACGGACAGACGAAAGGGGCTGCAGCTGCATTTCCAGCCCAGAAGCAGAAGAGCCTGGTATGGGCAGCATCTGTGCGCCTCTGACATAAAGCCCAGCTGCACCGTGACCTGTGCGGTCCTTGATGCATCCCGCACCCATGGAAAGCCTCACTCCAAAGCAGCCGGACACATACGTGGATGCAAAAAGCTCCATACATACAGCAAAGGCCAGGATTAATAAAACATTCCAGTCCTGGCCTCTGTGACTCTCGGGACACTCAACACCCTCTACCCACATACTTTACTCAGTACAGTACCACAGAAGTACTAGGCTGCATAAAAGGGAATCTCTCCTTTTCCTTTCAAGGAGTTTCTATTTCAGTTTCACAGTAAAGAAAAATGCAGTTAAAAAATTACAAAAAAAATCACTGCTGATTCCCCCCTGCCCTGAGCCAGAAGAGGGACTGCAAATATCTGTAGAAGACATGGTATCTGAGCGCATATCTAGGAGATGTGGGGCTGTGGCAATACTATGAAGGATGGAAAATGCTGGGGACTAGACTGTTCTCTCGTTTCTGCCAGGCTGAACTCAAATCTGAAACATCTGTTCCCATAACTTGAGATGAGCTCTCACAGTCAAGTAACATGCGCACAAACTCTTCCTGACATCACTGCAGAACAATTATCAGTTCAGCTTTTGTGGAAATCTAGGAATCCAGACATCTCTGATGTTCCCTGAAAGCACAGAATAACAATGTGGTTTCACTACCAGCAAATCAGCTGCAGAGAAAAATCAGCACTTTTTACAAGTGTTCTAAATCCTGAAATCTTTGTTTTTTCTAGAACTAAGTGATACACGTTGTCCTTCAGGAGCTAGTCAAACCAGCCAGTAAAGGCTATGTATAACATACATCTCAGGCTAGCACAACTGGCACTTCAACAGTGGGTCTTAATTCAGCCTATTACCAAGATACAGGTCAGTGGAAAATACTCAGTTCTGAACATGAGCTACCACTATTAAAAGCATAATCCAAAGGGCAGAGAGTAAGATTTTAGCTGAAAGTATTGAGGCCAGAATTTACTTGCAGAATTCACACCCAGACCTCGGTTCGGGGCTCACGCCCCTTGTTGCACCCCCAAGCTTGGTGGAAGAGGGATGGAGGGTTTGTGCAGGGCTCAATCCTCACACAAATGCCTATGTATATTTACACACCAAATACTTCTCTGGCTAAGATACAGTCAGTTCAGAAACGGCACAGTGGTAAATCAAGCAAAATGCCACAGAACCATGCGTTACCCAGACCTTTTCCCTGCTTCTGCAGCTCTAAAGCGAGCACTGCCTGCAGCCCTCCGAGAAACCTCTGTGTTCCACCCGCTTTGCAGGATGAACCCCCTCTCATCAGGGAACCAGGCCAGAAACTGGGGTCAGTTTCTGGTTCTGCTCCCGACTGCGCACGTGCAAGTCACTTTGTCCCCACGCCGCTGTTCTCGAACCCTTTGCCTGCCCTGCCTGCTTCGGGACGGCTCAGCAGGCACTGTCCCCGGCCAGGCACCTGCACAGCACCCGCGGCAGGGAGCCAGACCCGAAGTGGAGGGCTCTAAAAGGAAGAAGGGGGTGGAAGCAAGCAAGCAGAGAGCAGCACACGCACCCAGCAGCTTTCCAGCACACGAGGGGAAGGCCGTCCTCGCTCTGTCGCCTTCTCCCCGCACAGCAGCAGATGGAGCTCTGCCTTCACCAGGCTCCGGAGCCCGCCGCCGCCCGCAGCGCCACAGACCGAGCGCCGCAATTCCCCTGTCAGCGCCTGCCGGGGCTGCCGCGGGGGACACAGCCACGGCGGGTACAAAGGAGGGCCCCCGGGCTCCCCGGCTGCCTGCCCGACATCGTTCAGCAGCGTGAAATGCCCCGAAACTTGTAAATGACAAGGACGTTTGATTAGCCACAGTACTGCCTTTCCCTCCAGCTAAGCATTGTGTAATACTCCTCCTTTCTTCTGTAAATTGTTACCAGGATGACACGGAACTCAGCACAGCTTGGGAAACGGGAAGGCAGGTTCTCTTTCTCGTGCAAAATAAGGAATGACAAATTGTGCTTGTCACATTTAGAGAGAACGTATATAAAAACGGTGTCGTGTCCACGAGCACCCAAGACTACATTATCCAGAGGATTTTCCACACGAACTAAAGGTCAAGGGATCTGTGGCCAATTTCTCAACCACTGCTTGCGGATCTAACGCCTGCAAGCTGTACGTAGCAGCAGTGCAGAGGAGGAGGAGGAGGGGGAACACTGGCATTTACTTGCATGTCTGCAAGCTGGGAAAAATTACAGGCCCATATGTTAATGCTCTCTCTTTTCCCCCCCATCTTCACGTGCTACTGCAAGTGACTCCAGGAGGACCCCGCACGGACGCAGGCAGCCCTCCTGGTGTCGCGCACCACAACTACAGGCAGCAGATCTTCACGTCGGCCAGATCTGCTGCAACGACAGGTGACCAATTCAATACTGCAGAGAAGCGAGAGCAAATCTAGGCTGGTTTGGGGTTTTTGTTTGATTTTCCCCATGGGTTGGTTTGACAATGCACCCTGCACATCCTGCTTTGTTCTGCTGCACATCCAAGTGCAGGCTTGAACACGAGTAGCCACACACTACCGACTGCCAGGGAAGGCCATCTTCAAAGCCAGTGTGCAACTTGTTTTTCTCTGGAAACATGTACTGCTATATAAGCAATATATAAAAACATATTTTGATTTTTTTTTTTGATTCTTTGAAGACAATTTCATGTTACGGAAGTAGGAAAACTGAGAATATTGTAGAGTTACATGAGATGATGGAGATGATATTTACCAGCAAGGTAATTCAATATACATCTATTCTGACATTCAATAATTAAAGAGAGGCCCCCAGCAGTGAATTACTGGGTGATTATATCACAGCAGCAGCTATCCTCAGCCACCGGAGAAGTGCCAGCACCTGCAGACAGGCACTGGCAACTGCACACCACTTCTTCACAGGCAGGCACCGAAACGCAAGCGGGCAGTACTTCTAGCAGAAGTGATGTTTCACTTCTCCGAGAAGTTAACAGAAGGGAGACTACACACCCATCTCTGAAGACAGGGCTTATCTACTGATTAGCCAAGTAGTGACTGACCTTCTGGGTTTAAGACCTTATCCTGCCTCTGATTCTGCGCAGGTATAGTGGTCTGTTCAGACAGGACCCGTGCTTCAGCCCTAATGGAGCAAAAATCTAGGTAAGGACTTTGAGATTTGGTCTTTAACGAATAGAAGCAAACAGCTGACAAGTTCAATACTTCAGAGAAGTGAAAATTAAACAGTCCCGCAGTCACAAGTGTTGGCATATGGAAAGCTGCCACTGAGCTAAGAATAGAAGTGTCTACCGCAGCAGAGAGGGAGGTCCCAGCGTCCTAGAGCAAGCCATACATCTGGGTGCTGGGAAGGCAGCCATCAGGCAATGTATGCTTACTAGCACATACTTGCTGCCTTCCTGCCAGCCATCCATCTTTTGCAACCACAGGCTGAGGGCAGCAGCCCACAAGCAGTAACGCTGCACTGGGGACAAAACCCAGGCTCCCGTTTTAGCAGATGAGCTTCCAGCAGCCACAGCAACACGGGAGGGTCCCTCACCAGCACACTGCCTGGTTGAGCACAGCTGCTTTACTTAACTCACCAAAAAACAGACAACTGGTTCCTGTGTCACACACTTGCATTTGTATTTTCTGGACACCAGCCACTTTCCCTGGTTACTCCAGGTATCTATGAAGAGCATATAAAACCACCTGGGGACAGAGCCTTCCTTGCTCGCTCCAGCCTGACCCCTGCATACTTTCCTTGTGCACAGTGGAGCCACACTGCTGAGAAACAGGAGGAGAACCAGGGACGTTACGTGGAAGAGGAACAAAGCGTGCAGATATGACTCCCAGAGACGGAAGATGATTTACAGACAGGTGGTTATGAAGCTAATCAATAGTGCTTGCACAAGGCATTCGCCCGTTAATGAATGAGAGAGGAAAGGGAACCAGGATGGTGGAGCCGCAGGCAGACAGCAGCCAGGCTATGTAGCTTCAGTTGTGTACAAGAAACAACCCAAGCAGCGAGGGGAAGACCAACATAGGTGATGTGCTACAGTAGCCAGCAGCAAGATCATGTATATATTATACTGCCCTAGGAGAATCACAGAACGTTAGGGGTTGGAAGGGACCTCAGATGACACAGGCATCGCCCACACATGCACAGCTCTTGGAGATGACAGACAAGGTTGATTCACAGCACTCCTCCCAAACAGTGACCTGCACTCTGTAATGCAGATAGCTGACAAGAGATAATGGGCACTAAAGAGCAGAAGTGAGATAAAGCACTACAGAGAAGAGGGAGATAAAGTGCCGAAGAGGAGATATGCACGAGTGCACGCACACACAGGGGAACGAGCTCTCATACAAAGTACAGACAGGCTCTGCCAGCTTCACCACTGAATCACTACTACTCTTCCTAGAGCTTCTGGTCTGTGTACTATAGGAGACTTTCGGAGGTAGCACGCTGTAGAAAGCTTTTGGCTGCATCACTGCTGAGCAGGCTGGATAATAAGGGGCAAACTGAGTGGAGACAGAGCAACTCTCCTGATGCCAAGGACCCACCAGGCTATGGAAGAGCAGCTCCTGCTAGCTGAGGGTGGCATGGAGGATCTTCTGCTCCCAAGGAAGCAAAAGGAAACTCTCCAGTAAGTCTATCGGCCATCTGGTTCTGTACCCACTGACATCCACTACAAGGGCTATTTGCTGGCTCAAGATGATGGACCACTGGTTTGGGTGAGGACTACAGAAGGGATAATCAGGGCATCTTCCCTCTTTGACAGAAGAGAGATTCACTAGAGGGGATTGCTGTCCAACTGTCCCTCTCAGAACACCTGTGGAAACGACAGCCTGAGGAGCAGTCAGTCTCTTGTTCTCAGAGCTTGTGCATAAAGCCCCTGGTGCACACACACCAGCCGCTTTTCAGTCAAGCCGGATACTGACCGCCCAGAATGGTAACAGATGCACCCAGGGCTTTTCGCTGTAGGTGTATGCTCCAGAAAAATCTGGTCCTCTTAGCCTGCAATCATAGCAAGGAAAAAAAGTCACCTCAGAAAGAACCTGCAAGTTCTTCTATTTAATGTTTCAGTGCTTCCTGGTCAGAGCTGTTCATATCAGAAGCCAAGAGACTGTCTGACAGTTCCACGTCTTCCACCTGCTGCCAGCAAACAGCTACGGTCTTCCACACGTGAAGGCCACCACAAGCAGAATTTAGCTGACAATTTCATTCTTACAGAGACCTCACCTATTGGTACTGCATCATCCACCGGCAGAATAAGGCTTTTATACCATGTGTGACAGAGAACAAGAGCTTCAAAAAGCTCAGCTCTCCATCAGGCGAGTTTATCACTGGTCTTTTGCTAACATCCCTTCGAGCCTGCCAGAGCAGGAGGTTTGACATCTGCAGCACTGACTGCAGGGGATACATCTGGGATGGATTTCTTCAGGGCTGGCCAGGTTCCTCCACCCATGAGGAGGAAGGGATGGCTCCTTCTCCTTGCTCAATATATGGGCTACTGCAGCCAGGCAGGACAGGGAATACTGATGAAGGCCTGCTCTTTCCTAGGCGCAACATGCTGACCACAGCCACAGAAAGGTTTCTGGCACTGAGGATGATGCCCTGGCCTTCTCTACCTACTGCCCCCGCATCTCCCCTCCCTTCGGTCCCTTTATGCTCTCCTCTTCTGCTGTCACCTTTGGTCTCTGTGCTCTTTGCCCCTGCTTCGGCTTGAGCAGTGTGCGATACAGAAAAATGTGAGGAGCCGGAGGGGGTATCAGGAGGGCTCGTGTCCTCTTACTCCCTTCATGCTGGGAAGGTGACACCTGACCACGCATAGCAATGGTGTTGATACCACACAGGGCAGCAGCTCACAAATCAAAATAGCAGCAACGCTGACAGTACTCACAGGTCTCAGAAAAGAAAGGTGATGTGGAATTGGCTTGTGCACCTTTTCCATGACAGGAAACATTTCGACCCCTGTTACCAGCACAAACATTGTCCGCTTCGACCATTCTTTGCAACTCACAACACTGCGCCAGGAAAACCACAGTATTCCTTTTGCTTTCTATGGAAAGAGCTCAAAATGCAACAAAATCCAGCCTCTCTGTTGTTCTTTATATGCTCCAAAGCGTTCAGCTGCTCACCATTTATCGAGTTACAGCCTTCTAAGCAAAGCAAGCTGGTCACCCCGCAGTCAGCTGCTGCAGCGGCGGCAGGGCAGGCAGCCTGTCCAGGGGCCAGGGGCTCGTGGGCAGCTGGGGCTGCCAGCGACTGCGCCAAGACCAGCCATCAGCCAGCCTGCCTCAGTGAAACAAAAACCTTCCGCTGTCCATCCAAATCCATTAACGGCAGAGCAAAGAGGCGAGGAGGAGGAAGGGTAACCAGCTCTCCCACGCACACACACAGCACTGTCTTAAGCGACCATTTTTCAATTACTTCTCTGCTTTATGGCCCTTAGCAGAAGAGGAAGAATGGAGGCAAGATGCAGCAAGCAATCAGTTTCTCTTTCAGCTACTCATGCATTCACACCAAACGACAGCTTGGGTCAGGGACACCCCCAGGAAGCACTGGAAAACACGATCAAAGCTTTGTGAAAAATAGTTTTTACAGGACACAGGTCATTTCAGAATTAGAAGCAGAGGGCACTAAAGCATAGCAACTCTTTGAAAGGTACCCTCATCAGAAAATTCCTGTGGCACTTCAGACACTCAGAACAACAGTTTATGACTTCATACTGTTCATCAGGAATACCTGAAAGAAGCCTCACTGCAAATCAGAAGTGAATTCGAGGGACTTTGACCTAAGCGAGAACCTGGCTGTTTCAAATCTTGCTGCAGAAAGGTTCATAATCCCGACAACAACAGAAAAGACACAGTAAGGAAGTACATGTAAGAATAAGATCCATTGGGGGAGGAGGGACCTGGTTTAGTAAAGCCAGGACAGGACATGACGTTAGCCTTGCTTTCAACGGTTCTGAGGTGCAAAGCCCGTCCACGTGTTGCTCCGAGGCAGCCTGCCCCGAAGCCCCACTGACTGCGGACCCCAAGAGGGAGGCGAGGTCGAGTGCCCCAGCGCTGCCCGAAATCCCCCCGCCAGCGAGCCGCGGAGCGCGCAGAGTGGCAGCACCACGCTCCTCGCCCTTCTGAATCCTCCTGGGGCAAACACAACGCCAGCCCACCAATCTCCCGACCCCGAGGTGTGGCCGAGCCCCGCACTGCCCGGCCAGCGCAGGGAGCACGGCCATGCACCGTCGCCACGGTGCTTGTCCCCACGGTGTGCCTGGCAGCATCACAGGCCACGTGCAGGAGAGGCTGCGGGAGATGCAGGGTCCGGCCGCACTCAGGCCACGGCCCCCGGGCGCAGCCCGCAGTGGACCCCGCATGGCCCACAGCAGAGCCGCCTCTGGGCTCGCTGCGTCTGGAGACGGAGAGGCTCCGGACACGCACACCCCCAGCCCCGAGGCCACACACTCCAGCACGGCCGGCCGGGGAGGATGCACTTGGACCCTCCACACACGCACCCTCTCACCAGGGACAGCGCGTGGCTCCCACACTACTGGGCCAACGCACGCCGACGCGCCCCATGGCCAGGGCAATGACTTTCCAAAACCCACGCGGGTGCCAGAAAACACGCAGAGCGCTCCAGGACCCTCTGCTGTGCAAAAACACAGCGAGACGAGATGGCCGAGCTCTCCGAAGCCCGTGCCAGCTTCGGGAGGGCGGCAGCAGCCCAGCGGGCCCTGGCGTCAGCACCTCTCCCTCCCGGCAGAAGGGCAGGAGGGGACGGGGGGCTCAGACAGTGAGCACGTCGCCAGCACCACGACCCACATGGGGAGAGCTCTCCCTCAAGCCACGCTGCCACTGCCCAGAGCCAGCAGGACCCCCGCGGTGTGAGCCCAGGCAGTGCCCTGTTTGTCTCCCCCACAGCCGAGCAGCTCATGCTCCTGCTTAAAAAGTCTTTGCTAAGGATTAAAATATTCCATTTTTTCCTGGGTGCATGATGCACGCTCGGTCCTGGATGCTATTAGGGTTACTAAGAAGGAGGTGGCAGCAAAGGCTGTTTCCCTTCCCACAAACGGCTTGAACTCACTTTTTTTGGGTTAGCTTTTGGTTCATGTGGCTGTACTCTAAATTTAGACAATCAGCTACATTTTTTTAATAATAAAATTCTTTGTATTTCTCCTTAAAAGCTGGCTCAGACAGCATTGTCTTTAGTTGCTGCACACATGGCTTTTGGAGTGTTACGTACCTGTGCTTGGCCGACTTGCTATAGCTTGCCTCTTTACTGCAAGTGAGGTATTTTCCAGGGGGAAGCAGCACTGGCAGTAACAAGCTGTCCCTGAAGCTCCAAGAGCACAAACTGTAGTTTACTGTAACGCACCAGCTGTTCCAGATTTCTTTCTAACCTACATTATGTACAGCATGGAGGTTTCAGCAGCTGTAATTTACTTCACACAGAATGTGATTTTCTTTCACGCATCAAGCACCAGCATGCACAATAACCCAGCAGCCTCACAACTGGGCTCCTGATTTCAGAGGTTCGAGCGAGGTCTCCCACCCCGGCCCCAGGGATATTTGTGCACATGAATGTGGGACACGATTACCCCAAAGCTGGTACCTGCCTGTGCAGCTTGGAACAATCAAAACTGCCTTTTGTTTTGATAAAAACTTGGCCATCAAAACACAAAATCAGGAGAAAATATAGGTAGAAATCTAATTTCAAATCACAGGAAATACGTGTTGGTTTTACAGTTATTAGTTATCTGCGTGGGCCTTGAAAAACACTTGTACGGAATAAAGAAGCTGAGAGGTCCCATGGTTTTCCTTAGCACCCAAAGCCTAGCTGTGAAGCAAGTGTAAAGCTTTGGTAATTTACTTTCCCGAGTTTCTTAGATGGTTACATAAGGAGACGAGACATCATGACAGACATCTCGCTACCTGCCTCTCCTTCTCTCTCTACCCCAGCCCTCTCACTGAGCGCTTCTTTTTCCTTCCTCCAGCCCTGACTTCGTGTTACTGCCAGTTCTGGTGTTCCTCCCAGATGGCAAACATTCATCTCCTGGCTATGTTCACTTGCAAGAAGAAACAAGCCTTCTGCCTTGCTCTGCACAATATTAAAACAAATGATACGAGACTAAACTTCACTGCTAGCCATAAATGTATCTAATCCACTAAAAAGCTGAGGGACAAAGCCCGCAGGACAAGCTGCTCCAAGAAGCCTCCATCCTGTGGGTAAAACACAGTTTTAAGAGCATTTTATGTGTTAGAGGCCACTCATTCAGCATATTGCAGGTGAATGAAGACGGAATCAGCGTTAGCTGTTGATCATTTCCATGATGGGAGAGATTTATCCTGTAGTGCTCGATATCAGAGTCTTCACACAGTGTGCCACCTACTCCATAAACCCAAGATCAGCAGACACTGGCACACATGTAGAGATGATAAAGAAAATCTAATAAAAAGACAGACACACACAGACATCCTTAGCTCCCATCAGGAGGGCGAGACCAAGGACAGAGGTTAGGAAGAGCTCTCTTCAGCCTACGTGCCCCCTCAGCCACCACTACACTCCCTCCTTTGAGGGGTTCTCGCCCGGCTGAACAACACTGGCCTAAATGGAAGTCACGAGCTGTCTTGTAAGAGGCAACGGCAAAGGCCAGCAATGGAGCATGCGAGTCTAAAGCCACAAGTCTGAAGTTATTTGAAGGCACAAGCATACACAGAGAAAGCCTCCAGTTTAAAACACAGGTTATAAACGCCAAACAGTTGTGCCCAGTACTGTGATCAAATGCTACCCTTATTCCATCAGAGCTTAAAATAGGTTGAGTAGCAAGGCAAACAACTGTAAAAATCCTAAGCTGCTGCCAACGGACAGGCAGCAGGCAGTGGCTTTGCACCGTTTCACCTCACTTCCAACGACTGTGGTGCTCGTAGAAGGAAACCCTCCATTACGATTCAGGAACACATTGAGCTGAGCGTTGGTGCAGCCGGACAAGAACTTCACTGGTAAGCTACACGCTGCAGAAGGATCCGCAGACCACAGTGCTAAACAAACCCGGCCCCAGCGCTACAGGCAGCGCACGCACGGCGTGGCCAGCCTCTCGAGAGCACCCTTAGCTGCCCGTACGCAGGCAGGAGTCCATTTACTCAACCCACAGGACAAAAACTGGGTTCAAGTTCACGATCCGCGATCTTCCCAGAGCCTCCGAACGCTCTCTGCCAAGTCTAGGTAGTTCTCATCCTTCAGCTACTGACTGCACAGGCTTTGTTAGTGCTGGAGGCTGAGGCTTTGTGACAAGCCCCGGGAGTTCGGTACATTCTGTTCAGAGTGCCAAAGGCACTGAATAACCACTTATATTTGCATTCGCCTAAACATACTGCAGGCAAATAGCAGGAATAGGTTTAGCACTCAGGAACTCAATTAAAAGCAAAACACACCCATCAATAATTTGGTACTTTTCCAGAAAGACCAGAAAAAGCCGATATGAATCAGTCATTGAAATGGTATTTTTACACAGCAGCAAAACCCAAAGAATATAAAGTTTGAGATGTTTGCCAAGAACTTTAAAACCTATTTTTAAGCAGTCAGTACATTTTACGAGCTTATCTGTAGATAAGATAAGCTGCTAAATACTGTTTCTGGGGTTTAGACTTATTGCCACAGACCTGCAATCTCTGTCGCTGCCTCAGCCCGACGGCTTTTCTCTGCAGCAGCAGCAGCAGCCAGCTCGCAGAGAGGTAGCCAGCCTTACAGCAGAACTGCTGCATTATGAATCAGATCATGCTCACCAGGAAAAAGGCAGGCTGTAGCGTTTAGGGTGGGCTAGAGAGAGCCAAGAGACTTGGGGTGCTATTCTTGGCACTGCCAATGATTCGCCGCATGACCTTGTGAAAGCGACTTCATCATTGCACACATCAGTTTCTCAGCCTCCTCACGTTTAACAGCAGTAGTACTGCAAACAACCTCAGAGCCTGCTCGCTTTAAGAAAGGGAGAAAAAGAATTAGACGATCTGAAAAAGAAAGGAAATAAGGTGGTGCATCTGGGTGCAGTCACACTTCTGATTTCAAGAGCAGTTTGGACCATGTTTGGAAAAAAGGCTCCAACCCAAGTAATAAAAGAAATTGCTAAAGAAGGAACAGCATCCCCTCACAATTATTTTGTCGCTCTGGGTGTTTGATGAGGCTGACATTACTGTAACCGAACACCTGTGAGGCGTCTGGGTGCTGCGGAAGCAGATGCCTTTGGCATACCCGACTAGGTTCATCCTCGCGGCATCCCTGCGCGAGGGAAGCGGGATGCCGACCACTGTTCAGTGTGGAGATGGTCGCAGAAGAACACTCCCACCGTTAAAGACAGCTCATGTCGCTGGATGTGGCGATGCATGCCAGTGATTTTTTAAAGAAGCTCCGCCTGGTAACAGCGCAGAATGCAACCCACCGGCGGCAGAGAGGAATTCCTGCTCGCCAGCGATGCTGCACCAAGCCCCGGCGCAGCCGAGCTAGCACGGGTGCTGACACAGCCCCTGCCCACGGGCGCATCAGCCAGCCCGCGGCGCGGTGTGATGTCAGCTGGAGCGTCTCGTCAACCCCAGTTTCACTGAAACCGTCTCAGCTGTGCCAGACAGCACGTCACTCGGCCTGGCACGCCCTGTACTGGCCTGCCACCGTCTGCGCTACAGGCACACACCAGGCGCACGTTTAAACCCAAAAGGTCCTTAGTTCACCCAAGTTTTCAGTGCGTAGCCGTGGCAGAGGTTCCCCTCACACCGCTGCAGGAGCGGAGGGGACTGATGCCATGGTGCATCGGGTTTGTGTGGCCAGGTCTGGGTAGTGGGGGGTGCAGGGGTGGCTGCTGTGAGCAGCTGCTGGAAGCTTCCCCCATATCCGATGGAGCCAGTGCCAGTCAGCTCCAAGATGGACCTGCCGCTGGCCAAGGCCGAGCCCACCAGCAACAGCGGTAGTGCCTCTGGGATAACCTAGTTAGGAAGGGGGAAAAACTTGTGCAATTGCAGCGGGATAGAGGAGCGAGACTAAACGAGAGCAACAGCCCTGCAGAGCCCACGGCCAGTGCAGCAGGAGGGCAGGAGGTGCTCCGGGCGCCGGAGCAGAGGTTCCCCTGCAGCTGTGGCACAGACCATGGCAGGGCAGGCTGTGCCCTGCAGCCATGAGGCCCAGGGCTCCTGGCAGGACCTGTGAAGAGAGGAGCCCACGCTGGAGCAGGTTTGCTGGCAGGACTTGGGACCCCACAGGGGACCCATGCTGGGGCAGCCTATTCCCGAGGGACTGCACCCCGTGGGAAGGACCCACGCTGGAGCAGCCTGTTCCCGAGGGACTGCACCCCGTGGGAAGGACCCACGCTGGGGCAGTGTGAGGAGCCCTGCCCTGAGAGGGAAGGAGCGGCGCAGACAACGTGCGAGGAACTGACCGCAACCCCCATTCCCCATCCCCCTGTGCTGCTGGCAGGGAGGAAGAAAAATCGAGAATAAAGTTAAGCCTGGGAAAAAGCGGGAGGGGGGGGGCAGGGAAAGGCATTCTAAGATTTATTTTTTATTTTCTCATTATCCTACTCTGATTTGATTGGTAATAAATTAATTTTCCAATTTTAGTCTGTTTTTCCTGTGACAGTAACTGCTGAGTGATCTCCCTGTCCTCATCTGGACCCACGAGCCTGTCATCTCATTTTCTGTCTCCCCTGTCCAGCTGAGGAGGGCAGCGACAGAGCAGCCTTGGTGGGCACCTGGCCTCCAGCCAGGGCCAACCCACCACAAACACCAGCAAGAGGCCCCTACAGTCCCGCTCACTCCCAGTTTCTGCCTAGTTGCACAGGACAGCTCCGGCTGCTGCCCAAAGCCAAAATCCAGCTCTGTGTGACCCCAGGGAGCCACTGGTTCTGCTGCTGCGCTGCAGCAGGATTCCGTTCCATCTCTGATGTGCACAGCTTACCCCGGACACCCATGCTTCCGCACCAGAAGGCACCGCAGACCAGATCTGGAGACTGCCCATTTGCTGCGGCCACCCCCAGGGCTGACTCACGCAAGAAACATCCCTTCTTCCCTGCTAGATGCACCACGCGCTCCGCTGGCCACTGTCCACCCACACGCCAGAGCCCGGGACTCGGACAGAAAGGTGGAGAAGGCAGGCAGGAGGCGAGGAGACGACTGGAAGACAAACTGGTAAGTAATGAATAGAACTGGAGCACAAAAGAATGTGGAAAATGGCAGGGAACAGAAGTGTAAAACCAGAGGTTGCACAGAACTATTAAAGGACTATTGGATAGTCTGTGGAAGGAGGAGAAAGTTAACAGAAAAAGGCTACATACACCATGAGGATCAGAAACCTTCATGCTTCCTCTCCTAAAACTTCCAAAGCAGCAAATACCCAGAAACCACCAGAAGAAAATTCCGCTGCAGCTGGGGTAGGCAAGGCAGGGCGGCAGCACAGAGCCCAGGAGAAGGCTCTGCACCAGCATCCCCACAGCACACCAGCTTCTGCGGGACAGCACGGTCCGAAACGCAAGCCTCAGCCCCCACTGCAAGAATGGGGGTCTCCACAGAGGAGACAGAAAAGTCTTAGTCTGCCATGTTCTGGAGGGGTTTTTCAGTTGTTTTTTTAAACTACATTCATGAACCCATTGCCATCAGATACATACATCTGTGCCAAAGCCCTTCTCCAAAACACTGGCAGCCATGGCAGCAACAAACATGACCGCTGTCCGATTACCATGTATGCTTTCCAAACAGATCCTGGATAGCATCCTGCAGGCTGGGTTCACAGCTCCACCCCAACATGCCACCTCATGGTCTGCTGGGACCAGCTGTCTCCTCTTTCTGTGCACCACAGTCTCACCCTTACTGTTTTCCCTCCTTTACTTCTAGGTTAGCTGCACCTTTCCCAAACAGAAATACTGCAATTCCCAAGAAAGAAACTGTGACAAATTGCTTCAGACGGCAACGGCAGCTCTGTGACTGCTAACACACGGTACAGCGAGGCTTCTGGACATGGACTGTCATTCCCATTTCAGACAGGAAAATAAGCCCCTCCTGAAGGCAAAGATGCAAAATGGCACTGTAAGTGACCAGATCAGCTGCTTGTGAATGCCTACAATCACTTGGGTTTGCCACGTTCATCCCACGGGAACACAGGAGCACAAGCCACTGACTGCCTCCCCCTCTCCGCTCTGTAACAGCCATGGATCTTCTCACCTCACCCCTTGCTCAGCCACCAAACACCCTTTCATTGGACAGCCTCTCTGACAAATCAGCTACACGATCAACTCCGTTCAGATAAACTTAGGGCAATTACTGTACCTACACCCGGCCTGAATTCCTCTGCTGCTTCTCCCGAGGGCTTTGTGTGCCTCCTGCACTGTTTTTGTCCCTAACCGTATCAGTAGAGCAAATAGAAATCAGAGTGCCTTCTCAGAGCATCTCTCCAGTGGAGCAGCAATCACAAATCACAGCAGTCCCATCACCACAATATTTCTTCATCACTAAAAACCCGTTTATAAAGTCCCAGAGCTGCACAGATCACACAAAGCCTAATGCAAAGAAAGCCACTTGCGCCACTGGACTGGCACACCTGATGGCTCCCAGCCCAGGTCGGGGACACGCCGGAGGTCCAGCGCCTGACGAAGCCATCGCAGTCAGCTACAGCGTGAGTGGACGGCAGAGGAATCCTCACGCAGACATCCTCAGCACATGCGGGGCGGAAGGTAGCCTGCCCTGCTGCCAGGCACTGTCCACGTGAAGACTTCACTGAGGATAACTTGTGAGCTACGTGTTCGTGTTCTGGCATCCTGCGCATGAAGTCATCCATCTGGGGATTCTCTGAGGATCCTGGCTGTGCATGCAGAGCTGGCAGAAAGAGATTAGGGACAAACACCCCAAACAAACCACAAAACCCACCCCAAGTAAACCCCATCCCCCCAACCCTGCTAAACCTTTCTGCTGTCCCCCAAAACCGTGCCTCTCAATGCAACACAGCCTCTGCGTAGCCAAGCCAGCTCCTGTCTTTCTACGCTCTGCTCCAGCTGCCTGCCCACCGACATGCTAACACGGACACGGCAGCCGTCAAGAGACAACACATCTGGGACTCCACCAGGCCCTTGGAACAAAACGACTTCCCAGACAGAGCTGCACTCACTGAGACCTGGTTGAGATCAACGAGCAAGGGGGAGACCGAGACAAGGACTCAAACCCTTCTGATCTACACTACCTAATCCCGGCCACCACACACGAACCCTATGTTAGTTTTGCTACTCCTCCCATCTAGAGAAGCCTCCTTGACAAGCACGCACCGTGGTTCCTCCAAACCCATAGTAGCCTTGGCTGTCTGATAGACATGAGTTCTGTCTCTACAGATGACTCAAAAGGATTCCAACCTCTCCAGCACAGCCAGAAGCAGGATTTTTTTCCTAGGATTTCCTAAATCTTTTAATCTTCCACCCTCTGAAATCTGTAATTCTACTTTTTAAAGTCCATATTCATGAAGGGAGATTGAAGTGACCAACCTGCTGGTACCAAGGAGAGAAGAAATCCTATTTTCATTCTTCAGCTGCAGTTTATGACATCTCATTTCACAGTCACCAGCCAGGAAGAGGCTTACGTAAGAGTTAGCCAAGAGATTGAAGTGACTTACAGAGCATTCCCCTACAAGAAAAACACCCTGCAAAAGACTGAGAAGGAACTGTATTTGTGTACATCACTCTTGCTGTGGAACAGAACAGCATTTCAGACTGCTGCGATCTCAAGATTCGGCAATATTAAACATCGCTTAGTACCAGAGAGAGTCCAACGGAGGGCTGTGAGGATGATGAAGGACTAGAAGCACATGACGTGGGGAGAGGCTGAGAGAACTGGGAACATGCAGGCCTGAGAAGAGAAGGCCTGGGGGGATTTTATCAATGTATAGATACCCTGGTGGGAGTAAACAGGACAGAACCAGACTCTTCTCAGTGGTGTCCAGTGAGAGAGCAGCAGGCGACAGGCACACACTGAAACACGGGAAGATGGGTTCCAGCACCAGAGACAGTCTTTTCTGCATGAGGCTGGTCAAACACAGGGACGGGTTACCGAGCAAGGCTGTGCAGCCTCTGTGCTCGGGAGATGCTCAACACAGCTGACGGTGCTCTGCATGCCCTGCTCTAGCTGCCCCTGCTTTGAAGAGAAGAGCTGACTAGGTGATCTCCAGAGGTCCCTTCCAACCTCAGCTGTCCCTCAGTTCTGGGAGGAACAGGAAGAATGTTGTTTGTTTAGTCTAGAAAGAGAAAGCTGAGGGTGGGCATAACAGATCTTTTGAAGACAGCGATCCACGTTAGTTCTTCGCAGTACAGATCAAGAACCAACAGGACAGTTTTGGGGAAAGAAGATGTAGGCTGAGTTTCTACAGGTATCTAAATGGTGGAACAGACCATGAATGCCATCAGCAGCAGATTTAAAGAGGAAAACAGGTCACCAGCCATAAGGGTGGCCTAGGTATTACTAATCCTACTTCAGAGGGGACCTGGCTTCATATCATACCTTAGTGTTTTAAAAGACATCTACCCCCCCCATCTTCTGTTCCCCTACAACTCCAAACTTCTGTGCTTCAACATTTTTTTTCCTAACTGTAGCTTGTGAAAGGCTCTGAAATGGCTTTGTTAGGGCTCAGAAAAAACAGTGCATCTTTTTAGAAACATTATTCCAGTTACATTGCTAGATTTCATTATTTCAGAGCTAGAAAAGCTGATTTAAAAAAAAAAAGTCACAACCTTCTGAAAGCTAGAAACTCACTTTCCCAATTTATACTCTATGGTCAATGAGGACACAATCCAGACTGAATTCCTCAAAAACTGCTTGGAGTTTTCAAAAATTCTTTTTCAGTTCATTCAGTTAAAACTAAAATCTACACAAGCAGCGCTTTGTTATATGCTGTTCAAATATGCGTGGTTTATTATAACCCAAGGTAAGCTGTGGTCATCTGAATCGTTCCCATCAGCTTCTCACTCCTCAGCACTTAGACTAGTATTTAAGTCCAGCCCTAGATAGCACCAACAGTGAAACAAGTCTCTGCTGCAACCATAGCAGGAATCACAGCAAGAGCGTAGAAATATTTCACCAATGTTGTAAGTAAAACATTGTCAGGCTTAAAGGCTGCAGTGGCAAACACAGGATAAATACCCAGAACACGTACCAGCAGCCAGTTCACCGACATATCTGGCATGTCCCCACTGCTGACGGCATTACTGCAGGCTCCTGCAGCTGGTGATTATTAATAGCACAGAGGCTATGGAAATGATGAAAGTAAGCATAACAGGAATGCATTACTGTAGGTACAATCACTTTCTCATGGTTTCCTTTGAGACACCAAGCACAAATATTCTGACTCCAAAGATTTGTGTCTTGACATCGCTTTCATACAGTAAGAGATGTGAAAGCAGCATTACCGAAAACCGTAAGTGCAACCGATTTCTCTTCTGAAGAAAAAGTTTGGGTCCCATTCTCTGCTGAACTAGAGCTCCTCTATTTCTCCTTGGATTTCAGCCCTGCTCCCATCTTCCCACTGCCTCAGGATGCGGAAAGACTGCAAAGCTTCCCTAAGGAATCAGCTGAGGATTGCTCTGTAGACGAGACCACCAGCAGTGTCTAGTCCCTCTGCTCTCCTCTTGGCTCTACCCCAGAAGAAGTGTTGACCACGAACACACCCAGGGCCCTGCACTCCCTGGTGCTGCCTGTCCACGCTGACACGCAGGCAAGCTCAGCTCAGCCGGGAGCAGAGCGCAGTGAAGTCGCCTCTCCCATTTGGATGACGGAGCAGCGAATGGGTGGATTCAGCCTAGATCTCTTCAGGGAGCCCCTGCTCAGGTGGAGCCTCCATGGCGGGCAGGACAGAGGACCCGGGGACAGCGGTTCCCAAAGGAAGAAGGTGTACACACACAGCTGGAGGGCTGCGGGAGCTGGGGGGGACAGCTGCTCTGCCTTAGCAGCAGCAGGCCACAAGCCTAAGTGACAATGCTCCTTAACAGGACAGAAAAGAAAAATATTCATTAAACTGGGTAACTGGGGAGGGGAAAGCCACCATGACCTTGTTCGTGCCACCAGACTGCCTGGCTCGAGTCTTTCAGCATTTACAAAGTGCACTGGTCCTTGGCAACAGAAAGCATCACAGCATTTCTTTTGCCATCCCCCGGGAAAAGTCCTTACTCTGTAGGAAGGTTTTGCAATCTTAAAGAAAGCTCAGTGGAAGAGACAGGTAAGAAAAGAAATCTGATCTCAAGACTCTGATGTATTTAACTTGCTAGTATAAGTGTGCCTACTGCACATCTAAGCAGAAATCAAATACCCTGAAAATACCCTAAATGCAGCCTGAGAACAGAAAATTGTTGCCTAGCCAAATACTAACTTCACTCCAACTAATGGCTGCATTTTTTGGTGCACGTGGTTAGTTTGCTTTCAAAAACTTAGAGCTTTCAAACTTTAAAGTACACTAGCAAAAACCAGTCAGCTGAACTATCTAAAGCCAAACCTAGATAAGGAGGTGGTGCAAAGGGGAGACCCACGTGAATCAGAGTCACACAGAGTCACACAGAGTCACACAGAGTCGTAGAAGCCCTGCCCTGACACACACTATTCACAGGATCCACCTTTGTGTGCTTTTTAATATTTTCATAAGTGTTCTTTTATCATAGTCTACATTTGCCTTAGTAAGTTTAACTCCACGTTGGCAGTGGTGTTTCTGAGAACACCATTTCTACAGTTGCACTGAAGCCACAGAGAAATTCAGACATCTCCTCCTGAGCGCGTTACAAACGCTCAGCCTCACCTCGTCCCTCAGAAGGCACCTGACAAGCGCCTTTAGTCGAGGCCGCTGTATGCTCCGTCACCTCTCGTTTGCAATGCTCCTTGCACAATATGGGATGCAGTAGGGCAGTGGTCACTAGGGAAGGAGATTAAATTAGCATGCAAGCTTGTGTCAGCCTAGTTGGTTGGCAATCCATTCGTGCAAGATTTTTTGAAAACAGCAGATAAAGCCGCGGCTACAGAGAGAAGACCAGCTCTTGCGTGTGGCAGGTGTCAGGGAACTGGCAGTGAGACACAGCCCGTTTCAGGGGCTGACACCTCCAAGGCATGGCCAGATGATGCAGCTATTGCAAGAGGAGACTCGTCACCCCAGCCTAGTTCTCCGCCAGCAAGCAAACAGACAACGCACAAACATCTCCTCCCACACCTGCCTGCATTTGCCTCCTGCTTTGCATTTGTCCAGTGCCTGGTCCAATGGGCCTGGTCTTTGGGGGAGGTCCCACAGTCTCCGGAAACACAAATAACCCCCAGAGTACCACCGCCAGTCCCGCTGGCGGGCTGAACGTCAGGGCAACCAGCTGACGGAGAGTCAGCGGGAATTATTTACCTCCTCGGACCGGGCTTGCAGTGGCCGAGCGCATACTGGTGGCAAAGTGGGTCCCGCTGGGTCAGCACGGGGTCACAGCAGCGTCTCGGGGATCAGGGGCTTTCGGAAAGCCCTGGGGCAACATGGCAGTGCAATACAACTTCTCTACCCAGCAGCAACGAGGAGCCAGAGCTCATGTCTAACAGGTGCCGGGTAACGTACCTCACTCTCTTTCACGACCATGTGGAGCTCGCATTTGGTTTATGCTAAGGTCTTAGGCAATGAAGAGTAAGAAGCCTGTAAGAGGCATGACATGGCTTCCCTTTGCACTACGAACTTCAATCCTGGCGCAACTTCCTATAAGGCAATAAGAAGTCTGCTACCATCATCTTTTTTGTTGTTGCTTATATGTCATCATAAATGTGGCAAACACAAAATAATACATAATACTGTTAGCATTTTTTCAGCCAAGCCAACTTTTAAAGCAGATAATGCGTAGTGACTTATGTACAAAACAAACAAAACCCTCCTACTGAATAATGCGTTGGATTTCTTTGTAAGATGTTTTACCCTCACCCAGAAGACAAGAAAACTGGGTTTGAAACTACTCAGAGGTAGACAATAAACAGATAAAGCCAACTAAAAAGAAGTTCTCTTTTTCCATTTAAAAGATGTGTTGTTTCCACTAACGCAGCTAGCAATCGCTAGCCTGTCTCGGTAAGCAAGACCAAGACCAGCCCAGCAAACCAGAGGTTTCTTGGTTGTGTAAACTGACTCATACTCGAGAGCGAGCAGAGATCTTTAATGCCCGTTCGATCACAGAAGTAAAGCAAATCCTCACCAGGCTCCATCCCATGTTATGGGCCAAAATCCACACTTAACATCAGCAGGTGAAACTTGTGCCAGGCGGGGAGGAACGTCGCGACGACGCAGCTGAGCCCCAGGGCTCGTCCCGCTGCTTCCATCCACCTCCCGCTGCCCACGCAGCACCGGCAGCGAAGCAGGATCGCGCCCGCTCCGAGGTGGAACAGCAGCATATACTTTCTACATACTGAGAGGCGAAACAGCTCTACGTAGGTTGGCACAACGTGTACATATTTGCTTCTGTTACAACCCACGTTGTCTGAAGACCCACGCTGC